>NC_052146.1:299794100-300117794 GCF_902713615.1 Scyliorhinus canicula
CACAGTAACTTCAAGCCTACTTTGACAATAAAGATTATCATTATACATGTAATATACTGTGTAGAACATAGAACATACAGTGTAGAAGGAGGCCATTTGGCCCATTGAGTCTGCACCGACCCACTTGAGCCCTCACTTCCACCCTATCCCCGTCACCCAATAACCCCTCCTAACCTTTTTGGACACTAAGGGCAATTTAGCATGGCCAATCCACCTAACCTGCACGTCTTTGGACTGTGGGAGGAAACCGGAGCACCCGGAGGGAACCCACGCAGACACGGGGAGAACATGCAGACCCGTCACAGATAGAGACCGAATGGGGAATCGAACCTGGGACCCTGGCACTGTGAAGCCACAGTGCTAATCACTTGTGCTACACTTGTGGCACACTTGTGCCGAGTAGTCTTTTTCCAACTTTTCCCCCGGACCCACTTTTGCCAATCGGCTGACCTTCAGGACCCACACCGGTCGATCTTCGCGACCCACACCGGTCGACCTTCGCACACGCCACTTTCACTTACCTTGAATGCGAAAGGGAGCCTGCTTGGCCTCATGATCTCACTTGAATCAGGTTCACAGGAAGAGCAAACAATGTACAAATCAGGTGCAGATTTCAGCCAGTTCCTTTGTATCGTCTTATAGAACATAGAACAGTACAGCACAGAACAGGCCCTTCGGCCCTCGATGTTGTGCCGAGCAATGGTCACCCTACTCAAACCCACGTATCCACCCTATACCCGTAACCCAACAACCCCCCCCCCCCCCCCCCTTAACCTTACTTTTTAGGACACTACGGGCAATTTAGCATGGCCAATCAACCTAACCCGCACATCTTTGGACTGTGGGAGGAAACCGGAGCACCCGGAGGAAACCCACGCACACACGGGGAGGACATGCAGACTCCGCACAAACAGTGACCCAGCTGGGAATCGAACCTGGGACCCTGGAGCTGTGAAGCATTTATGCTAACCACCATGCTACCGTCCTGCCCCAGTCTTCATCTTTATGAAAACTGAAAATCCAAACTCTCACATGTAGGTTATCGTGTGGGGCAAATGCAACAAAATGCAAGTTTTACTCAGCACTAGATACTCCTGGGAGATGCTATTCCAGAACGCTGACAGCCTTATTGAATTTTGGTGTGTTTTAAATGTGGTATCGCAGATCAGCTGCAGCAGTGTAGTCTTTTAATTAAGAATTAGCTGTAAGTTAATAACAGATTCTGGGGTCTCAACCTCAAAAAGAACTTTTCACCCACCACTTCCTCTTTCCCTCTCATTTGCCAGTACTCCCCTGCACATAACACTCATGGGCTTTGCATCCTTATTTGCTTGGTACAATTGACAACACCATATCTCAAGAAATCATCTTTATACTGCTTTGTTCCCAAGTTAAGTTTCTTCCTTGTAGGCTGTTAACCAAAAGGCCCTGGAGCTCTGTACAGAGCTGACACTGACTCTGCTCTATCCTGGACTCTCTTGAGCAGTTCTCTCCAGCAGATCCTGTTGTGAGATCCTGTCCAGTAGGTAAACTGCCTATTTGAGCATCTGGCTGTCTCTTACTTTTGAGAAAATCTTTCATCTTCACAGTTCACTTTGCTTGACAGCAGCTAGAAAATTGAAACAGCACTGCGGTGTGATTTAGTGCCAAAAGCACTTTCCTGGAAGGTGCTTGGTGTCAAGTGTGCGTGCGGGGCTGCTGCTTCTGGCTGGAAGACTCTGCACAGCCTCACTTATTAAAAGGTGGCAGCGGCCGCTATTCTCAATGTAAACATTGGTAACTGCGTTGGGTGTTTCTCCTGCAATCGGAGCCACCGGGTGAACGGCGCGATCGATCTCTCCGCGACCCTCCCTACACCGTGACCCATCGACGGCTCGCGACTCACACTTTGAAAAGCCCTGGTGTAAAACACAGGCGTGCAATACATACACGCACACACACAGGCGGAATACACATACACGCACATGTAATACATACACGCACGCACATGTAATACACACACCCGCACATGTAATACACACACACGCACGTTATACACACATGCGCACACACACACGTAATACACACACATATTATGCGCACACACACACACGTGTAATGCACACACACACACACACGTGTAATACACACACACACGTGCGTAATACACAAACGTAATACACAAACAGACACCCACGTGTAATACACAGATACCCACGTGTAATACACACACAGACACCCATGTGTTGTACACACACAGACCCCCACGTGTAGTACACACACAAGACACCCACGTGTAATACACACACAGACACCCATGTGTAATACACTCACAGACACCCACGTTTAATACACACACGCACATGTGTAATACACACACACACCCGTGTAATACACACACACGCATACTTGTAATACACACTGTGACACCTCGTCTAATAGAACTTCAATCTGGGAAATTGTTACGGCTCCAATTGTTGAAACCTTGGAAGGAGGTGGTGTTTGGGGGAGAAGCTGTCTCCCCAGAAAGATGGTCCCGCATGTGAGTGAGGGCAGGAATTCCCAATGTATCCCAAAGATATGCAGGTTAGGTGGAGTTACTGCAATAGGTTGGGGAAGTGAGCCTGGGTAAGGTGATTTTTCAGAGGGTTAGTACAGACTCGACAGGTCGAATAGCCTCCTTCTGCATTGCAGGGATTCTATGCATTCCTGTGGGACCTGGCTGAAGTATGTCCAGTGAGATTAGGCTTACTGACTGCTTGCAGGGCTTAAATGAGGGGACTCCTGGACCCCAGAGAATAATTAGACCTTCGCCCTTACCCACCACAGCTTATGTTGGGTCAGCGCTGGACGACATCAGCAGGAACGAGCACGGCATGACTGCCAGGCCTAAGTGCTCAGAAGGCACACAGTGGAAACTTCTTCCACCATCTCGAAGGCCAGTGGACCACACGAGAACAGCGCGGGTTCCTGTTTCCTGTTGTCCACATGGTACAACATAATTAATTTGTCCTGCGGCTGTTGATTATATTCTGAATGGTGAAATTAATTATGCCAGTCATTTCAAAGTCTGCATTTATAGAAATTACATCTTAGAAAAAGTGACCAGTGATTTAACGAAAGGGAATGAGGAGCTCCCACTACAATACTGTACTTTTTGCTCCTTTTCCTTAGTATCGGGGTGCTTTCCTTTGGAAAGCCACATAGTTATTAGAAGAAGGACCCTGTATGACTGAAATGCCCAGTAAAGGCTGGGGAAAGAAGGTGGACCCACAGAGGTTTGTCATCAGAGTTGGAGGTCTCTCAGAGCTGTTAAGAAAAATGCAAAAGATGTCATTTGAAACATGAAGGTCTGATGATAAAACCCAAGGAACATGAGACGAAGCAAAGCAACAGAAAAGATCCTATAATCGTAAATGTAATGAAATGATAAAAAATGATGCAGCAGAAGGCCCTCGAAGGGTTAACTGCAGACCAAAGTTCTTTAGAATGCAGACCGCCATTATCACACAGGTCTTGAGATAACGAAGCAGCTCATGCTGTAACCTGATATCTTTAGTTCAAGTCGGAGAAATTTTTATGAAAGCTAAGTTTTAAGTTGCATAAAGGGAACGAGTTTTCTACCCTTTAATAGAAGGTAATTAGTTTAGCAAGCAATTGATTGAAATTGCCAGAATCTTAAGTTTGAATTACTTGAAATAAAATTGATTTGTGAACGATAGAAACTTAATGACACCAGATAAAAGTGGAAATCTGGAGAGAACAGTTGATTTTAATACGGGACAATTCACCGCAGCTAACTGCTTCTTTTCAAAAAGCAGTCAACTTGTAAAATTGTAAAATGGGAAGAATATAACTTGAAACATTTAGGAATACAAGAAAATACAATGCTTAAAAATGATAATGGATTGAAAGGCTGGAATGCCACAGAATAATTAGCAGGAAGCCTCCCTGCTGTGTTTCTTGTGTCTTAATAAAGCTCGTAGTCTCAAAGTTGGAGAAGATGCTTTATTGTGAATTCGTTCTGTCTTCAGACCTTAACTTACGGCTACCTCAAATGCTGCCTGCCTGTGTCTGTGTCCTGCTACCAGTTCTCACTTCCGTGGAGTGTGTCCTCACTTCCTGTCCCTGTGTATTTATAGCTCTCCCTTGCTCCCTCTAGTGCTTGCTCAGTTGTATTGCATCTACACTGATACACAATCACCACACCTGCCAGTGATCTGACAAACTCAGGTCAAGCTTAACATGAAAGCACTCTCATCTTAGACATTACGGAAACTAGATATAGAATCAAATGGACAAAAAAAGTATTGAGTTAAGAAGCAGAAAACAATACTTTAAAATAATGTCATGTAATCAGCAAGGCTGTTGGAAGGGTGATATATATCCTGAATCGCTCTCAGCCAGGCACTCACTCTCAGCTTGCAGGGTGATCTCGGTCATGGGAAGGACAGAACACAGAAACCGAGCAGAACCACAAAACAACTGGGAGAAAACCAACAGATAAAGAAGAGAGATTGTCAAGGAGGCCCAGGAAGGTCTGATCAGCCAACCAGGAGAATCCAGAAGCAAGATCTTTCTACTTTTCTGCAAAGACAGTGATTTTATCTTTTAAAAGAAAAAATAATAATAAAATAACTTAAAGTTTTAACCTGAAACAGTGGTTATTACAAAGTCTACTTTACTTACTTAGCAACGCGGGACCCAGGATCAATGCTACTAAGTGGTAAGTAGATAAATTTCTTCTGTGAAGATATGGGTTATTAGAATTAGAATTAGAACAGTACAGCACAGAACAGGCCTTTCGGCCCTCGATGTTGTGCCGAGCAATGATCACCCTACTCAAGCCCACGTATCCACCCTATACCAGTAACCCAACAACCCCCATTAACCTTAATTTTTAGGACACTAAGGGCAATTTAGCATGGCCAATCCACCTAGCCCGCACATCTTTGGACTGTGGGAGGAAACCGGAGCACCCGGAGGAAACCCACGCACACACGGGGAGGACGTGCAGACTCCACACAGACAGTGACCCAAGCTGGGAATCGAACCTGAGACCCTGGAGCTGTGAAGCATTGATGCTAACCACCATGCTACCGTGCTGCCCACGTTATGTTATCACGTTACCGTTATGCCGGGGAATAACTTGAAACACTAGTTTGACCCGAATGACACCCACCTAAGTCTGCACAGGAGTGAGGGAGTGAGAATCCCTGTTCACCATTTTGAATATCTTGACCCTTTTTTGGTATAGGGGGAATTCTAAGAATAATGGTGAGTTTTTTTTACTTCAGAGCTCGTCGGCAGGTAAAATGGCGGAGTCAGCCTCTGAAGCTCAGGCCACTGCTCTGACAGCTGAGGTATTTTCTAGTACCTTGGAGAGGTAGATCCTTGCCTTTTTTTCATACCAATGCGATACAGAATCTTTGTTTTTTTTTCTCATATTCATCAGGTACATTTGCGGTTTGATTTTTTTGTGGTGGATAGGTCTTTCCTCCCTTCAGTGGTGGCAGCTGGTTACTCAGCGATTGCGATTTCGGACCATGCCCTGCACTTCATTGATTTGGCGCAAGAGTCCGGTCCCTCCCAACGTCCGCCATCGAGATTAGACACAACATTACTGGCGGACAAGAAATTTTGTGCCCGCATGTGCACTGCCATTGAGGACAACATAAAATTTCATAAAACTGAGTCAATCTCAACTTCCACGCTGTGGGAAGGCCGAAAGCAGGTCCTCAGGGGAAACGTTTTTCCTATAAAGCGCATGTGGTAAAGACAGCGAGGACGGAGCAGCAGAGGTTGGTGGACTCCATTCTTGAGGTGGACCACAAGTACTCGCTTGACCCTGCCCTAGAGTAGTTAGCAGATTAGAGTCACAGACAGACTCTCAGCGGTTGTGGCAAGGTCTAACCAACATAACGGGCTACAAAGCGAAGCCGAGCAGTGTCTCTTGCAGCAGCGCACCCCTCCCCGATGAACTCAATGCATTCTATGCTCGGTTTGAGAAGGAAACCAACAATCCGCTGTTGAGTGCCCCAGCAGCCCATAACTCACCCATACCCACCATCACAGCTTCCGAAGTCAGATCGGCCTTCCTGAAAGTGAACCCTCGGAAGGCGATGGGCCCGGACGGGATCCCTGGCCATACACTCAGAGCCTGCGCGGACCAGTTGGCAGATGTGTTTAACCTGTCCCTACTCCACTCCGAGGACCCTAACTGCTTCAAGAAGAGAAGAACTAGGCAATTGAGTCAATGGATGGGAGGCAGGTTCGTGTGATGGACTGGTCTGTGATGACGACTCTCTGTAGTTTCTTGCGGTCCTGGGCCGAGCAGTTGCCATACCAGGCTGTGATGCAGCCCGATAGGATGCTTTCTATGGTGCATCTGTAAAAGTTGGTAAGGGTTAATGTGGACATGCCGAATTTCCTTAGTTTCCTGAGGAAGTATAGGCGCTGTTGTTCTTTCTTGGTGATAGCGTTGAAGTGGGTGGACCAGGACAGTTTTCTGATGATGTGTACCCCTAGGAATTTGAAACTGCTTAATGACATGTTGCTCACAGAAAAATACTTTTCACTGTACCTCGGTACACGTGACAATAAACAAATCCAATCCAAAGAACAAAAAGCTGCAAGCACAATTCAAACTATTGTCAACTGACAGAGCGATGGGCCAGCTGTGATGCTCAAGGGGCATGTTTTACCAATACAGGGAGAAGGCCAGTCACCTATTTGCCCATCAGCTGAAGTGGCAGACGGCCTCCCGGCAAATCATATAAATACACAACTCGGGCAGTAGGCTGGTTTCTGCACCTCCCTAGGTTAATGTGGCTTGTGAATCGTGATCTTTATTGATCGGAGTCTCCGGAGGATGGCTCGGTCTTGACTGACTTTTTGGATGGCCTATCCAGCCCAACTGTAGAGTGGAGAGGAGCGATTAATTGGAATCTCCGTTAAACCCGGATGGCTTTCTGATTGAATTTTATAATTAGTTCTTGGAGCAGCTGGTGCCTTTAATTCTGGACATGTTTAATGACTCCTCATTCCGGGGATCATTGCCCTCTGCCCTCACACAAGACTCTTATCTCTTTTATTCTGAAGAACAAAGAACAAAGAAAAGTACAGCACAGGAACAGGCCCTTCGGCCCTCCAAGCCTGTGCCGACCGACTAAACTACAATCTTCTACACTTCCTGGGTCCGTATCCCACTATTCCCATCCTATTCATGTATTTGTCAAGATGCCCCTTACATGTCACTATCGTCCCTGCTTCCACCATCTCTTCCGGCAGCGAGTTCCAGGCACCCACTACCCTCTGTGTAAAAAAACTTGCCTCGTACATCTCCTCTAAACCTTGCCCCTCGCACCTTAAACCTATGCCCCCCGAGTAATTTACCCCTCTACCCTGGGAAAAAGCCTCTGGCTATCCACTCTGTCTATGCCCCTCATAATTTTGTAGACCTCTATCAGGTCGCCCCTCAACCTCCGTCGTTCCAGTGAGAACAAACCAAGTTTATTCAACCGCTCCTCATAGCGAATGCCCTCCATGCCAGGCAACATCCTGATAAATCTCTTCTGCACCCTCTCTAAAGCCTCCATATCCTTCTGGTAGTGTGGCGACCAGAATTGAACACTATACTCCAAGTGTGGCCTAACTAAGGTTCGATATAGCTGCAACATGACTTGCCAATTCTTATACTCAATGCCCCAGCCAATGAAGGTAAGCATTCCGTATGCCTTCTTGACTACCTTCTCCACCTGTGTTGCCCCTTTCAGTGACCTGTGGACCTGTACACCTAGATCTCTCTGACTTTCAATACTCTTGAAGGTTCTACCATTCACTGTATATTCCCTACCTGCATTAGACCTTCCAAAATGCATTACCTCACATTTTTCCGGATTAAACTCCATCTGCCATCTCTCAGCCCAAGTCTCCAAACGATCTAAATCCTGCTGTATCCTCTGACAGTCCTCATCGCTATCCGCAATTCCACCAACCTTTGTGTCGTCTGCAAACTTACGAATAAGTTCAATTTTCCCAAATCATTTATATATACTATGAACAGCAAAGGTCCCAGCACTGATCCCTGCGGAACACCACTAGTCACAGCCCTCCAATTAGAAAAGCACCCTTCCATTGCTACTCTCTGCCTTCTATGACCTAGCCAGTTCTGTATCCATCTTGCCAGCTCACCTCTGATCCCGTATGACTTCACCTTTTGTGCCAGTCTACCATGAGGGACCTTGTCAAGGCCTTACTGAAGTCCATATAGACAACATCCACTGCCCTACCTGCATCAATCATCTTTGTGACCTTTTCAGAAAACTCTATCAAGTTAGTGAGACATGACCTCCCCTTCACAAAACCATGCTGCCTCTCACTAATATGTCCATTTGCTTCCAAATGGGAGTAGATCCTGTCTCGAAGAATTCTCTCCAGTAATTTCCCTACCACTGACGTTAGGCTCACCGGCCTGTAGTTCCCTGGATTATCCTTGCTACCCTCTTAAGCAAAGGAACAACATTGGCTATTCTCCAGTCCTCCGGGACATCCCCTGAAGACAGTGAGGATCCAAAGATTCTTGTCAAGGCCTTAGCAATTTCCTCTCTAGCCTCCTTCAGTATTCTGGGGTAGATCCCATCAGGCCCTGGAGACTTATCTACCTTAATATTTTTCAAGGCGCCCAACACCTCGTCTTTTTGGATCTCAATGTGACCCAGGCTATCTACACACCCTTCTCCAGACTCAACATCCACCAATTCCTTCTCTTTGGTGAATACTGATGCAAAGTATTCATTTAGTAGCTCGCCCATTTCCTCTGGCTCCATACATAGACTCCTTTGCCTATCCTTCAGTGGGCCAACCCTTTCCCTGGCTACCCTCTTGCTTTTTATGTACGTGTAAAAAGCCTTGGGATTTTCCTTAACCCTATTTGCCAATGCCTTTCCGTGACTCCTTCTAGCCCTCCTGAGTCCTTGCTTAAGTTCCTTCCTACTTTCCTTATATTCCACACAGGCTTCGTCTGTTCAGCCTTCTAGCCCTGACAAATGCCTCCTTTTTCTTTTTAAAAAAATATAAATTCAGAGTACCCAATTCATTTTTTCCAATTAAGGGGCAATTTAGCCTGACCAATACACCTAGCCTGCACATCTTTGGGCTGTGGGGGCGAAACCCACGCAAACACGGGGAGAATGTGAAAACTCCACACGGACAGTGACCCAGAGCTGGGATCGAACCTGGGACCTCGGCGCCGTGAGGCAGCAGGGCTAACCCACTGTGCCACCGTGCTGCCTCTCCTTTTTCTTTTTGACGAGGCCTACAATATCTCTCCTTATTCAAGGTTCCTGAAATTTGCTGTATTTATCCTTCTTCCTCACAGGAACATGCTGGTCCTGAATTCCTTTCAACTGACACTTGAAAGTCTCCCACATGTCAGATGTTGATTTACCCTCAAACATCCTCCCCCAATCTAGGTTCTTCAGTTCTCGCCTAATATTGTTATAATTAGCCTTCCCCCAATTTAGCACATTTACCCAAGGACCACTCTTATCCTTGTCCACCAGCACTTTAAAACGCACTGAATTGTGCTCACTGTTCCCGAAATGCTCCCCTACTGAAACTTCTACCACCTGGCCGGGCTCATTCCCCAATACCAGGTCCAGTACAGCCCCTTCCATAGTTGGACTGTCTACATGTTTTAAGAAGCCCTCCTGGATGCTCCTTACAAACTCTGCCCCGTCCAAGCCCCTCGCACTAAGTGAGTCCCAGTCAATATTGGGGAAGTTGAAGTCTCCCATCACAACAACCCTGTTGCTTTTACTCTTTTCCAAAATCTGTCTACCTATCTGCTCCTCTATCTCCCGCTGGCTGTTGGGAGGCCTGTAGTAAACCCCCAACATTGTGACTGCACCCTTCTTATTCCTGATCTCTACCCATATAGCCTCGCTGCCCTCTGAGGTGTCCTCCTGCAGTACAGTTGTGGCAGAGGACTTCGGCGACAAGGACCTGACAAGAGTGTGGGTCGTACCGATCTATCTCACACTTGAAGGTGGATGCCAAGGTGCTGGTGCTGTTGCTGGAGCCCTGCCTCCCAGAGGTAATCGCAGAGGGTCAGACAGGCTTTGTTAAGGGTCGGCGATTGTCGGCCAATGTACGTCGCCTGCTGAACGTTGTCTTTTTGCCCTCCTCGGTGCCTAAACCGGAGGTGATTGTTTCCCTCGATGCCGAAAAAGCCTTTGAAAGAACAAAGTGGGAATATTTGTTTGAGATTCTTGGGAGTTTCGGCTTTGGCCACAAGTTTATTTCCTGTATTTCACTACTGTATAGGACCCCCACTGCTAGTGTTTGTATGAATGCCCTGAGCTCAGGTTACTTCCCGTTGAATAGGGGCAAGAGACGAGGTGTACACTGTCCCTGCTTCTGATTGCTCTGGCATGAGAACCACTTGCCGTAACGCTAAGGTCCTCTATTAGATGGATGGGATAAATCGAGGGCGGGTGGAGAATCAGGTGTCGCTTTTTGCGGGTGGCCTACTTCTCTACACTACGGACCCAGTGCCCTCTATGGGCGAGATAATGAAGCTGCAGAGGATTTTCAGATCCTTCCCTGGTTGCAAGTTGAACTTGGACAAGAGTCCATGTTTCACAGTGCTCCCCCTCCCAGGGAGGAGGGCCCAACCGAGGACATTATCTTTTTGCCAAAACTTGTTTTGGTGATTCAGGGGTCCAGGTGTCCAACAATTGGGGCTCGCTTCACAAATTAAATTACACTAATCTGGTTGATAGTATCAAAACAGACTTGCAGAAGTGGGGATAACTTTCCCCTATCCTCGGCAGGTAGGGCTCAGACTATTAAAATGAACATGCTCCCCATGTTTAGCTGGTTTAGCTCGCTGGGCTAAATCGCTGGCTTTTAAAGCAGACCAAGGCAGGCCAGCAGCACGGTTTGATTCCTCTACCAGCCTCCCCGGACAGGCGCCGGAATGTGGCGACTAGGGGCTTTTCACAGTAACTTCATTGAAGCCTACTCGTGACAATGAGCGATTTTCATTTTTTTTCAATTTGTACTTCTCTTACAATGTTTTCCCATTTTTCTCACCAAGTCCCTTTTTTGTTGAAGTCAACAATTAATGTCCACCTTCATTTGGCGGGTAGGACTCCCAGAATCCATGGGGCTTTGCTCCAAAGAGACAGACAATTGGAGAGAGCCAACCCCAACCCAATTTACTCTTTTACTATTGGGTAGCCAATATTCAGAAGATATTGTTGTGGTTCAGCGATCCCGGTTCCATACGGGGACAAATGGAAGCGAGCTCCTGCATTGGCTCTCGCTTTCACGCGAGAGTTACTGCTCCACTGCCTTTCTCGCTGGTGAGATTTTCCTTGAATCCACCCTTGGAATCTGGAAGCAGATCAGGCAGCATTTCAAGCTCTGATCCCGATCTTCGCTAGCCCCCATCTGCAGCAACCAATTTTCTTGCCAGCGGGTTTGGACTCGACGTTTAAGTCTTGGGAGGAGAAGGATCTGGAGAGGTTTGGGACCTGTTTACGGAGGGAAAGTTTGCCAATTTTAAGGAGTTGGCTGAGAAATTCCAACTGCTGCCTGGTTCCAGTCTTTTCAGATTTGCGCTGTTGAAGATTTTGTCCTTGGCCGGGTCTGACAGGGACACTATTCTGTATCCTTTCAACAGAGTCTATTCCACTGAGTGAGGCGAGAGTGAAATGGGAGGGTGAATTGGACCCCCTTCTGGATGGTGAGGTATGGAGTGAGACCATTCACAGGGTCATTTGCTCGGCAAAGTCTGATCCAATTCAAGGTGGTGCACAGGGCACATCTGACTGAAGCGAGGATGAGCGGATTGTTCTCCGGGGTGGAGGATATGTGTGAGCGTTGCTCTCGGGGGTTGGCTAACCACACACATGTTCTGATACTGTCCCAAGCTAGTAAGCTTCTGGGCCTCTTTCATTAACACCATATTGGAGCGGGTTTGGATCCATGTCACGGGTGGCTATATTTGGAGTGTCGGACTCACCAATTGTTCACTCTGGGGTGAAGGTGGATGTCCTCACCTTTGTCTCGTTGATAGCCCAGAAATGGGTTCTGCTTGGGTGGAGGTCTCCTCCTCCGCCCAGTGCCTTGTCTTGGTTGGGTGACCTGATGCCTTTCTGACATTTGGAGAAGGTTCAGTACACCGTTAGAGGATCGGTGGAGGGGTTCTGCCCAAGATGGCAGCCATTCATGTCCTTTTTAAAGGAGCTAGTCACCGTCGGTTGTTATGGAGTTTAGATTAGTTTTGTGTTAAAGTCAACATGTGCTGTTGGCGTTTTCTGCCTTCCTTCTATTGTGGATGTCTGCTTGATTGTTTCGGGTGATTTTGTTTAATATGAAAACATTTTAACAAACATATATTTTTTAAAAATGCTACCTACATTTAAGGATCACATTTATTGTACACATTCTGCAGACATTACCCAAGAACCTTATTATATGGGGTCCATCTCCTTTTGTCAAACCCCAAACTGAAGGGGAAGTTGGATCGAAGCTGCCAATGTATGTGACATGGCTTTATTTTGCACTGCAGCTGAAAATTCATTGAAAGCTTTAATAATTGGCGCCTCATCATAGTAACATGCAATTATATCTCATCTTTAATTTCGAAAAATGCCTCAAATGAATGGTCAGAAAAATGGGCACCTCGCAAAAAGGGAGAATATCCTCTGAGAACAGGGAAGTGGAAGGTGGTTATGGAGGAATTTCTCAAGCTCATACCTAGGTGAGTGAAGACATGGACGCCAATGTGTGTGGTGGGGGTGGGGGGGGCGACAGAGTCTGAGGAATGCAGAGCTTGAGGGCCGGTAGGTTTGAGAGTGGTTACGGTGTTACGCCATGGAGAAGCATCGGTGAAATATGAAAACAAGATGGTTGACTATAAATACAAGGCAGTTGGAAGTTGGGACCAATGCCGGTCAGAGTACAGGCTGGGATTTTGGATGTGATGGGGAATATGGATGGTGGAGGCAGGCCAAGAGTGCATTGGAATCGTCGAGTCTGGAGATGACAGAGGCATGGATGAAGGTTTCAGGGCAGCTGGATTGAGGGAGCGATGAAGCAATGGTATGAGGGTGGAGCTGAGTGACTTTGCTGAATACCATTATTCACGTGAGCCCAGGTAGCGAGCACCGGCATGCAACTTAACTGTTGCAACACAGTCAGAGTTGATACCTTTTGGCAGAGGATTTGAACCACAGCCCCATCGGATGGATGTAAAAGATCCCATGGCACCATTTAAAAAAAAAAAAATTTTGAGTACCCAATTAATTTTTTCCAATTAAGGGGCAATTTAGCGTGGCCAAGCCCCACCTACCCTGCCCATCTTTGGGTTGTGGGGGCGGAACCCACGCAAACACGGGGAGAATGTGCAAACCCCACACGGACAGTGACCCAGAGCCGGGATCGAACTTGGGACCTTGGCGCCGTGAGGCAGCAGGGCTAACCCACTGCGCCACCGTGCTACCCTCCATGGCACCATTTTGAAGAAGAGCAGAGGGCTTTGCCGCGTCGTAAAGAGCATCACTGAAACATTATCTGGGTCGTTATCGCATTGCTGTTTGTGGGATCTTCCGGTGTACATATTGGCTGCTGCGTTTCCGACATCACAGCAGTGACTACACTTCAGAGTACTCCCTTTCTTTCTCGGCTGTAAAATGTTTTGGGCACATCCTGAGGTGTGAAAGGCGCTATGTAAATGAATGAACAACATTGACAACAGGAGCTACTTGTGAAACATAGAATGCGGGTGAATTCTGCAATGCGCTAAAATTACACTTAAAAAAGGTGAACGGGGGGAAGCCCTCGGTAATCTATTGTTCGTGTGCAAGAACGAGCTTTGCAGGTGAGCTGAAAATCTTGCTTTATTTGAAGTGTGAAAACACAGCAATCGTTTTACATCCTTCCCTCTACAAAAAAAAAGTCGTTCTGGAAGGCCCCAGTGTTTCCAGTATAATACCTACCAGAACAGAAAGCTCCCTTCATCCCTCCCTGCATCCCCAGTAAAAGCAGATACCAGACACATGAAAGACAGGGAGGAACGAGGAAAGCCTCTCACACACTCTCTGTACTAAAATAAATAATCTACAAACTTCCAATGTAAAAACATGAAACACTAAAATGTACAAATTTCCAAAACTCACGTTTATAAAGGGAATCCAAACAAAAAAAAAGTAGATGCCATTTTACAATCTCTGTACATGTACAAACAGTATATAAAGCTCAGAACGCAGGGAAGAAACATCTCTTCCCTTTGACAAGTCCAGCTGGCTTTGGTGTGGATATCAATTCAGTGAGTGTGCTTCAGGTTAGTTTAACATGTAAGGCTTCAATTGTGTGGCAGGGTGCAAAAGCAAAGTCATTTTTTTTTTTATTTAACGCTTTCTGAATGTTTCTCAAAAAAATACTGTAGGCAGTTTTTTTTCTTCTTCTTGGGAAAGTTTCCGTTTCTTTGGTAACTGAACGTCAGTAGGTCTGACAGGGTTTGGGATATTCAAGTCATATGTCTGTAATATTGTCTCAATCCACAGAGAAGCATCACCCCCCCACCCCGCCCTTCACTCTCCTACCCACTTCCCCCCCATCATCATCTTCTCCTGATTGACACCATTTAGTGATCGCTCTACTGTCACTGCTCTCTCTTTGCTGTACCCAAATAGTCATAAGTTGAAGTGAACCAAAGTTGTTCAACTTGAGAGGCATCATAGATCAATCCTGCACCCCACCCAACCCCCCTCCACCTCAGCTAACATTTAGACACATGTGTGTTGGGTTGATAGAAATCCTGCCTTGTTTGCTCAACTTACAGATGCTGAGGGTGCCATTCAGACCAACTATAGCACACCCCAGCTTGTACCAGCCAGCTCCTTTTCTCAATCACAGACTTTTTTGAGGGGGGGGGGGGAAAGAATGTCAGCAGCAGCCTTGATAGGTTGTGATATCTGGGACTCGAGCGAAGCGCTGGCAGAGAGGGGTTGGAGATGCTAGATTTGAGAAGGTCTTTAAGCGGACTTTATCGAGGCGGCACTTAACGGGATGTGTGTCGCAAGGCCACTGCCGTGACGGGGACTCCTGCATGGAGCTCAGGGCAGGAGGAAGGCAGGCACAGAGATTGGGCGCCACCTAGACTGGGCAAGGCTGGGGGGGGGGGGGGGGGGGGGGGGGGGGGGGGGGTGGTCAGGGAGTCAGCAGCAAATCGTGAAGGCAAAGAATATCTTCCATCTGGAAACAAAATGAAAATCGCTTATGGTCACGAGTAGGCTTCAATTAAGTTACTGTGAAAAGCCCCTAGTCGCCACATTCCGGCGCTTATTCGGGGAGGCTGGTACGGGAATTGATCCTGTGCTGCTGGCCTGCCTGGGTCTGCTTTAAAAAAAGAGCTATTTAGCCCTGTGCTAAACCAGCCCCTTTTGTGTCACAGCCTGAGCTTTAAATGGGGGCATCGGGAATATGTCTCTATGCCTGCTAGCTGGAAAATACCTCAACCCAGCCGTTCTCTCCATGGTAGGCTGCGTGTGATCTCGTGGTGAAACTGAACCAATCTTTTTTTTTTTTAAATTTAGATTAGCCAATTATTTTTTCCAATTAAGGGGCAATTTAGCGTGGCCAATCCACCTACTCTGCACATTTTTGGGTTGTGGGGGCGAAACCCACGCAGACACGGGGAGAACGTGCAAACTCCACACGGACAGTGACCCAGAGCCGGGATCGAACCTGGGACCTCAGCGCCATGAGGCGGTTGTGCTAACCACTAGGCCACCGTGCTGCCCGAACCAATCTTAAGTGCCAATAGAGATGTGGCTTAGCTGCCACAGACTGCTGCAGTGTGCAATTGCAAGTTCAACCAGCCATTGTACATATGACTGAACACCCTACATTGGGGCTGGTGAATGCAGCAACTGGGGGTCAGGTGGGGTTCCGCAGCTTTGCTTAAGGGTTTCGGGATGGGGTTAATGACGCACTTTGTGCCATTGATTCAGGCTGGCATCATATTGAGTGTTATAGTTGGGGAAGCATTAAGTTAAATAGGCAAATGGCTTTCTAAAACCATTGCTAATCTAACTGGTTAATTCTACTAACTCAATGGCAACCGGGGTAAAGAAAGGCAAATGGGAAGGAAAAAACACAGGTGAATAATTATTTGTATTCAACTGAATGGCTTCAGGAACATACAAATCCCAAAAGAGGCACTGCTGTGCCTTCTTCATTCTCTTCCCCCTTTTTAGTTCCTCTCGGTCTGTAGTACATGGGGGACGGTTTAGCTCAGTTGTTTGGATAGCTGGTTCATGATGGAGGTCAAGGCCAGCAGTATGGGTTCAATTCCTGGACAGGTGTGGTGATCCTCAGGTTAAATCACCACCAGTCAGCTCTCCCCTTCAAAAGGGAAAGCAGCCATCTGGGACTACAGCAATTTTATCTTTTTACTTCTAGTACAGTCCCTGAGGTGGTGGGCCGCTTGTTGGCTCCTGCGGGTGGCTCTACTTGGCAGACAAGGCAAGGCTCGCTGGGCGACAGGGTGCCCAGTGGCCTGGCCTCTGACCTCACCAGCCTGTCCTCTCACCCCAGTGGCCTGGCCTCCGACCTCACCAGCCTGTCCTCTCACCCCAGTGGCCTGGCATCTCACCCCACCAACCTGGCCTCTGACCCCACTGTGTTTTCCAGTCAGAACCCCAGTCGGAGCAGCAACTGCAGTTGAGTGTTTTCGCACTATACCCTCCCCCACTCAGTTCCTGGTCCCTCTTGGGAACACAAACCCTCTAACCTTCTGACTAAGTTAACTAATCAGAGGCCGGGTATTGAACAGGAAGCCCTCCTGGTCTGAACAGCCCGCTGTCATGTTGACTGACACAGCTAACCATGAACAACACAAAGGCTGGATTCCCGTTTGCATTCTACTGTTATGTGTTTGAAATTGATAATACTCCAACGTAACGACGCCATGGATCATCTGGTGCCGCCCCTTCCCTTTACAGTACTTACTATTTCCTTCCTTCACTATGGGATGGAGGGATCAATCAGCTACAGACCCCAACCCTCTATTGTGGTCAGTTGAGACCTCGATCCCCACAAACAGCTCTTCTCTCCCAGAACTTGCCACCCAAGAATCTCTTGACCTCAGTTCCATTGAGAAATTCAACTCACTGCAATCACAGAAAAATAGAGTGCAGAAAAGGCCCTTCGGTCCATCAAATCTGCACCGCCACACGAAAAGCACCTGATCTGCCATTCCTAATCCCATTTGCCAGCACTTGGCCCATAGCCTCAAATGTTTAAGAGGTGCCAAGTGCTCATCCAGGTACTTTTTAAAGGATGTGCGGCAACCCGCCTCTACCACCCTCCCAGACAGTGCGTTCCAGAGGCGGGAGCCTTTGCCCACAAAAAAAAACTTTCAAAAAACTCTCACCCTCCTTGCCCACGCCCTCTAGTCTTTCATTTTGCTCTCTCTCTTTCTCTCACTCTTCCATCAACCCCAGATTCCAAAGCCACCTTCCTCTTGCCATCTCTTCGCTTCTCCCAACAGCCTCTAGTCCATCCAGCAGCCTGAAGCCCACCTTCATCTCAAAAAGACACAACAGTAGTGCTCGCTACACAGTCAATATGTTAGAACCACTTTTGCTCAAATCCTCCGCAACACTTCCCCATTGAATGCAAAGGAGCCCTTTTTCCCCATACTTTACAACATGTCAGAGAAGTACTTCATTGGCTGTAAAGCGCTTTTGAACTTCTTGAGATTGTGAAAGGTGCTATTTGAATGCAAGTCTCTCTTTTCAGCACACGGCTCCACACCCCCCATTTTGCACGGCTCAGCACGGGGCAGGGTGGGGTGGGGGTGGTGGAAGGCCAAAGCCTTCACTTTTAAGGCTTTTCCTCGATGGATATTTTGCCTTTTGCACTGCGATTGACTTTTAAACAAAAATTAAAATGCGGGGGAATAAAATCAGTCTCTCTGCTGTTTATTCATCTTTCACGAGTCCCAGTCCTGGTTTGCACCCTTTTCGCTCAAAGTTGTGAAGCCGTTCTGGGCTGAATAAATGTCTGCTGCCCTGCACGTTGAGTCTGGGAGATTTTGTGAGGCTGGGGCTGAGGAGATGCCGTTACCTTTGGGCTCCTTTGCCCAAATCTGCTCCAGGCCATTGCTGCTGATAATATCTCCCTCGCTGTGCCGACGCCCGTCATCACCTGGACTTTGACCCTCGGTTACCTCGGAGTTCTCGGCCTCCCCTTCGCAGATGACGGTCATGGGGCTGCTGTGGAGCCGATGGAGGTGGAGGTGCCGTGCGCTGTATCGGCTGCTGGCGGCTGAGGGGGGCGTCCGTGAGCGTGCGTGCCGGATACCCACCAGCCCCGCACCCCGAGGCACCGGCCCCTCCTGCGAGGCCCACTCCTCACGAGGGTTCCTGCCCCGGTGTCCCGGTGAGCGGCTCTCGGTTGCACTCCAGCCGTTGGTCCGGGCTGTCTCGGCCTGCGAGGGGTCGCCCGGCCGGTGCCTGGGGTCCGTACTCCTGAGCATCTCAGCCGCTGACATGCGACAGCCTGCCTCTGTCCTGCTGCCCTTCTTCAAAAGCAGAGCCTTGAAACTGTCGCTACTGGTGCTGGATTTCCGCAGGTTCCTCTGGATGGAGCCGACCTGCTTCGAGCTGCCCGGACTGGAGGCGTTTCCCACGGGGGTGACAGGAGGAGATGGCGACACAGTCCTACTGAGCTCGTCATCAGACTCTTTCCGACCCAGGACTCTCCTTTTGGACCTGAAGACGGGAAACACAATTGTAAAATTTGCTCCTAATTGTTACACAACAAGAAAGAGATTAAGGGCAATAGATGGATAACGAATAGTGGGGATAGAGAGATAGAGCAGATAAAGAGAGACAGTCAGCAACATAGGCCAGGACTTTGGGTGTTACCTCATGGGCTAGATGGAAAAATTGGGAACCGAGCATGGATTAAATGCTTTTTAGCAGGAATTTCCGATCCCGTCCTTAGTATGGAGAGAGGGACAGATAGATAGGTACATTTACACACATGTTTAAATCTGGAATTGAAAGCTAGTCTCAGCAATGTGACTGTGACAGCTTTTGCTGGCCTAGCCTGTAACCACCACGAGTGTGAAAGAATGATAAAAAGCAGGTCACTGTAAAAAAAAACATCTGCTTCTCTATTGTCCTTTTAGAATAGAACCATAGAATGCCTGCAGTGCAGAAGTAGGCCATTCAGCCCATCGGGTCTTCGTCGACCCTCTGAAAGAGCTCTCTACCTAGGCCCACCCCTCCGCCCTATCCCCATAACTCCAGCTCATCTATACATCTTTGGATACTGAGGGGCAATTTGGCATGGCCAATCCACCTGCACATCTTTGGACTGTGGGAGGAAACCAGAACACACGGAGGAAACCCACGCAGATGCGGCGGAAATGTGCAAACTAGTTAGTCACCCTAGGTTGGAGTCGAACGCGGGTCTCTGGCTGTGTAGCCGCAGTGCTAAGCACTGTGCCGTCCTATTTTGTGAAGGAAATCTGCTGTCCTTACGCGGTCTGACCTACACATGACTCCAGACCCACAGCGATACCGATAACCGGGCAGCACGGTAGCACAGTGGTTAGCACGGTTGCTTCACAGCGCCAGGGTCCCAGGTTCGATTCCCAGCTTGGGTCACTGTCTGTGTGGAGTCTGCGCGTTCTCCCCGTGTGGATTTCCTCCGGGTGCTCCGGTTTCCTCCCACTGTCCAAAGATGTGCAGGTTAGGCGGATTGGCCGCGCTAAATTGCCCTTAAGTGTCCAAAAAGGTTAGGTGGGGTTGCTGGGTTACGCGGATGGGATGGAGGTGTGGGGCTTAAGTAGGGTGCTCTTTCCAAGGGCCGGAGCAGACTCGATTGGCCGAATGGCCTCCTTCTGCACTGTAAATTCTATCTAATTGCCCCCCTGAAATGGCCGAACAAGGCAGTCAATTCAAGAGCAATTAGGGGTGGAAAACAAATTCTGGCCTTGTCACTGACACCCACATTGCACGAAAGAATAAAGAAAAACAATGCGATCCCCCTTCATTCTTCTAAACTCCAGCGAATACAATCCTAACCGACTCAATCTTTCCTCGTACGTCAGTCCGCCATCCGAGGAATCAAGTCTGGTAAACCTTCGCTGCACTCCCTCTAGAGCAAGAACATCCTTCCTCAGAGAAGGAGACCAAAACTGCACACAATATTCCAGGTGTGGCCTCACTAAGGACCTGTATAATTGCAGCAAGACATCCCTGCCCCTGTACTAGTAAACCTCTCGCAATGAAGGCCAGGAGACCATTTGACTTCTACACCGCCTGCTGCACCTGCATGCTTACCTTCAGCGACTGGTGTATGAGGACACCCAGGTCTCAATGCACATTCCCCTCTCTAAATCTATAGTCATTCAGATAATAGTCTTCCTTCCTGTTTTTGTACCAAAGTGGATAACCTCACATTTATCCACATTATACTGCATTTGTCCACTCACTCAACTTGCCCAAATCACACTGAAGGATCTCTGCATCCTCCTCACAGCTCACCCTCCCACCCAGCTTTGTGCCATCTGCAAATTTGGAGATATGGCATTTAGTTCCCTCATTTAAATCATTAATATATATATTGGGAATAGCTGGGGTCCCAGCACTGATCCCTGCGGTACCCCACTTGTCACTGCCTGACATTTGGAAAAAGATTCCTACTCTTTGTTTCCTGCCTGTTTTCTATCCAACTCCACACACTACTGCCAATCGTATGTGCTTTAGTTTTACACGCTAATCTCTTATATGGGAACTTGTTGAAAGCCTTTTGAAAACCCAAATAAACCACGCCCACTGGCTCCCTTACTCTACTAGTTACATCCTCAAAGAATTCCAGTAGATTTGTCAAATATGATTTCCCTTTGATAAATCCATGCTGACTCGATGTGATTCTGCCACTGTTCTCCCATGTGCTCTGCTTTCAAATCTTTTATAATGGATTCTAGCATTTTCCCTGCTACCGACATCAGGCTGACTGGTCTATAGTTCCCTGTTTTATCTCTACCTCCCTTTTCAAACAGTCGGTTTACATTAGCTACCCTCCAATCCGTAAGAACTGTTCCGGAATCTTGGAACATGACCACCAATGCATTCACTATTTCTAGGGCCACTTTCTGAAATACTCAGGGATGAAGATTATCAGGCTCTGGGGATTTATCGGCCTTCGATCTCCTCAATTTCCCCACTAATACATGATCTCCTTCAGTTCCTTCCTCTCAGTAAACCCTGTGTTCCCCAACATTTCTGGTACATTATTTGTGTCTTCCTTTGTGAAGACAGAACCAAAGTATGTATTTAGTTGGTCGGCCATTTCTTTGTTCCCCATTATAAATTCCTGTTTCTGACTGCAAGACATCTGTCTTCACTCATATTTTTCTCTTCACATAGCTTTAGAAGATTTTACAGTCAGTTTTTATGTTCCCCATAATTTTTCATAAATTTAAAGTACCCAATTCATTTTGTTTTTCAATTAAGGGGCAATTTAGCCAACCCACCTACCCGGCACATCTTTCCATTTTGGGGGTGAAACCCACGCCGACACGGGAAGAATGTGCAAACTCCACATGGACAGTGATCCAGGGCTAGGATCGAACCTGGGACCTCAGCGCCGTGAGGCAGCAGTGCTAACCACTGCACCACCATGCCCCCCCCCCCCCTTCGTAGTCTATTTTCCCCTTCTTAATCAATCCTTTTGCCCTTCTTTTCTGAATTCCGTTATTCCTGGCCAATTTGCATGCCTCTTCCTTTGATCTAATTCACGTGCTCTATTTTCCCTTTCTTAATCTGTCCCTTGGTCCTTCTTTGCTGAATTCTAAACTGCTCCCAATCCTCAGACCTGTTGTGTTTCTTGGCCAATTGGTATGCCTCTTCATTGGACCAAATACTTTCTCTAATTTCCCTTGTAAGCCATGGTGTGGCCACCTTTCCCGTTTTATTTTTATTTGCGCCAGACAGGGATGAACAATTGTTGCAATCCACCCACGCGCTCTTTGAATGTTCGCCATTGCCTATCCGCCATCATCGTTTTGAGTAACGCTCCCCAATCAATCACAGCCTGATCCGATTTGATAATCCTCAACTTCACTTTCCTGCCTTATCATAGAATTTGCAGCGCAGAAGGAGGCCATTCGGCCCATCGAGTCTGCACCGGCTCATACCCAAGCCCATACCTTCACCCTATCCCCATAACCCAGTAACCCCAGCAAACCTTTTTTTGTACACTAAGGGCAATTTGTACACTATCAGGGTCAATCCACCTAACCTGCACGTCTTTGGACTGTGGGACGGAACGGGAGCACCCGGAGGAAACCCGCGCAGACACGGGAGCAAGTCAGGCTTCTCACTCCAGGAAAATAAAAGGGATTCACAGACCCACAAGTGACACCCGAAAAGAGACTCCAAAAAAGGCATCCAAAAATCCAAGGCCACGCTCCCAGATCCTTCCTCCTTCTTTCTAAGCCGGAAGGCTTGGAAGTATCCCCTTGAGGAGGGGATTTCCTGATCAGGAAGATATTGGATGCAGGGATTTTTCCTTCTGAGCGACCTTCGTTTGCAGAGACTGGTTTCTGCTGCTGTTAAAGCCGCTGTTCAGGAAGGTCCCTGAGCGTTCCCTAGCTGAGCCGGGAGACTGGACTCAGCTGCAGATTCCTCAGAGGAATTTCCAGGCTGTATTTAACCCTTTAATAGCCCCGTACGCCTCTTAATCTGGAGGCAATCAACTTAGTTCCAGGAAGTCATCAGCTATATTTAGCTAACGTCCCCCCCCCCCCCCCTCGCACCCCCGAAACATGTCCCAAGGTTCCTCAGAGCACAAGACCAGGAAAGACACCAAATCAGACATCAGCCCAGTTCAAGTAATTGAACCAAAAAAAAAATCTCGGCCGTCACACTTGGGCTGATGCAGGTCAGGTAACGAGTGAGACAGTTCAAAGACATTTCATTCCCGTTCCTACCTGTGAATTGCTGCAAACAAGTCCTCGGTTGTCCTGGGCCTGGTGGGAGTGCTTGGTTCGTCGTTACTCCATCCGTAACTGCCGGTTAAGATGGGGGAACTGGGTTCAAACACATCACCTGCCAGAGAACGGAATTTAAAGTTGGAGGAAGTATCATAAGATGCCAGAATATAGCTGCCCGATTTCAACACTGTTCATAGAATCCCTACAGTGCAGGAGGCCATTCGCCCATCACGTCTGCACCGACCCTCTGAAATAGCACCCGAACCTAGACTCTCCCCTCCACCCCTACCCCATAATCCCATCTAACCATTGGACACTAACAAGCAACTTAGTACGGCCAGTCCACCTAACCCTGTACATCTTTGGACTGTGGGAGGAAACCGGAGCACCCAGAGGAAACCCACACAGACACGGGGAGAACGTGCAAACGCCGCACAGACAGTGACCCGAGGTCGGAGTTAAATCCGGGTCCTGGCGCTGTGAGGCTGCAGGACCACACCCCTATAAACCCAATGACCCTCTGTTACACCCCTGTAAGCTCTGTAACCCTCTGTTACACCCCCTGTAAGCTCCGTAACCCTCTGTTACACTCCTGTAAGCTCCCTAACCCTCTGTTACACCCCTGTAAGCTCCGTAACCCTGTTACACCCCCTGTAAGCTCCGTAACCCTCTGTTACACCCCTGTAAGCTCCGTAACCCTCTGTTACACCCCTGTAAGCTCCGTAACCCTGTTACACCCCCTGTAAGCTCCGTAACCCTGTTACACCCCCTGTAAGCTCCGTAACCCTGTTACACCCCCTGTAAGCTCTGTAACCCTCTGTTACACTCCTGTAAGCTCCCTAACCCTCTGTTACACCCCTGTAAGCTCTGTAACCCTCTGTTACACTCCTGTAAGCTCCCTAACCCTGTTACACCCCCTGTAAGCTCCGTAACCCTGTTACACCCCCTGTAAGCTCCGTAACCCTCTGTTACACCCCCTGTAAGCTCCGTAACCCTCTGTTACACCCCTGTAAGCTCCCTAACCCTCTGTTACACCCCTGTAAGCTCTGTAACCCTCTGTTACACCCCTGTAAGCTCTGTAACCCTCCGTTACACCCTCTGTAAGCTCTGTAACCCTCTGTAACACCCCTGTAAGCTCCGTAACCCTCTGTTACACCCCTGTAAGCTCCGTAACCCTGTTACACCCCTGTAAGCTCCGTAACCCTGTTACACCCCTGTAAGCTCCGTAACCCTCTGTTACACCCCCTGTAAGCTCCGTAACCCTCTGTTACACCCCTGCAAGCTCCGTAACCCTCTGTTACACCCCTGTAAGCTCTGTAACCCTCCGTTACACCCTCTGTAAGCTCTGTAACCCTCTGTAACACCCCTGTAAGCTCCGTAACCCTCTGTTACACCCCTGTAAGCTCCGTAACCCTCTGTTACACCCCCTGTAAGCTCCGTAACCGTCTGTTACACCCCTGCAAGCTCCGTAACCCTCTGTTACACCCCTGTAAGCTCCGTAACCCTCTGTTACACCCCTGTAAGCTCCGTAACCCTCTGTTACACCCCCTGTAAGCTCCGTAACCCTCTGTTACACCCCTGTAAGCTCCCTACCCCTCTGTTACACCCCTGTAAGCTCCATAACCCTCTGTTACACCCCCTGTAAGCTCCGTAACCCTCTGTTACACCCCTGTAAGCTCCGTAACCCTCTGTTACACCCCTGTAAGCTCCCTAACCCTCTGTTACACCCCTGTAAGCTCCCTAACCCTCTGTTACACCCCTGTAAGCTCCCTAACCCTCTGTTACACCCCTGTAAGCTCCCTAACCCTCTGTTACACCCCTGTAAGCTCCGTAACCCTCTGTAACACCCCCTGTAAGCTCCCTAACCCTGTTACACCCCTGTAAGCTCCCTAACCCTCTGTAACACCCCTGTAAGCTCCGGTACCCTCTGTAACACCCCTGTCAGCTCCGTAACCCTCTGTAACACCCCTGTAAGCTCGCTACACCCCCTGTAAGCTCCCTAACCCTCTGTCACACCGCCTGTAAGCTCCCTCACCCTCTGTAACACCCCCTGTAAGCTCCGTAACCCTCTGTTACACCCCCTGTAAGCTCCGTAACCCTCTGTTACACCCCCTGTAAGCTCCGTAACCCTCTGTCACACCCGTGTAAGCTCCGTAACCCTCTGTCACACCCGTGTAAGCTCCGTAACCCTCTGTAATACCCCTGTAAGTTCCATGACCCTGTTACACCCCTGTATGCTCTTTGACCCTCTGTTACACCCCATGTGAACTCTGTAACACTGTTACACCCGTTGCAAACTCTATAAAACAGTTACAGCCCCTGTAAAACTCTATAACCCTTTGTTACATCTCTTGTAAGCTCTTTAACTGTTACACACCCTGTAAACTCTACACCTCTGTTACACACCCTGTAAACTCTACACCTCTGTTACACCCCCTATAAACTCTATACTACCCCATTCGAGCCCCTGTAAACTCTATAACCCTTTGCTGCACCTCCTGTAATATCTTTAACACTCTATTATAACACTCCCTGTGATCTCTGTAACATCCTGTTGAACCCTTATAACATTCTTGAACTCCATTATAATCCCAATTCCAATAACATTGGTAAACCCTTTTATACGCTCTAAACGCGAGCATTTCTTCTTGCGTTGCCGTATCTTGGCAACAGTACGCTGCCCCCGATACCCTCCATCAAGCAGCAACACTGCTACACTCCTCTTCATAACTGACCACCCTCAGGAGGGGTGGGGATCCTGAATGGGTGGGAAATAAATGGATGGGAGGCTAACTGAATGGACAGGAGCGGGGTTAAAAACAGGAGGGGATAGGAAGGAGTTGGGAGAAGGAGGGACAAGTAGAGAGAGCGATGATGGGGTGAGAGGACAGGAGGAGGGACAATGTGGAGGGGCGGAGGAAAAGGAGGGGAGGTGGAAGAACAAGAAAATACATTTAAGTTCGAAATCTTACCCATATCGTCCCCTTGCCAGGTTATTTCACGGCTTTCTTCCGTGCTATCCCAAGTGTTTGAGTCATCTGCTGCCAGTTCTTCTTTAACACTGAGATTTTTCCTGCTTTCAATCAACAGGCTCTCCACATCGACCTCCCAGGCCTCCTGCTGAACTGTGTCCTCTGGCGCCCCAGCAGTATGGGAGTTGTCAGATTCCGTCACTTCCACACTCTGGGCTGAGGGCCGGTCTCCGTTGGTCTCCGCAGATCCTGTCACGGAGGTAGTCCTGTCTCCTGCGACTGATTCCGAGGAGATTGGCGGCCGTTTCTCCGGAGGAAGGCGGTTCCTTGGAGATGGGGGGACAAGTAGGCTCAGTTTGGGTTTCCTGGCAATGGGAGGTGGCATTTTGCCGGCTGATTTGGCGCTGGGTTTTTCAGGATGCAGTGCCCTCTCTTGCTCTGCATCATTGCTGGCTTTGTTGCCTTTGCTCTGCGCGGGGGGAGCAGGGCTAGGTGGCTCCACCATGGGCCCCAGCTCATTTCCAGATCTTACCCCGGGCCTGTTCGGGAGAGCTAATGGTTCAGGCCAATCCATGCTGCCGGTCTTGCTTTCAGAATGGAGGGCTGGGCCTCGGTCAGGAACAATGCTGGCCTCGTCGTGCTGGGCAAACCGGAAAAGGGAGGAAGGACGTTGTAAGACAGCCGGTTTCCGGGGTGGTGGAGACACCGGCTGCTCCGGCTGTGGTTTCAACCAGGGGCTCGGCTTCTGCCCCTGCCTCGGGGGGTCAGCCCGCTCACTCCTCCTCACTGATCTCAGTTGGACCATCTGCAGAGCGCTGGGCGTGATGAGGGGCATGCCTGCGGCTGGCTTGTAGGCCTCAGCTTGCTCAGTTGGGGCCTTGGGCTCATTCCTGCAAAACTGGGTGGGCGACTGTGGGTGCTTCACAGAGTCCGCCATCTTCAGATTCAGAGGGGGAGCAGGAGGGGGTGGCTTCGACAGAGCAGGGGCAGGAGGGGGCAGTGGGGGAGCAGGAGGGGGTGGCTTCGACAGAGCAGGGGCAGGAGGGGGCAGTGGGGGAGCAGGAGGGGGTGGCTTAGACAGAGCAGGGGCAGGAGGGGGCAGGGGGGGAGCAGGAGGGGGTGGCTTAGACAGAGAGGGGGATGGAGGGGGCAGTGGGGGAGCGGGAGGGGGTGGCTTAGACAGAGAGGGGGATGGAGGGGGCAGTGGGGGAGCGGGAGGGGGTGGCTTAGACAGAGAAGAAGATGGAGGGGGCAGAGGGGGAGCAGGAGGGGGTGGCATAGACAGAGAGGTGGATGGAGGGGACAAGGGGGGAGCGGGAGGGGACAAGGGGGGAGCAGGAGGGGGTAAAGCAGGTTTAGCGACAGACGGCAGGGGCAGAGGGGAAGCAGGAGGGGGTAGCAGGGAAGGAAGGGGCAGGATAATCATTGGGGCAGCAGGAAGGGGTACGGTGCACAGTGGTGATGGTGGAGGAAGAAGGGGAGGACCCATGGAGAATGCAGGGAGTGTGTTTGAGGGAGCGGTTCTGTTGTCCACCACTGGATGCCGGGAATCGGAGGTACTTGAGGACAGGGATGCGGATGACGACGAGGCCGATACGGAGGAGAGCAGCGAAGATTTACGCTCTGGGACCTTTGGCTTTGACTTTGGCTTGGCAGGTCCCGGTGATATCTGGTGAGAGAAGACGGGGACTGGGTTCAGCATGGTGGGTGTGTTGCACTGGCTGGAGTAGCCGCTGGAGGGTGAGGTGATGCCGTGGGACTTGTCTGGGGATGGGCTCTTCGGTTTTCGCTGAGGTGTTGGCCACGAGAGGGTGTGCAGGCTCGCGGCAACTCGTCCTGCGTGTAGTCCCATGCGTTGGCCTGTGGAGCCACATCCTGGGTTCTCCCGCCTAACCCCTCAGTGTAATAGGCCCAGGGGTCACTGTACTCGGAGCGCAGGCTGCTGGTCTCACTCTGGGATGGCGTGGCTGCGCTGGTGGAGTAGGAATTGCTGGCGGCGGTGGAATGCCCACTGCTGTTGCTGCTGCCTTCCGCCGGCACTCGCATTGCTTTGGCTGCGGGAACGCATGGCCCAGGGGTCACGACCCTCACTGGGCGAAGCCGAGGGGCTATCCTGGCTCTTAAGGTTGGCGTCGAACGAGCGTTGGAGGGTGGCAATGAGTGACTCACTGAGCACGGGTCGGGCACCTTTGGCCTTCTTGCGCAGGGAATCCATGCGGGCGGGGGGAAGCGGTGGTTTCTTGGTCTTCTTCAGGGATATGCTGCGGCCCAGGGACCGGTCACTGTAGTCAGTTTGACTTTCCAGGCCTCGCTGACCTTTGCCCCCGCCCTGTGTCCCGGCAGCGACCTCCACGAGTGGATATTGCACCTCCGGGTAGAGGGAGTTCCAGTCCACCTCAGCGAGAGGAGACGAGAGGGGGTGGTCCGAAGTCTTATTTGTGTGGCAGACAGGGGCACGAGAGCCTGAGTTGACAGCCTGTGTCTCTGCCGAGGACGTGCCAGCGCTCCGCGGTGTCTCGCTTACCGGTCGCTTCGCCGAGGTGCCGCTCCTGCCTTCCAGCCGGCACTCACTGGCATCGCTGGCCATTCCAGCGCGGTCCCGGGCATGCGGAGGTTCTGCCAGATCGATCCGCAGGCCCAGTGCCAGGGAGACAGCAGAGTCACAGCGGGAAGGGGGCAGGGCGGTGTCAGAGGTCGGAGAATGCCGGCCCAAGCTGCCACCGTTGTCACCACTGCTGCCGCTCCAGTTGCCGCTGGAGGAGCAGGGCTCCTCTTTCAGGCCAGCGGCACTGCCGAGGACAGCGGCAGTGAGGGGCGTGGTGACAGCAGGGGAGCCTGGCGGCAGCGGGCAGCTCCCCCGGCCCTGTGACGTGCGTATGGCCACCACCTCAGCCTTTGAGGATAGGGTGGTGTGGGCTATGATCTGGGTAGGGCACACGGCACTGGGCGAGGTGGCGCGTACCATCCTGGCGGGCTCTTCCCCGGTGGCTTGGTGGCCTGGAATCTCTTGCGATTTTGGTCTGGTCAGGGGGCTTGTCCGGAGCTGTGTGGCTGAGCTGTCCACTCGCAGCTTGCCCACCCGCCCTGGCAGCGTGCCAAACGGCTTCTCTGACTTGCGCAGGGCATGGAAGGCGTCGTCCAGCTCGTGCAGCGAGACCCTGGCTCCGGGTCGCGGCAGGCTGTGGAAACGCTGCTCTCCGCTGGCTCGCTGAGGGTTCGTCCCATTGCTGGCAGTCGACATGTTGCCTGATGAGTTGGAGAGTTGGGCTGCGATGCCCTGTCCTTTCTGTGCCCGAATCCTCCGGACTGATGGCGGCACCACCTTGACCTCTTCGGTTTGGCAGGAGGAGTCCTTGGTCGCAGACCGCACCCTGGTGGATTTGCTGCTTTCCAGGCGACTTATGGTGGAATACTGACCAGGGAGGATAACAGAGTGACCTCTGACCTGCGTCTGCCCAGAACCTGTAAATTAAACACAAATATCAATATAGCTGAGAAATGCACTAAACAGCTGCCAATCTGGCTTTTATTTAGCACCTTGATTGTTTTTTTTCAATTTAGGGAACCCAATTCAATTTTTTTTCCAATTAAGGGGCAATTTAGCGTGGCCAATCCACCTACCCTGCACATCTTTGGGTTGTGGGGGTGAAACCCACGCAAACACAGGGAGAATGTGCAAACTCCACACGGACAGTGACCCAGAGCCAGGATCGAACCTGGGACCTCGGCGCCGTAAGGCAGCAGGGCTAACCACAGCGCCACCATGCTGACTTTATATCGCACCTTAATGTAGTAAAACACCACAAAATTGTTCACTGTCAGACAAAAATCGACACTGAGCCACATAAGGAGACACTATTACAGATGCTGGAAGCTTGGTCAAGGTAGGTTTTGAAGGAGCACCTTGTAGACGGAGAGAGAGCTAGAGAGACGGAGAGGCTTAGGGAGGGAATTCCGGAGCAAAGGCCTCAGGCAGCTGAAGGCACGGAGGGAAGGGAATTGGGGCTTCGCAAGAGGCTGCAATTGGATGGGTACTGATACCTCAGAACCCTGGGGGAGACGATAGAGACAGAGAGGTGCAAGACCATGGAGGGATTTGAATAGAGGGTGAGAATTTTAAAATGGAGGTGCTGCCTCAGAGTGGCAGTGTTGGTCAGCAGGCACAGGAGAGGTGAGAGAACTGGACATATTGGCGGTTTAAGAAAAAAGGCTCAAATTTGGATGATCTCAGGTTAATGAAGGGTGGAAGGCGAGAGGCTGGTCAGGAGAGCATTGGAATAGTCAAATCTAGAGCTAGCAACGACACAGATGAGGATCATAGCAGCAGACGACAGGATATAGAAGTAGGTGGTCTGGGTAACCGAGAAGATAAGGGGTTGGACGCCAACACAAAACTAGCTGACAGACTCGAAGTGTAGCAGGTGGAATGGTTAAGATGCTGGATGAGCACTCCAGAGGCTGTGAGGTCAAATCACCAATCGCAGCAAGTTGTGGAAATGAAACAGAATAAAATCTGCTCATTTGTGGGACGGCACCAGAGAAACATCCATGAAAATGGTCAGATTGCTATAAAGTCCCAACTGATTCATCTAAATGTGAGCCTGTCTGCATTTACATGTAACTGATTCAGAGTAGCAAGGCCTTGACAGTTTCAGCAGCCTGGGCCTTTACTCAATGGGTATAGAATAATGAGAGGTGATCTGATTGAAAGGCGCCAGGCCCTGAGGGGGCTCGACGGGGTGGACGCTGAGGCACTGTTTCTTCTCACAGGGGAATCTGGAACCATGGGAAACGGTTTCAAGATAAGCGGTCTCCGATTTAAGATGGGGTGAGGAAGAATCGGTTCACTCAAAGGGCCGTTAGTGTTTAGAATTCCCTTCCCCAGAGAGCAGTGGAGGCTGTGTTATTGGCAAGAAGTGGAGTTAATCACTTCCGGTGGCGGCTATGTAGGAGTAAACCGCACATTTGGTGGCTCCCGCTCTGGTCGGACTTTTGGTCCTTTTCCCCCGATTTTCTACCGGACTTGAATTGTAAAACTGAAGACAGAGGCAATTGTGTACTGAATTCCCACATCGGTGCATGGAGAGAAGGACTAGGAGTGCTCATAAAGGCAGAAACAGAAAGACAGAGAAGGCTTGGGCTGAAGCTGCAGCGGGAGACAGCATGGCGGAGACAGCATGGCGGAGACAGCATGGCGGAGACAGCATGGCGGAGACAGCATGGCGGAGGACCGGACCTCTGGTTTGTCGACCCAGCGGTCAACGGAGCAGCTGATCCAAGTTATTCAGGAAGGCTTTGCTAAGCAGAAACGGGACTGTTTAGACCCGATAAAAGAGTTAATTGAGTGGCTGGAGCTTAGATTGGACGCCCAAGATCGGGCGATCCAGAAGGTGGAGAAGGCGCTGGCTGAGCAGGAGGAACATCAAACTGCGGTGGAGTTGGAGGTGGGGATGCTGAGAGACCAGCAGAAAAGGCTCCTGGTGAAGGTGGAGGACCTAGAGAATAGGTCCCACCGGCAGAACTTGAGAATCGTTGGGCTCCCGGAGGGATCCGAAGGAGCGGACGCTGGGACATACATCGCTGACATGTTTGAGAAGCTGCTGGGGGATGGGACATTCTCCCAACCCTTGGAGGTGGACAGGGCTCACAGAGCACTCGCGAGGAAGCCGCGAACGGGAGAACCCCCCCCCCCCCCCCCCCGAGGGCAATGGCGGTGAGATTCCACAGGTACTTGGATAAGGAGCTACAGTGGGACAAGCAGACACGGAGCTGTAAATGGGACAGGTCTTCACTCGGGACTGGATTCAAAGGCTAAAGGGGTCGCGATCCTGATCAATAAGCGGGTGGTGTTTGAGGCGGGTAGAATAGTTTTGGATGTGGGAGGTCGTTACATTATGGTCAGTGAGAAACTGGAGGGGATGCAGAAGATATTAGTAAATGTGTATGCGCCAAATTGGGATGATGTGGAGTTCATAAAGAGGATGCTGGGGAAGATACCGGACTTGGACTCGCATAGGTTGGTCATGGGAGGGGACTTCAACACAGTTATTGACCCTGGCTTGGACCGGTCACAGCATTTACTGTGGAGAAACCCCAGCAGTTTGTCCTTTACATGGAGAATGAAGCTCCACATTAGCTACAGCTGTTGAACATTTCCAAATACTGTAGTAGATTCAAACTTCTTTCAATAACATTGAGAACCGAGCAGAACAAGGCCCCATTCGTTAGTAATACTCCCTTCAACTAAATGGCGGGAAATTAATTGCACATCATTTCCTTTGTTCACCCTTCTTTCTCTTCCTCACCTTTCTCCCAGTTTTTCCTCCCCTCATGCTTTCTCATCTCTCTTCCTCTCCTTCCCCCACATCCCCCACTCTCCCTTTTCTTTTCCTCGCGTCTCTCTCTTTCTCCCCTGCTGATTAATTATCTCCCTGTTCTCTTTCTTCGCTCTGTCATCTTTCTCTCCTCTCTCTTGTTTCTCTTTTCTTCCCCCCCCCCCATCTTTTTCTCATTCTCTCTGACCGCCCCCCCCCCCCCCCCCCCCCTTTTCCCATTCCCTCTGATGGTCACAACAGAATACAGCCGAATCGCAGAGTGTTAACAAGGCTGTTGCGAGCATCCCAGCCTCTCCTGCTTGGTCCCAATCGTATCTCACACTCATCCTTTCCAGTGGGGGTTTGGAGAGGTTGCGGGTCCCTGGGTAGCAATTAAGAATCCTGGGTGGCTGAGACCAATTGCAACCCTTTTCCCTGCCCCCCCCCGCATCTGATGATATCATCCCACCCGGCACAGAGCAGCTGCCAGTCCTTGGTGTGGCAAATGCTCGGCCCAAGATCGCAAGAAACTGCAGACTGTGGTGAACTCAGCCCAACGCATCACACAAGCTTGCCAACCCCACATTGATACTGTCTACACCTCCTGCTGCCTCAGGAAGGGAGACAGCATTATCAGAGACCCCTCCCACCCAGGCATTACCCTCTTCCATACCTTTCCATCAGACAGAAGGTACAGAAGTCTGAAGACCCGCACATCCAGACATAGGAACAGCTTCTTCCCCACAGCTACAAGACTCCTCAACAACCCCCCTCAGACTGATCTGTTCCCTGTAAGAACACTGTTCACGATGCCGTATGCTGCTCTTGCTCATGTATTTGCTTTGTTTAGCCCCTTGCTCCGCACTGTAACCAATCACTGTTTGTCAATTTACTCTGTCGATTATTCTTTTGTCTACTATGTACGGACTGTGTGCGTTCCCTTGGCCACACAAAAATATTTTCCACTGCAATTCGGTACATGTTACAATAAATCAATCAATCAATCTTACTATGCCACTTGGCTCAGTCCCTCTCAGGCCAGAGTTTAACCCATTGAGACGTCACTGAGACAGAGGGAGAGCTGAGAAAAGCCCTTCAAGACATGTCTGTGGAGAAACTCCAGCAGGTTGTCTCTGACATGGAGAATGGAGCTCCTCCTCACTTCAGCTACAGCTGGTGAACATTTCCAAATACTATTGTGGATTCAAATATCTTTCAATGACATTGAGAACTGAGCGGAAAAATCCCTCCATAAGACATTCTCGGTCCTTTCCTTGTCCCTGTCCAGACAACACCGTTCTCCCTGGAACCTTTAACTGCTGGCTATCAGACTGTATTGGCAGGAGATGGATGAAAACTACTGGTTAATACATACACGGACACAGAGGGACACAGGCATGACGATAGATGAGAAGGGAGAGGGGAGGGCGGTGAATACAGTACTGATCAGCCATACCTAGTTCCTTTTGGACGGTGTCAGGTAGCCCGGTGATTGTCTTTCTCCGTTTGATTCTCGTGGGCCGCCTCAGCGCGGTGTCTGAGCGGACAAGAGACCGCCTGGTGCCCGCCTGGCGATCGAAGTTCTCGCCTGATAGGAAGCAGCAGAGTAAGTACAGCAACGTTACTACACACAGCGATCGCCCAATCCAGTCATTCAACCCGCCGTCTTGAGCTGGTCTGGGTTCCGCTACGTGATCCCTGCCCCACGCCAACGTGGCTGCCAACTGAGGCACTCGGGTTTTACCAGACTAGCATTCTCGAGACCAAGTAATGATGGAGACATTGAAGAGGAGAAGCCGTACAGTTCTGACATTCAAGGGAGATTGTGGCTGATGCGTTTTAACTCCGTATACAATGGCCAATTAAGGCAGGCCGGAATGCCTTGTATGCTGGGGCACCCTACAGCATAAGAATATAATGTGGCTCAATTCAGTTTGCCGGAAGCGACATTCATACACAGGGACCTGCCGTTCTGTGCGGGCAAAAGGAATATGGTCAAGCAAATTGGTGCACGAGTAGGCCATACGCTCCCTCATATCTGTTCAGCCATAAGAAAGATCAATGTTGATCTTCTACATCAACTCCACCTTCCCGCGTGGTCCGCATGTCAATCGATTCCAGTTCATAGAATCCCTACAGTGCAGGAGGCCGCCATTCGGGCCCATCGAGTCTGCTCCGACCCTCTGAAAGAGTACCCTACCTAGGCCCACACCCCGCCTTATCCCCGCAACCCCACACAACCTGCAGATCTTTGGACTGTGGGAGGAAACTAGAGCACCCGGAGGAAACCCACGCAGACACGGCGAGAATGTGCAATCTCCACACAGACTGTGACCCAAGGCCATTGTGCTCAGAAATTTGCCATTTGGCCTGACGTCCCCATGCCAGTTCTCTGCAAGAGCAACTCACCTAGTGCCACATCTCTCCCCCCCCCCCCCGCCCCGCAAGTCTTTTTTCTCTTCAGATAATTATCCCGTTCCCTTTAGAAACCCATGATCAAATCTGCTTCCTTCACACACTCAGGTAGAATGTATCACATCCTAACCACGCTCTGCGTGAAAGAAGGTTTCTCCTCCATGTCACCATTGCTTCTTTTTTTAAACACCTTAAATCAGTGTTTTCTGGTTCTCGACCCTTCCACCAATGGGGACCAGTTGCTCCCTCGCTGCCCTGTGCAATAGCAGTGTTTTATTTATATACACTTCATGGGATTTACAGCACAAAATCACGACGATATTTTCACCGCTGACTGTGATGCTGCCAAAATTCGCCACTGTCTTATGAAGAGCTCTTCCATGAGCCTACCACGTACGCACCTGTTACGTTTATTGGGACGACATCAGTCTGTACCGCCTGGGCCTGTTGGCGCATCCTCTCCTCTGGAGTGGGCAGGGGGAGGGCCTTGGTCCAGTTGGTCTGCACGTCGATCTCGGAGAGGTCACTGGACACCGGGGTTTTAGGTCTCCTCGAATTGTACAGCTTTTCCTCATCAGCGGATGAAACTGTGGACTTCACAAACAGGCAAGAGACATTTTAGGAAGAGGTCCAATTTGGTCCGACAAGCCTATCCCATTTTTTTTCCACCTTTCCCACTGTGCTCCTCAGAGCCCCTTCTTTCTCTGTACGACGAGGAGCAGGCCTCCTCAAAACTGCTCCACCATTGGATTGACCTGTTTCTTAACTCTATTCACTTGCCTTGGTGTTGTAACAGTGACTACCCTTCCCAACAAACCCCCCCCCCCCCCCAAAGCCGAAACAACTTTCTTTCGTGGGATGGGGGCATCATTGGCAGGTCCACCCCTAATTGCCCTAAAACTGAGCACCTTGCTTAGGGGTCAACCACATCTGGTGTCACATGTCGGACAGATCAGGTAAAGAACAATGGTGAACCAGAGGGTTTTTTTTACAACAATTGATGACAGCTGTTAGGGTCATCATTACTGAGCCTACCTTTATATTCCAGAGTAGGGGGGCGGCACAGCGGCTAGCACTGCTGCTTCAAGGCGCCGAGGACCCGGGTTCGATCCCGGCTCTGGGTCACTGTCCGTGTGGAGTTTGCACATTCTCCCCGTGTTTGCGTGGGTTTCACCCCCACAACCCAAAGATGTGCAGGGGAGGTGGATTGGCCACGCTAAATTGCCCCTTAATTGGATAAAGAATAATTGGGTGCTCCACATTTATTTTTTTTAAATATTCTAGAGTTATCCATTGAATGTAAACTCCACCAGCTGCTGTGGTACGATTTGAACCCATGTCGCCACGGCATTGCCTAGATTACTGGTCTAGTGACAATACCACTATGTCCTCCCCCCCCCCCCCCCCCCCCCCCCCCCCCCCCGCCACTCTTCATGAATTGATTTCCTCTCCTTTCGGTTTCTTCTATTGATTTTCTTTCCAACCATCACCTCCCCAAGTAACCCCCTGCCCACCATTTAAAATTTTTTTTTTTACCTTTATTCCAATTAAGGGGAAATTTAGCGTGGCCAATCCACCTATCCTGCACATCTTTGGGTTGTGGGGGCGAAACCCACGCAAACACGGGGAGAATGTGCCAACTCCACACGGACAGTGACCCAGAGCCGGAATCGAACCTGGGACCTCGGCGCCGTGAGGCAGCAGTGCTAACCACTGCCCTCCCCTGCCCACCATTGACATTAACTCTGCATGGGGCACCAGTCACCCTAATGTACTTTGCCAATTTTAGCCATTCTTCATCTGCAAGCTCAGTTAGTGAGAGGGGAAACGCATCAACATCTGAATATTATCCTTCTGCGAGTCACTAACTCGCCTTCTCAGTGAGGGGTTGGGGGGGGGTTGGGGAGTGGGTAGTTTTGGGGGTAGTTGAATAATGATGCAGGAGGGCACTCTGGTGTGACTCGGGCATTGAAATCAAAGACGTTCCTGTGTCTGTACCGCTCAACATCGACAGCATTTCCCAAACCCAAGGCCCCCACCACAAAAAATGAAAATGAAATGAAAATCGCTTATTGTCACGAATAGGCTTCAAATGAAGTTACTGTGAAAAGCCCCTAGTCGCCACATTCCAGCGCCTGTTCCTGGAGGCTGGTACGGGAAGAATAAAGGCAGCAGGTGCATGGGACCACCACCCCTCCAAGTCTCACACTATCGTCCTGAATAATATATAATAATCTTTATTATTGTCACAAGTAGACTTACGTTAAGACTGCAATGAAGTTACTGTGAAAATCCCCTAGTCGCCACATTCGGGCGCCTGTTTGGGTACACAGAGGGAGAATTCAGAATGTCCAAATTATCTAACAGCACATCTTGCGGGATTTGTGGGAGGAAACCAGAGCATCCGGAGGAAACCCACGCAGACACGGGGAGAACGTGCAGACTCCACACAGACAGTGACCCATGCCAGGAATCGAACCTGGGACCCTGGCAACAGTGCTAACCATTGTGCTACCGAGCCGCCCATTTGGAAATACATCTCAGTTCCTTCACTGTCACTGAGTCCAAATCCCCGAATTCCCTCCCTAACATCATTGTGGGTGCACCTACACGACATGGACTGCAATAATTCACAAAGATGCCGCAGCACCAGCTTCTCAAGAGCAATCAGGGATGGTCAGTAAAACGCTGGCATAGCCAGCGATGCCACATCTTGTGAATGTGTGAGGAAAAACATCCTCACAGGTTTAACCCGCTGACACATGGTGGGACCCCTATCCCATGGCTCAATATCCAATAGGTGAAGCTTTGCCCCGATTTTCACTCTCCCTAACATCCTCGTTTTAGAACCCATGGACTTGGTACCTTCAATTTTAAAAAGTTCATCTGCTACTGCATGATTCGGAGCGGTTGAAACTAAAATAGTGCCCGGCTTCTTTTAGCTTGGCCAGTTATTCCTGATAATCAGCACCGTGGATTTACGCTGCTTTATATTGTTTCTGGATTGTTGCTCACGTTTCGATTCGAGTGGGGTTTGCGATGAGTGGTGCGGAAATGGGGCTGGGCGGTTCAATCCATTATGTTTTGTTAAACCCAACGCTGGTGAGCCTTGGTGATCAGAGATCAGAATGCCACCAATTGTTCGTGGTGTACAAAGAAGTTGTTCTTGTGCAATCTGATAGTAATGGAGATTGTGGGGGCCAGTGAGGGAGGATCAAGACCATTTCAATTCGGTCACCCGGAGATGCCCGAAAGTTTCCCAAACTTCAGCATCCAATTATTTCTGAAACTTTTCTCTCCATTGCTCTTTCTGGAATGTATTACAGATGTTCGGTCAGACTTGGTGCGAAAAGCCTGACCTCAGCCTTAAAATTTACCTGGTACTTGTTCGAGTCTGTGGGAAACAATATTTCCCTTTCAGTCCCGTAACCATCTTACATCTCTGAAATATCCTCATCTAGATCTCTGTGCCAGGCTGAAAATCCCAAGCCACTCTTGTATTTTATTCACATCTTAACCCACCAATGAGTTCCTCTTCCCATTCCCAGCGAGCCACCACCCACTCCACTCTCCTTGTTCAGTTCAATCATTGTTTAATTCCACATCACAGCAAGTGGCCAGAAGCAACGGGTTAAGAGCAACTGAGGTAGTAAAAGGGAAAAACGTGGGAAGCGACACAGAAACACCCGTCACTCTGCAATGGGCAGAAGGCGTACAAGCAGATCGGAGCCAGAAACACAGACACGCAGTACACACACACACAGCACACATACACCCGCAGCACACATACTCACACACACACACAGTGCAGTACATATACCTGCAGCACACACACACACACACGCACACAGCGCAGTACACACATACACCCGCAGCACACATACTCACACACACACAGTGCAGTACATATACCTGCAGCGCACACACACACAGCACATACACACAAACAGCACACATACACACACAGCATAGTACATATACCCGCAGCATATACACACACACACGCAGCACATACACACACACAGCGCAGTACATATACCCGCAGCGCACACACACACACGCAGCACACACACGCAGCACACAATGCTGAAAGCTTTACATATATCTGACAAATGATTTCTGCACAGTGACCCTGAACCACAGCATGCAACTTTTTAAAAAGATATTTCACGGGATGTGGAGGTCTCTGGCTAGGTCAATATGTATTGCCCATCCCTAATTGCCCACGAGAAGGAGGTGGTGAGCCACCTTCCTTAACCACTGCAGTCCCTGTGGTGTAGTCACACCCAGGGTTAGGGAGGGTGTTCCAGGATTTCCAGCAACAGGGAAGGAACAGCGATACAGTTCCAAGTCAGGATTGTGTGGGGCTTGGGAAACATGCGGGTGGTGGTGTTCCCATGGGTATGTTGTCCTTGTCCCTCTAGGTGGTAGAGGTTGCAGGTTTGGAAGGTGTTGTCGAAGGAACGTTGGCGAGTTGCTACAGTGCATGTTGCAATGGTACACACGGCCGCCACGGTGCGTCGGTGTTGGAGGGAGTGAATGTTTACAGTGGCGAATGAGGTGCCAATCAAATGGGCTTCTTTGTCCTGGATGGTGTTGAGCTTGAGTGTTGATGGAAGTGCACTCTGCATTAACAGCCAATGTAAAGGCTGCAAGGAGGGCAGAAAATTGGAGTTACGACCACATCAGCCATGATCTTATCTAATGGCGAAGCAGGCTCAATGGGCCGAATGGCAGACTCTTGCTCCTAATTCACATGTTCTTATCCTTTGTGCATCCCTCTGGCAACATTCCCAGAGGTAGGATTCAGTGCACTTTCTTTGCTTTCTGTCCATTGGTGATAACAGAAAGAAAGACCTGCATTTCTATCCCACTTTTCAAGAGGGTTTTAGAGTTAATGAAGTACTTCTTGAAGCGTAATCTCTGTTGCAAAATAGGAAACATGGCTGCCAATTTGCACACGGTAAGCTTCCACATGCAGAGATGTGATAATGACTGGGACATTCTGTTTTAGTAATGTTCATTGAAGATGAACATCAGGAATAACACCCCTGTCCTTTGAAACATTGTCAGTCTTGCTCAAGCCCTCGAGTAGGACTTGAACCCAGAACCTTGGGACTTGGAGACGAGGGTGCTAACAACTGAGCCATGACTGACACATGGCACATATCAAGGAAATTGAAAGTGGGCAGGACGCCCTCCCAGAATCCAGAGTGCCAATGAAAGGACTCGATTAAACCGACTGATGGAACTATATTAGAGTTATTCTCCCTTCCTGTGCAATCAGTGCCGCGTGGCTTGTGGGGCTTTGGGTGGTTTAAGGCTCATAGTTACTGCTTAGAAATCATATGGCAGATGGCGATGTCAAAATGCTTTCCAATGAATTACTCACTAAACACCCAGGGTGGTGTACTTAAAAAGAAGAGCTCAATCCGTTGGATGTTGAACGTATCGAGAAGAATCTCATCACTCCCTGATGGGGAGAGGGGGCTTTGTGCAGACCATTGATCGGGAACATGGCCTGGGCTGTAATGTTGCTAATACTAATTGGACTGTGTTAACGAGAAATTACTTTTCAAAAAGAGAACTGAATTTCCGGCACAGATCTGTTGGCAGAGCCAATGAGAGGCCAGAAGGTCACACACTCCATTCCACCAGCCCTGGCTGTAGTGATTTAACTGATCGGAATAAAACACATTAAGTGTAATGCTTTTCACAATCAGCAGACTCAAAACATGTTACAGCCAGGCAAGTGCTTTTTGAAGTGTGGTCACTGTTGAAATGGAGGAAATGCGGCAGCCGTTATGCACACAGCAAGATCTCACACACAGTGATGTAATAAACGCTTTGTAATATAGAATGAGGGATATCTATTGGGCAGGACACCAGGGATAACTCTCTGGTTTCAGGGGGTTTTTAATATCCATCTGAACAGGGCCGCTTCTCATCTGAAAGATGGCACCTCCAACAGAGCAGCACGGTCTCAGTACTGCACTGGAGTGGCAGCCTTCACTTGTGTGCTCAACTTCTGTAGTGGGACTCAAACCCAGAACCTCAGTTCTTCAACTGAGCCACAGCGGACAAGGCATATCTCCAGCCAGGTTAGCGTTAAGGGTGATATAACTGGCCTCAGTGGTCAAGGGTCAGACACTCCTGATTGCCACCCAGCAGAACATAGACGGATGTGTATAACGTGTGAGGACATAATAATCTTTATTAGTGTCACAAGTAGACTTACATCAACACGGCACTGAAGTTACTGTGAAAACCCCCTCGTCGCCACATTCCAGCGTCTGTTCGGGTGCACTGGGGGGCAATTGATCTGCTGACTCTCCCCGTTCAGGCACAGGCACGTGGAGTGTTCGCTTGGGTCTGCCAAGGGAGGTGTGCATGGGACCATGGAACATCACCTCAGTGAGAACCAATAGCTTCAAGGGCGGGATGGATACGGGATGGGGCTGCTAGTAGGCAGGGATTAAGAGCAATCGATGGAAGATGGTAGCAACGATGGACAGCGTTTGCCGTGCAAAATACAATATCAAGCCAAGCAATTTGCGATTGCCGCTGTGAATTGAGGCAAAGCAAACGGCAGCATCTTCTCGTTGACTGGTGCACCAAGTGTGCGGTGCAGTGCAATGGAAGAGAAGAGGTTGCAGGAACCCGGTGAGGGGAGGATCAGGTCTACGATCAGGGTCTACGAAGGACTGCAGACATGGCCGAGACAAGCAAAGCAGTTTGCCGAGCTAGTGTGTGGCGTGTGTGTACCTGTTTTATCCATGAAGTCAAATGGCAGCAGAGACTAAGGCAACTTAAGAAGCTATGTTGCTGGAGTAAAAGAACAGAGGAAAGAAAGAACAAAAATAGAGTGACTAAAATAACTGCAGACTAAAATAAGTATGTCTGTTTAACGAGTTAGTGCCTTCGTAAAGAACCTGATAATGCCCGATTGAATTTGTTAGCACGACCATTGCACAATTACATCACAAGGAAGGACAGTCAGTTTAAGGGTTTTTAAATGCAGCTTCAGAATGGTAAACATTTTGATTTTAGTGCTGAGAAAACACTTGAACTCTGCCCTCAGAAATGATGAATGTGAAGGAGGATTAAATATAATCAACCACCTACTCTACCTATTTTGGGATGCAGATAAACAGGCAGGGCAGCATTTATTACTCACCCTCAGTTGCATTCAGGACAATAAGTGCCAAACATGCAGTGTGGGGGTGGGGTTTGATGTAGACCCAACCATATATGGGCGACAGGTTGCCTACATCCTGAAGGGGGCAGAAGTGAATGATTTATTCACTGGGGTGGCGGTGGTGGAGTGGTGTTGTCACTGGACAACAAATCCAGTAGATCCAGGGTAAGGCCTGGGGACCTGGGTTCGAATTCCACCACAGAAGATAGTGAAATTTAAATTCAATAAAAATCCAGAATTAAATGTCCAATGGTAACCATTGTCGATTGGCGTAAAAATCCATCTGGTTCACTAATGACCTTTCGGGAAGGAAATCTGCCATCTTTACCTGGCCTACGTGTGACTGCGGACCCACAGTGCAATTAGGGATGGGCAATTAAAAAAAAAAACGTTATCACACTTTTATAACCAGCCCTGGGTGAAACTGAAATTAGTGACCTTGATGGCTTAACCCTCGAGGGTTGCTGGTATAGCCACAATATGAGGTAAGTGGTGGTGGAAAGAAAGACTTGCATTTACATAGCAACTTTAACAACCACCATATGCCACAAAGTCTTACAGCCAGTGCAGTGCTTTTGAAGTGCAGTCATTGTTTTAATGTAGCCAATTTACGCACAGAAAGCTCCAACAAATAGCAAACGGATAGTGACCAGATCATCTGTTTTTTTTGCCAGGAATAACTGTTGGTCAGGCCACTGGGAAAACGCCCCTTTGCTCTTCCTCAAAATAGGGCCATGGCATCTTTCACACCCACCTGAGAGAGGAGGGAGGGACTCAGTTTACAGCACCATCAATGACGTAGCCCTCTCTCAGTACTGCTCCGGACCTTTAGTCTAGAGTTTTTATCCTGGCACAGGACTCGAATCTCTGACTCAGAGACACGAGTGCTATGAACGAAGTCACAGAGTCCTGTCGATAAGGCATTGGCCTGAAACGTTAACTCTGCTTCTCTCTCCACAGATGCTGCCTGATCTGCTGAGTATTTCCCCATTGTTTTCTATTTTTTTTTAGATCTCTGGACTTTTTGCTTTTTGTATTAGCGTCTGATTGATTTTGGGTCGTGGGTCGGTGAAAGGCTTCACGAATTGGAAATCGTATGAAATAGAGGGGGAGGAGTTGAACTGGTGTAATCTTTCTAGCGATGCTTCTCAAATAATGTTTATTAATTTTACCAAAACACACGCCAAGGACATTTCCTCTCTCAATTGAATAAGGGCTCAAATAAAAGGCAAAGTATTCAGTTTAACATCGCCACCAAGGGAACGGGTGTTCGAGCGGAGTGTAGCAAAATTTTCTCTGAGATATCGGGTTGATGCATGCCCATCCCAGCCCCCACACTTCCCTCCCAACATGATGTGGCAATGCAATATCCTTCATTAGGTTTCAGGTGCTGGAAAAGGCAAGCAAGGGGGAAAGGTTTGAGCAGAAGGCCTCAAAGAGATTTTTAGTCAGACTTACCATTCGCTCCTGATCTTCCTCCTCATCCAGGCAACTTGCAGAGCGATGGGATGATGACGAGGCGAATATCGGGCCCTGGGAGTAGTACTGGGAACTGCGAAAACCATCCTTCCTTAGTTTATCACAGTCTGCAGGCACACAGTAAGAGAGAGAGAGAGAGACTGTGAGAAGCCGGAGTGTAAATTGCAGCATCTGTTAGAAGCAAAATCAATTCATCCTTTGTTTGAATTCACATCAATGTCCGGAGACCCTGACTGGCACTCAGCACCTTGCCCACCGGGTACTGGGGCTTCCGACACAACTGCTGATATTCACCCTCAAACATACCTAGATTATCCGGGCTCTGGGTCACTGTCCATGTGGAGTTTGCACATTCTCCCGTGTTTGCGTGGGTTTCGCCCCCACAACCCAAAGATGTGCAGGGTAGGTGGATTGGCCACGCTAAATTGCCCCTTCATTGGAAAAAAAATTAATTGGGTACTCTAAATTTATAAAAAACATACCTAGACTGGTGTTCTATGTTGCCTTGGGCGGTACATAGAATCGTAGAATCTTCGGGCAAGATTTTCCGTGGCAGGTTCCCCAGCATCGGGAACGGGCGAGATTTTCCGTGGCAGATTCCCCAGCGTCGGGAACGGGCGAGATTTTCCGTGGCAGGTTCCCCTGTGTCGGGAATGGGCGAGATTTTCCGTGGCAGGTTCCCCTGTGTCGGGAACGGGCGATATTTTCCGTGGCAGGTTCCCCAGGGTCGGGAATGGGCGAGATTTTCCGTGGCAGGTTCCCCTGTGTCGGGAATGGGCGAGATTTTCCGTGGCAGGTTCCCCTGTGTCGGGAACGGGAGATATTTTCCGTGGCAGGTTCCCCAGCGTCGGGAACGGGCGAGATTTTCCGTGGCAGGTTCCCGTGTTGGGAACGGGCGAGATTTTCCGTGGCAGGTTCCCCTGTGTCGGGAACGGGCAATATTTTCCGTGGCAGGCTCCCGTGTTGGGAACGGGCGAGATTTTCCATGGCAGGTTCCCCTGTGTCGGGAACGGGAGAGATTTTCCGTGGCAGGTTCACCTGTGTCGGGAACGGGCGAGATTTTCCGTGGCAGGTTCCCCTGTGTCGGGAACGGGAGAGATTTTCCGTGGCAGGTTCCCCTGTGTCGGGAACGGGAGAGCCATACAAAACGGCACAGGCCTCGGCAGGACTTGAACATCTGGCCAGTGGCCAACGGCGAGCTGCCTCCGCCAGCGGAAAGCACACAGGGTGAGGGGGTGGAAAATCCTGCTCATAGATTCCGCGCCATATCCCAGACTTGGCCTCCTGAGCCAGGGTAGCATGATGTTGTCCGGGATGGAGATTCGCTGTTCCCGGTGTTATCCGGGACTCGAGGCTCGCTATTCCCGATGTCTGGGACTGCTGCAACTGGCCTTGGTGTCGCTCTATGAGATACGTGCGAGTGTGAGCGCTCTCGTAGTCAAGGCAAACGACATAGATGCATTTAAGGGAAAGCTAGACAAATGGAGAAAGGAATAGAAGAATATGCTGATTGGATTAAGACGAAGAGGGATGGGGGGGGTGGGGGATGGGAGGAGGCTCATGTGGGCCTGTTGGGCCGAGTGTTCTGATTGTCCCATAAAATTCAGCGTCATTAATGAACCGTCCTGTCTTTGTCTTTTTCGGGTTATGTGCTTCTGTGGGTCATTCCCGATTCTGGGCTTGCTGCGACTTAGACATTTATCGAGTGGCAGAAGGTGCTTAAAAGCTCATTAATCCCTTTCAGATGGTATTACTGAGAGTAAGCTGCATTAATTTACAGATGAGGAGGCAACATTCTGTCTAGCCCGAGACCCCAGGGGAGGAGGGGGGAGGGTCCTTTCTGTAAAAATGGGCCATTATCCCAGTGCAGCCAGGGAATGATGGAATATGAGGATAGGGCAGCAAGTGGCGTTGAGGCGGAGCAGCCATTCAGCTGTTGTGCGCTGGCTGAGGGGGTAAACTCCCAACCCGGAGTCAAAAGCCTGGAGGTTCATGTCTTAGCCCAGGCCTTGGGCAAAAGGTTAAGGCCGACACTCCCAGTGCAGCGCTGAGGGAGCTGCACTGAGAGAGGTGCTGTTAAATAATAATAATAATAATAATAATGACTTATTGTCACAAGTAGGCTTCAATGAAGTCACTGTGGAAAGCCCCTAGTGGCCACATTCCAGCGCCTGTTCGGGTAGGCTGGTACAGGAATGGAACCCGCGCTGCTGGCCTAGTTCTGCATTACAAGCCAGCTGTTTAGCCCACTGTGCTAAACCAGCCTCTAATTGAACCTGCCCTATTTCAAAGAGGAGTAGGGGAGTTATCTGTGGTGCCTCGGCCAATCGCCGCCTCAAAGGACATCACAAAAAGATTATCTGGTCATTACCAGAAAGGTGTTTGTGGGAGTTTGCTGCGTGCAAATTAGCTGCTGTACTTCCTCTAGTGGGCGACAGGGAAAAGGCAGGGAGTGGCGCTCGGAAAATTGCTCCTTCAGAGGACCAGTACAAACATGGTGGGACAAATGGCCTCAGTCTATGCTGCTCCTATTCTGTGATTCTGCAACAGCCACAACTTAAAAAGTACTTCTTGGACTTGGGAGGTCTTTGTGCGCCTGGGGAGCGAGAGGCAGAAAAGGCTTCTATCTGTTTCCAAAGCTAGCTTTTCCTGAATCAGATCACCAATTTGTTGCCAGAGGCAATAGCTTGAGGGCTGACGAGGAGACTCTCCCCCTCTTACCACCTGGCCATCAGGCGTATCGGAAGGCTGATACTCAATCGGTTTTGGTCCCGTTATGAACCCACCTTCCTTGGCCATCAAGTGCCGGGGTGGGACTTGAACCCACAGCTTCTTGGCTCGGAGGCAGGGATGCTGCCCACTGTGTCACACAAGACCTTACTCAAAAGGTACTTCATTGGCTGTAAAATACTTTGGTATGTCATGAAAGGAGCTCTATAAATGCAAGTCTTTCTATCACTGACCCAGCCATGCACCGCACTAGACCAAGGCAGAGGTTGGGCATTCTGTGATGAGCAGTTCAACCCCTGCCTTCCTCAAAGTCTCAAGTCAGGGGTGTGATGGAATATTCTTGCTAGTTACATTGTAGTTGGAACAACACCCAAGAGGATCAGCATTATTCATATTATTCGGGCAGCACGGTAGCATTGTGGATAGCACAATTGCTTCACAGCTCCAGGGTCCCAGGTTTGATTCCGGCTTGGGTCACTGTCTGTGCGGAGTCTGCACATCCTCCCCGTGTCTGCGTGGGTTTCCTCCGGGTGCTCCGGTTTCCTCCCATAGTCCAAAGATGTGCAGGTTAGGTGGATTGGCCATGATAAATTGCCCTTAGTGTCCAAAATTGCCCTTCGTGTTGGGTGGGGTTGCAGGGTTGTGGGGATAGGGTGGAGATGTTGACCTTGGGTAGGGTGCTCTTTCCAAGAGCTGGTGCAGACTCGATGGGCCGAATGGCCTCCTTCTGAGCTGCAAATTCTATGATAATGGCCCCGTGCCACCAGCATCCACTCCCTCCAGCACCATGCACTGTGGCAGCAGCAAATCGCCACAGTTACATTGACAGAACTTTACAGGACCTGCGAATGCACTTTATTAACAGATGGCTTAGCTATTCCACATAAGTAAATAAGCTTCTTGAATAGTCATGGCCAAGCTCTGATCCATTTATCAAGAATATTATACTTAGAACCACACATTGGGGAATCAATGGTGTTATAGCTCTGAGCTCAGTGTTCAGGGTCTAACCACTGCCTGAATCCAAATTCATGTATCAATTCATCAGTGTTATTCATTTTTTTCATTGCAATTCTGACTCTAACTGTCCCGAAAGTGCGCTGATCACACCTGGTCACAGGCTCCATTTTGCATCTCGAAGCTGCAGCATATGAACAATGGGGAAACAGTTTAGTGTTCAGCATGGGCAAGGACTGCTTTTCCTCATTGTTGGCTCTACATCTCTTCTTGCTGGCGTGCAGTGCAAAGCAACACCAGTTCTCTCTTCCCTTTCACGCGGGTGCAAGCTTTTCTCTCTCCTTTCTATCCATCTCTCTGTCAGTAACCCTGTGGCTGATGCACTCGCTCTCCGACTCGCCATAGTACCCCAAAAGTGGAGGAGGCCATTTGGCCCATCGAGTCTGTACTGAACCTCGCAAAAAAGGCCACTCTCCCAAGACCCACTCTCCTGCCCTGTCCCCATAACCCTGCACATTGATCGTGGCCAATCCACCGAACCTGCACACCGTTGGACACTAATGGGGCAATTTGAATGGCCAATCCATCTAACCCTCTCCCTCTGCCTCGCCCTCTGTCAGTCACTCTCAAGCACTCACTTTCCTATTCATGCTCTCTCTCCGTCATGCGTTCTGTCTGACATGTTCTCTCTCTGTGTCGTACTCTCTCTTTGGCCTGCTTGGTCATTTGTTTTCGGTCACTCACACTTTGTGATTCGTTCTCACCTCCAATTTCCGTGCCACACTTGTATATCTCCGAATTAAATGACATCTCCCGATATTTTTTTTTTTTATAAATGTTTTTATTCAGTTTTCGTATTTTATATTGAACAAATTACAAATTGTTAGGAGAAACAAAAAAAAAACAAACACGCAAAAATTAACATACATATTTACAGGTAAGCATCTTCGTAGTAGTAACTGCGCCCCCCCCCCCCCCCCCCCCCCCCCCCCTCAACATGTTTATTTAGCTTGGGTTTTGGGCCTTAGCTAGCCATCGAACCCCCGTAACGAACCTGTAGCCCCCCCCCTCCCGCTACCTTCCCCCGACTATTCTTCCTCTTGTACATTGGCCACAAATAGGTCCCGGAACAGTTGCATGAATGGCTCCCACGTTCTGTGGAAGCCGTCGTCCGACTCTCGGATGGCAAATTTGATTTTCTCCATTTGGAGAGATTCCGAGAGGTCGGACAGCCAGTCCGCAGCTCTGGGCGGTGCTGCTGACCGCCAGCCAAACAGGATTCTACGGCGGGCGATCAGGGAGGCAAAGGCAAGGGCGTCCGCCCTCCTCCCCAGGAATAGATCTGGCTGGTCTGAAACCCCGAAGACCGCCACTATCGGGCATGGCTCCACCCTCACCCCCACCACTTTGGACATAGCCTCGAAGAAGGCTGTCCAGTACTCCACAAGTCTGGGGCAAGACCAGAACATGTGGGCGTGGTTGGCCGGGCCTCTTTGGCACCGCTCACATCTGTCTTCCACCTCCGGGAAGAACCTACTCATACGGGTTCTTGTTAAGTGGGCTCTATGTACCACTTTTAGTTGCGTCAGGCTGAGCCTTGCGCACGTGGAGGTGGAGTTGACCCTATGCAGTGCTTCGCTCCAGAGTCCCCACCCTATCTCCATCCCCAGGTCGTCCTCCCATTTCCTCCTTGTTGCGTCCAGTACGGTGTCGTCCCTATCTACCAGTCGGTCATACATGTCACTACAGTTCCCTTTCTCTAGGATACTTGCGTCCAGTAGGTCTTCCAGTAGTGTCTGTCGTGGCGGTTGTGGGTACGTCCTTGTCTCCTTTCGTAGGAAGTTTTTGAGCTGCAGGTACCGTAGCTCGTTCCCCCCAGCTAGCTGAAATTTCTCTGTCAGTTCGTCCAGTGTTGCGATCCTGTCGTCCGTGTATAGGTCCCTGACTGTCAGTGTTCCCCCGTCCTGCCTCCACCTTTTGAAGGTGGCGTCGGTCAGTGCTGGTTTGAACCTATGGTTGTTGCAGATGGGAGCCCTGTTCGACATTTTGGTCAGGCCAAGTTGCTGCCGCAGTTGGTTCCAGGATTGGAGGGTGGCTGTCACCACTGGGCTGCTGGAGTGTTTTTTGGGTGGGGATGGGAGTGCTGCCGTGGCGAGGGCCCGGAGGGAGGTTCCCATGCAGGAGGCCTCCTCCGCACGCACCCACTCAGCTTCTGGCTCCTGGATCCATCCCCTTACTCGCTCGGCTGTTGCTGCCCAGTGGTAGAATTGTAGATTCGGGAGGGCTAACCCTCCCCTGGTTTTTGTTTTTTGTAAGACCTTCTTTGGGATCCTAGCATTTTTACCCCCCCATACGAACGCCATGATGAGTTTGTCCAGCGCTTTGAAAAAGGCCTTGGGGATGTAGATCGGAATGGATCTAAACAGGAAGAGGAACCTGGGCAGTACGTTCATTTTGATCGTCTGAACTCTCCCCGCGAGGGAGAGCGGGAGTGTGTTCCATCTTTGCAGGTCCTTTTTAACTTCCTCCGTCAGGCTGGTGAGGTTCCATTTGTGGATCCATTTCCAGTCATGGGCTATTTGGATCCCCAGGTAGCGGAATTTATGTCGGGCTTGTTTGAACGGCAGCCCCTTTAGTGCTGCCCCCCCCCCCCCCCCTTGCGGGTGTAATGGGAAGATCTCACTTTTGCTCATGTTGAGTTTGTAGCCCGAGAAGGCTCCAAACTCTTTCAGGAGCGCGATGATTCCGTCCATGCTGCTTTGTGGGTCCGAGATATAGAGGAGCAGATCATCCGCATAGAGTGAGACTCTGTGCTCTCTACCTCCCCTTCGGATCCCCCTCCAATTTTTTGCTGCCCTGAGCGCGATTGCTAGCGGTTCAATTGCTAGTGCGAACAGCAGCGGGGACAGTGGGCATCCTTGTCTGGTGCCCCTGCGCAGCTGGAAGTATTGGGAGTTGGTATTGTTGGTCTGTACACTCGCCATGGGAGCGTTGTACAGGAGCTTTACCCAAGCGGTGAACCCTGTTCCAAGCCCGAACCGCTCCAGTACCTCTATGAGGTATTTCCACTCGACTCTGTCGAAGGCCTTTTCTGCGTCCAGGGAGACGATCACCTCTTGTGTTCTCTCCCCGGAGGGGGTCATTATCACGTTCAGCAGGCGCCTGATGTTCGCGGTCAGCTGTCTACCTTTGACAAAGCCCGTCTGGTCCTCTGTGATCACCTCAGGTACACAGTCTTCTAGCCTTTTGGCTAGGATTTTGGCCAGTATTTTGGCGTCTGCATTCAGCAGAGATATGGGTCTGTATGACCCACATTCCGTTGGGTCTTTGTCTTTCTTAGGTATCAGCGAGATTGAGGCCTGTGCTAACGTGGGTGGCAACGTGCCCCTAGCTAGCGAGTCTGTGAACATCTCCCGCAGGTGCGGGGCCAGTGCTGTCGCAAATTTTTTGTAGAAGTCTGCTGGGAATCCGTCCGGTCCCGGCGCCTTCCCCGCCTGCATGGAGCTAATGCTGTCCATGATCTCTCCCAGTGCTAGTGGTGCTTCCAGATCCCGTTTTCTGCCCTCTCCCACAACTGGTATGTTCAGTCCGTCAAGAAACCGGTTCATCCCAGCCTTCCCCGTTGGGGGCTCTGAGGTGTACAGCTCTTGGTAGAAGGCCATCTCCCGATATTTGACCCGAATTCCACCCAAGTCCAACCTGAGAAATTGTTCTGCTTGATGAAGGACGGCATGGGCAAGGGGAAGACCAGGGGATGGTTTAGCACAGTGGGCTAAACAGCTGGCTTGCAATGCAGAACAATGCCAGCAGCGCGGGTTCAATTCCCGTACAGGCCTCCCTGAACAGGCGCCGGAATGTGGCGACGAGGGGCTTTTCACAGTAACTTCATTGAAGCCTACTTGTGACAATAAGCGATTATTATTATATTAAGACATTGTAAGCAGGTGATTCAGGCCCTTGTCATCTCCAGACCCGACTATCCCAACGCACTCCGAACCCCCACCACGGCTTCGCTCCTCCTGATCTCTGTAATCTCCTCAACGCTCAGAGATATCTTTTTTTTTCTATTTTTTATAAGTTTAGAGTACCCAATTATTTTTTCCAATTAAGGGGCAATTTACACTTCACATCTTTGGATTGTGGGGGTGAAACCCATACACAACGGGGAGAATGTGCAAACTCCACACGGACAGTGACCCGGGGCTGGGATTCGAACCCAGGTCCTCAGCGCCACAGGCAGCAATGCTAACCACTGTGCCACCATGCTGCCCTAACACTCAGAGATATCTGCGCTCCTCCAAATCTGCCCACATGTGAATCCCTTTTCTTAATTGCTCTGCCACTGGGTGAGCCTTCAGCTCCTGGGCCCGAAGCTCTGAAATTCCCTCCCCACATCCCTCTGCCTTGCTGTCCTCCTTAAACCTCCCTGACCAAGCATTTGATCATCCGACCTCCTACCTCCATATGTGGCCTGTTGTTATTGTTTTATCATGCTCTTGTGGAGCGTCTTGGCGTGTTTTCTGATGTGAAAGAGCTACATAAACGTGAGTTGCTGTTGTTTGAGAGCGGCACTGAGAAGGGGACGCAACTCTTGCTCCCCTGAAATCAGTGGCACAATGTGACAACTCTCTTTCAGGGTCCCTGTAACAGGATCCTGTTGACTTGCACAGGCAGGGCGGGCTGCTGAGGCATAATTCGCAGATCAGGCATTGAATTAATGACCGTTCTTTCACACCCAGCTGCTGTCTGGAGGAGGTAATGCTGCATTACATCGGGACCCCCTTCCCCGCCCCCCCTGCCATCACTTATCTCCGGCATATGGCGGAGCCAGGAAATGCCGACACAGAGCAGCCAGGCGGGCCTTCTTCAAACAGTCCCTTTGTGTAAACTCCAGAGAAAGGAAGGAAAATAAATTGTGAGCTCCATCGCAGTGTGACAGCTGGACCAATGCGCTCAGAGAATTGAGCCAGACAGACAGACAGTGACCTTCTGCCCAAAGACCGACACACGTCTCGAAACAAAAAAATGTGCAACTCAAGGCTGAGGTACACCAGCAGCTGCGGCATCTACCCTTCGAACTGAAGGCACACATACTGCTCAATACTGCCCTTTTGTTTGCCACTGAAGGAATTTTCAGCTATCGGAACTGCTGGTGAACTAGCCCAGTGGCTAGTGCTCTTGTCTTGTAGTCAGAAGGTCAGTGGGTTCAAATCCCACTCCAGAGACTTGTGCGGCTCACCCAGGCTCATGCTTCCCTGCAGACGGAGAACTGCAACCCTGTCTGCATACTGAGGCGGGTGTCCGGGACGGAGTCACACTGTTCCCAATGCCCGGGACAGAGACTCCCTGTTCCCAATGTCCGGAACGGAGACTCGCTGTTCCCAATGTCCAGGACTGAGACTCACTGTTCCCAATGCCCGGGACGGAGACTCACCGTTCCCAATGCCCGGGACGGAGACTCGCTGTTCCCTGTATATGGGACTGAGACTCGCTGTTCCCAATGTCCGGGACAGAGACTCGCTGTTCCCGATGTCCGGGACGGAGTCACACTGTTCCCAATGCCCGGGACGGAGACTCGCTGTTCCCAATGTCCGGGACGGAGACTCGCTGTTCCCAATGACCGGGACTGAGACTCGCTGTTCCCAATGTCCGGAACGGAGACTCGCTGTTCCCAATGTCCGGGACTGAGACTCACTGTTCCCAATGTCCGGAACGGAGACTCGCTGTTCCCAATGTCCGGGACTGAGACTCACTGTTCCCAATGTCCGGAACGGAGACTCGCTGTTCCCAATGTCCGGGACTGAGACTCACTGTTCCCAATGTCCGGGACTGAGACTCGCTGTTCCCAATGTCCGGGACTGAGACTCACTGTTCCCAATGTCCGGAACGGAGACTCGCTGTTCCCAATGTCCGGGACTGAGACTCACTGTTCCCAATGTCCGGGACTGAGACTCACTGTTCCCAATGTCCGGGACTGAGACTCGCTGTTCCCAATGTCCGGGACTGAGACTCGCTGTTCCCTGTATATGGGACTGAGACTCACTGTTCCCAATGTCCGGGACTGAGACTCGCTGTTCCCGATGTCCGGGACCGAGAGTCGCTTTCCCTGATGTCCGGGACCGAGACTCGCTGTTCCCAATGTCCGGGACGGAGACTCGCTGTTCCCAATGTCCGGGACAGAGACTCGCTGTTCCCGATGTCCGGGACGGAGTCACACTGTTCCCAATGCCCGGGACGGAGACTCGCTGTTCCCGATGTCCGGGACCGAGACTCGCTGTTCCCAATGTCCGGGACGGAGACTCGCTGTTCCCAATGTCCGGGACAGAGACTCGCTGTTCCCAATGTCCGGGACGGAGACTCGCTGTTCCCAATGTCCGGGACTGAGACTCGCTGTTCCCGATGTCCGGGACTGAGACTCGCTGTTCCCAATGTCCGGGACAGAGACTCGCTTTTCCCAATGCCCGGGACCGAGACTCGCTGTTCCCGATGTCCAGGACCGAGACTCGCTGTTCCCGATGTCCAGGACCGAGACTTGCTGTTCCCAATGTCCGGGACAGAGACTCGCTGTTCCCAATGTCCAGGACCGAGACTTGCTGTTCCCGATGTCCGGGACCGAGAGTCGCTTTCCCTGATGTCCGGGACTGAGTCTCACAGACCTCCGTGTCCGGGACTGAGCCTCGCTGTTCCCGATGCCCGGAACGGAGACTCGCTGTTCCCGATGCCCGGGACAGAGACTCGCTGCTCCCAATGTCCGGGACAGAGACTCACTGTTCCCGATGTCCGGGACTGAGACTCTCTGTTCCCAATGTCCGGGACGGAGTCACACTGTTCCCAATGTCCGGGACGGAGTCACACTGTTCCCAATGTCCGGGACAGAGAGTCGCTGTTCCCAATGTCCGGGACGGAGTCACACTGTTCCCAATGTCCGGGACGGAGTCACACTGTTCCCAATGTCCGGGACTGAGACTCGCTGTTCCCAATGCCCGGGACCGAGACTCACTGTTCCCGATGTCCGGGACTGAGACTCGCTGCTCCCAATGTCCGGGACTGAGACTCGCTGTTCCCAATGTCCGGGACAGAGAGTCGCTGTTCCCAATGTCCGGGACGGAGTCACACTGTTCCCAATGTCCGGGACGGAGACTCACTGTTCCCGATGTCCGGGACTGAGACTCTCTGTTCCCAATGTCCGGGACTGAGACTCGCTGTTCCCAATGTCCGGGACGGAGTCACACTGTTCCCAATGTCCGGGACAGAGAGTCGCTGTTCCCAATGTCCGGGACGGAGTCACACTGTTCCCAATGCCCGGGACGGAGTCACACTGTTCCCAATGTCCGGGACAGAGACTCGCTGTTCCCAATGTCCGGGACAGAGACTCACTGTTCCCATGTCCGGGACCGAGACGCGCTGTTCCCAATGCCCGGGACCGAGACTCGCTGTTCCCGATGTCCGGGACGGAGTCACACTGTTCCCAATGTCCGGGACAGAGACTCACTGTTCCCATGTCCGGGACCGAGACGCGCTGTTCCCGATGTCCGGGACTGAGACTCGCTGTTCCCGATGTCCGGGACCGAGACGCGCTGTTCCCGATGTACAGGGCTCAGTGGTCCTGATGCCGCCCAGTTGAAGGGCAGTAATGAAATGAAAATCGCTTATTGTCACGAGTAGGCTTCAATGAAGTTACTGTGAAAAGCCCCTAGTCGCCACATTCCGGCGCCTGTCCGGGGAGGCTGGTACGGGAATCGAACCATGCTGCTGGCCTGCTTGGTCTGTTATAAAAGCCAGCGATTTAGCCTGGTGAGCTAAACCAGCCCCTGGATTGGATGGGTAATAAATGTTATTCTGGCAAGGGATGCCTACATCATGTGAAAGAATATTGAAAAACAATTGACCGTTCTGAGGGGGAAGAACAGCATAAATGAATAATTAGAAAGGTCTGGTGGGATAGATCTGTACAGTCACTCAGCACATTCAATCGCCATGTTCATTCAAAACACTGCAGGCGATAGCCAGGTTTCAAAGGGAGGAGGTTCCTGCCATCTCGCCTTTCCATTTCACAGCACTGACTACGCATTCCAATAACCAGGTCGGTCAATTAGCATAGGAAAGGGCTGGTGTGTCCTCACATTCCCTTGCCCCTCACCCCCTACTGTCCTGAAGAATCTCTCCTTCACCTTTATCACAGGAACTAACTTGCTCTGTAAACTCGTAAAACAGAGGGAGCTCCCTGAAAGGAAAGAAGAGGAAAACATCTCAACAACTGAATGGTTTTTCCAGTGACCTGACAACTCCCAGTTTACTTCAAAGACTCTTTTGTCATTACTCAAGAATTGACGGTGCATACCGTTTCAGTTCCACAACGAGGCTCCTACAACACCGCGCACTAATACACCAACCCCTTTAATGCTGCAGTGCTCAAATTCTATCAACTGGCCAGTCTCAACAATCTTGCTGTAATTAGTCACTTTATCTTGGTGCTGTGAGGTGACACGTCGAGCTGACGGCAGGTACGCATTCCCGGTCTGTCTGCCACACTCCTTTTTCTAGATCAACCCCAAGTCTGAAGTCACAAAGTTCACACTCCACACCAGACCGCCCTGGCCAGCTGGTAAGGGGGCTACCATCGAGTCACTTTGCAGCCAGCTGACAGGGTGATTGGCTGCAGTGCCCACCAATAGAAGCAAACTATTTCTCATCTGTGTAAAATCGCTCCAGGTCCTCATCCCCTCCCTATCACTGGAACCTTCTCCAGCCCTGGAAACCCCTGAGATGCGATCTGGTATCTCTGTGCTCCGCCAATTCTTGTCTCTTGCACAGCACCATTGGGAGCCATACCTACAGCTGCCTCAGCCTAAAACTGTGGACCTCTTCGCCGCAAGACTCGATGGGCCGAAGGGCCTCCTTCCCGCACTGTAAAACTCTGACTCATTCCTGACACCACTCTCTCTCGTCTTAAAGGTGCTCTTAAAAACCTACCTCCCCTTCTGTCTTGTGCCTTTATGCGCCTTGCTGCCAATTTTCATTTGATACTTCCCTTGTGAAATTAGGGGTGCTATTATCTGAAAACAGTCACAGGATGTGGGTGTCACTGACTGGGCCAGTATTTATTGCCCATCCCTAATTGCCCATGTGAAGGTGGTGGTGAGCTGCCTTCTTGAACCACTGCAGTCCCCGAGGTGCTGTTACGGAGGGAGTTCCAGAATTTTGACCCAGCGACAGTGAAGGAACGGCCGATATATTTCCAAGTCAGGATGGTGTGTGACTTGGACAAGAACTGCAGGTGGCGGTGTTCCCATCCGTCTGCTGTCCTTGTCCTCCTCGGTGGGTTGCGGGTTTTGAAGTTGCTGTCAAAAGAGCCATGGTGAGTTGTGAAGTACATCTTGTAGATGGTGAACACTGCATTGGTGGTGGAGGGAGTGAATGTTGGTGGTTAGGTTGCCAATCATGTGGGCTGCTTTGTCCTGGATGGTACCGAGCTTCTTGTGTTGTTGGAGCTGCACACATCCAGGCAAGTGGAGAGTATTCCATTACACTCCTGACTTGTGCCTTGTCGATGGTGGATAGGCTTTGGGGAATCAGGCGGTGAGTTACTTACCACAGGACTCCTAGCCTCTGACCTGCTCTTGAAGCCACAGTATTTATATGGCTAGTCCAGTTCAGTTTCTGGTCAATGATAGCGGGGGATTCAGTGATGGTAATGCCATTGAATGTCACGGGGCGATGGTTAGATCTTCTCTTGTTGGTGATATCCATTGCCTGCCACTTATGTGGATGAATGTAACTTGCCACTTATCAGACCAAGACTGGATATTGTCCTGAGCTTCCTGCATGTGGACACGGACTGCTTTTGTATCTGAGGAGTGGTGAATGGTGCTGAACGTTGTGCAGTCATCTGCAAACATCCCCACTTCTGACCTGATGATAGAAGGCAGGCCATTGATGAAGCAGCTGAAGATGAGGACACCCTGAGGAATTCCTGCAGTTATGTTCAGGGATTGGGATGGCTGACTCCAACAACCACAGCCAGCTTCCTTGGTGCCAGGTATGACTCCAACCAGTGGTGCGTTTTCCCTGATTCCCATGGACTCCAGTTTTGTTAGGGCTCCCTGATGCCATACTCAGGTGAAATGCAGCAGTGATGTGAAGGACAGTCACTCTCACCGCGCTTCTTTGGTCCATGTTATACCAAGGCTGTAACGAGGTCAGGAGCTGAGCAGTCCTGGCATGAAGACATGGATCAGATAATCTGTCTTTGTGATGTTGACTGAGGGATAAATATTGGCCAGGTCACCGGGGGGAGAACTCCTCTGATGACCTTCCAAATCACACCACAGGACCTTTTACTGGAGCGGGAAAATGGGGCTTCAGTTTAACGTCTCATCCACAAGTTGGGACCTCCGGCATGGCAGTACTCCCACAGAACTGCGCTACGTCAGCTCAACTTACTGGTGTGGAACCTGAACCCACAACCTTCTGACCCAGAGTTAAGGGACCTGCTGATATTTAGGTTGCAGACAGAGATTCCTCGGTTTCACTTTTCTCCGTTTGCATAGGGAGACCTGCAGAGAGCAAACATTGGAGACAATATTTCCACATTTTTATACATCAAGCCATCCATTCTCCTGACCGCACAGCCGCAGTGAAACTCTAGCCCGAGTCTCGGGAATACCGCCTACATTCATCACAACAACTTTGGCCGGATGAATAGAAAAGCAGAACTTTTTTTTTTTAAATGCCTGAAACTTGTAAATGTTAATGTCCAGAGAGACTCTGGTGCTAATGACCGGGAAAGGTTCAGGGAGGAGGGAAGGGAGGCAAAAGGCCCTTACCTCGCAGCACGGTTTTCAGGTTAACCTTGGCTTGCCGGTGCAGATCATCTACGCATGTTGAGCGGCTCGCTGGGAGGAACACGTTCTCCTGCTGATGCCATGATGCTTTATAGTGGACCGTCCATTTACTCTCTTCGTCCAGATTCGAGACGGCTAGAAAAGAAGAGGGAACCATCTCAGTCTGACTGATTTAGCATCACACGGAGCAAAAAGGGGGGCCATTCAGCCCATCGCATAGTCCAATTAATCTCATTTCACTTCTCTTTCCCCATCGTCCTGTCAAATCCAACCCGGCCCCACCATCTTCTCGTTATAGCATCTAGAAATTTCATTAAAATTCCACTGTCATGATCTCAAACATTCTTCCTGGCAATCTTTTTATTTAAGCTGATCAGTTCGAGACAATCTCAACACCTGTCACAGTACAGTACAGTATTAACAGAAAAAGCAAGTGGAGGGTGATTAGGAGCAAGCTAATTGCGATCACTTCCTTGTAAGGGTGTCTGATCTGAACCATCCACATTCATAAGAACTAGGAGCAGGAGTAGGCCATATGGCCCCTCGAGATTATGGCTGATCTTTTGTGGACTCAGCTCCACTTTCCCACCGGAACACCATAACCCTTAATTCCTTTATTCTTCAAAAAACTATCTATCTTTATCTTGAAAACATTTAATGAAGGAGCCTCAACTGCTTCACTGGGCAAGGAATTCCATAGATTCACAACCCTTTGGGTGAAGAAGTTCCTCCTAACTCAGTCCTAAATCTACTTCCCCTTATTTTGAGGCTATGCCCCCTAGTTCTGCTCTTACCCGCCAGTGGAAACAACCTGCCCGCATATATCCCATCTATCCCCGCATCCTTCTAAATTCCAACGAGTACAGTCCCAGTCTACTCAACCTCTCCTCGTAATCCAACCCCTTCAGCTCTGGGATTAACCTAGTGAATCTCCTCTGCACACCCTCCAGTGCCAGTATGTCCTTTCTCAAGTAAGGAGACCAAAACTGAACACAATACTCCAGGTGTGGCCTCACTAACGCCTCATACAATTGCAGCATAACCTCCCTAGTCTTAAACTCCATCCCTCTAGCAATGAAGGACAAAATTCCATTTGCCTTCTTAATCACCTGTTGCACCTGTAAACCAACTTTCTGTGACTCATGCACTAGCACACCCAGGTCTCTCTGCACAGCAGCATGATTTAATATTTTATCATTAAAATAACAATCCCTTTTGCTGTTATTCATATCAAAATGGATAACCTCTCATTTGTCAACATTGTATTCCATCTGCCAGACCCTAGCCCATTCACTTAACCTATCCAAAATGCATCAGACACACAACATACGGCAACCGAGTGTCAGGAAAGGGCAGACACCACAGGCCTAATTTCAGACAGTCTTCCGGCTGTATCGGATATCCCGCACACACCTGAGAGGTGGTGATCTGCTTTGGGTGGAGTTCAGTCCATTCAGGACAGGCACAATGCAGAACAAAAGCACATTTGTGAGCCCGAGGTGCAATCTTATTTTTTTTTAAAAACTCATGTCAATGGGACAAAAACGACAGCTGGGGAGATGGCGGCGGGCTGGGAAATTGCTGCGTCCGTTCCCAGAAATTCCATGCTCGAAGGCAGGAAAATGCAAATTGGAACCGGGGGGGCGGGGGGGAGGCAGGCCACACAAGGGTCTCTGTTTGAATGCCATTTCCTTCCTTCCCCCATGAGCCCTTGGTCTTTGAATGGTTTGCAATGACGAGGACTCACTACAACGCTGTGGACCATAAACCATCATAGGGCAGCACTGTGGCTCCACAGCGCCAGGGTCCCAGGTTCGATTCCCTGCTGGGTCACTGTTGGTGCGGAGCCTGCACGTTCTCCCCGTGTCTGCGTGGATTTCCTCCGGGTGCTCCGGTTTCCTCCCACAGTCCAAAGACGTGCAGGTTAGGTGGATTGACCAGGATAAATTGCCCTTAGTGACCAAAACGTTTAGGAGGGGTTATTGGGTTGCGGGGTTGGGGTGGAAGTGAGGGCTTAAGTGGGTCGGTGCAGACTCGATGGGCTGAATGGCCTCCTTCTGCACTGTATGTTCTATGAACATGGTCACTGGATCTGTGCGACAGTTCCACAATCCTAGTTCTGGTTTTCATGCCAGGGCTAGCAAGAGTTGGCACTGGCGATGAGATGCCACGCGAGCTGCCCTACAACCACATAAATACACCTCCATGGGGATGAACGGGTATGGTCTCAGGTACTTCTCAATACTATTTCCCCTCCTCCCTCTTTGTACAGAAGCGTCTGGTTCAGGTGTCTCTGTGCGCGTTGGGAAGGGGTGGGGGGCAGGGATGCACCCGGGCACCCTCGCTGGCAATTCAGTTAGAACCATAGAATTCCTACAGTGCAGGAGGCGGCTATTTGGCCCATCGGGTCCACACTGACCCCTCAGAAAGAGCACCCCCACCCCCCCCCCCCCCCCCCCCTCAGGCTCACCCCCTGCCCTATCCCGTAACCCCATAACCCCACCTAACCTGCACAATTTAGGGCAACAAGGGACAATTTAGAAAATAGAACATACAGTGCAGAAGGAGGCCATTCGGCCCATCGGGTCTGCACCGACCCACTGAAGCTCTCACTTCCACCCTATCCCCGTAACCCAATAACCTCCGCTAACCTTTTTGGTCACTAAGGGCAATTTAGCACGGCCAATCCACCTAACCTGCACATCTTTGGACTGTGGGAGGAAACCGGAGCACCCGGAGGAAACCCACGCAGACACGGGGAGGACGTGCAGACTCCGCACAGACAGTGACGCAAGCCGGGATTCGAACCTGGGACCCTGGAGCTGTGAAGCAGCTGTGCTAACCACTGTGCTACCGTGCCGCCCGAGTGTCACTCACAACAGTGTCCAGGGTATTAACCTTTCGCTCTGTGGAGTCTTGCCAAGGCCCAGACATCCGTCGAGCAGATGTCCGAAGGCTTCTTGGCTATGCCAAGGCAAATGGGTTGGGACATGGGACAACTGTAACATTGTCTGCAGTGCCCATGTTGGAAGGATATGGGCCTGTTGTTCAAGCCTGTGTTAGAGCACCTGAACACACATCCCGCCTCCAGTTGACACAAGCCCAGCACTGCTGTGATAATGATTATTGCCCTCTCTTTTATTCTGGTGTGAGCCCATTATTTGTGTCAGGTACTCTTTGCTGATACGCTGCTGCCCTGGTGACCTTCTCACCCCACTCTCCTCGCAGAAGGGTCATCACACAAGAGCTCTGTAAACCCTCTCCCAGCTGAGCAAATCAATTCTGCACAGCAAACACCCAGCTGTATTTATCCAGCCAGTTCCTGCAGCCTGTGAGGATTGATGCTGCTCACCCCGGCCTCCTTTCCCTCGGCAGCAGACTCGGGGGGGCTCAGTGTTACCAGGGTCTACGGCTGGGCTCCGGAAACTGATCCAACAACACACAAGTGGCAGGATTCTGGCTCCAAACTCAGCGTCAGCCGCAGCTCACTACTGCCCGAGTCAAAAGGCCTACGCTCGAGCCCCACTCCAGAGCCTGGAGTGCAGCGAACACAGGCGGAATCTCCCAGTGCAGTACTGCGGGAGAGCTGGGCTGTCAGAGATGTTGGGCGGGATTCACCGCTCGCCGAAATCGCGTTCAACAATTGGCCGGAAAATCAAAGTGTACGACCAAATCGGGAGCGGCGCTGCTTTCGCGATTCTCCGCCCCCCCCCCCCCCCCCCCCCCCCCCCAAAGTGGCGTACTTTCAGAGGGTCAGTGCAGAGTGGATGGGCCGAATGGCCTCCTTCTGCACTGCAGGGATTCTATCAACGTCAGAAAAACAGATTCCCTGATCATTATCCCATTGCTGTTTGTGGGCTCTTGCTGTGCACAAATATGCTGCTGCTGCGTTTCCTAAATTACAACAGTGACTCTACTTTAAAAAAGTACTTCATTGGCTGCAAAGCACTTTCCGATGTTGTGAAAAGTGATAAATAAATCTTTTTCCTTTTGACTTCCTTCTTTCCAAATACAGTTCCTCCTCAGACCAACCAGTGACTGTACACGCTCAAAATAAATTTCAATTAATAATTTTTTTTAAAAATTCTCTTTGTAGTTCCTTACGCAGCCACACAGCCACCTAAACCAGCTTCCAGGAAGGCATTATGTTAAAAACCACATATTAAACATCCTCTGCGTCAGATATAACATGATATCATCGTAAAACATGAACAGTCTCCCGCAACACTCGGAACGACTCAGAGGAACATCGGAACAGGAGTGCGCCATTCGGCCCCTCTAGCCTGCTCTGCCATTCAGTGCGATCGTGGCTGATCTGAAACCTGACTCCATACACCTGCCTTTGGCCCATATCCTTTTATATCTTTGCTTAAAAATAAACTATCTACCTCGAGATTAAAATTAACAAATGATCGAGCATCAATTGTCGATTGTGGGACAACTTGTATTAACGTGCTACCTTTAACAGTGTAACATGCCCCCAGATTCTTCACAGGAAGGTAAGACGACACAAACTGACATTGAGCCAATTCAGGACATTGAGAGAGGTAACGGAATGTTTGATCATAGGGATAGGTTTGAAGGAGTGTATCAAAAATAGGTGCATAGTCACAGACGTACAGGAAGAAAGCAATTACAATTTGCTTAAATATTTTTTCGTGTGGTGGGCGATGAGGGAAGTTATGCAATTTTATAAATAAGGAAGCATCATATAATATCATCCATGCCTTAGTCGACAGCACGGAGGTCAGGAGGCTGTGGGTTCGAGTCCCACTCCAGGACCTGAGCACATAAATTCAGGTGGACACTCTTTTTTTTTTAAATTTAGAGTACCCAATTAATTTTTTTCCAATTAAGGGGCAATTCAGCGTGGCCAATCCACCTACCCTGCACATAGAACATAGAACATAGAACAGTACAGCATAGAACAGGCCCTTCGGCCCTCGATGTTGTGCCGAGCAATGATCACCCCACTCAAATCCACGCATCCACCCTCTACCCGCAACCCAACAGCTCCCCCCCTTAACCTTACTATTAGGACACTATGGGCAATTTAGCATGGCCAATCCACCTAACCCGCACATCTTTGGACTGTGGGAGGAAACCGGAGCACCCGGAGGAAACCCACGCACACACGGGGAGGACGTGAAGACTCCGCACAAACAGTGACCCAGCCGGGAATCGAACCTGGGACCCTGGAGCTGTGAAGCATTGATGCTAACCACCATGCTGCCTGCTAACCACCATGCTACCATCTTTGGATTGTGGGGCCGAAACCCACGCAGACATGGGGAGAATGTGCACACTCCACACGGACAGTGACCCAGAGCTGGGATCGAACCTGGGACCCTCGGCGCCGTGAGGCTGCAGGGCTAATCTACTGCGCCACCGTGCTGCCCTGACGGACACTCTTGCTACAGTACGGAGGGCGTACTGCATTGTCAGAGGTGCCATTTTTCGGAGGAGGCATTTAAAAACCAAAGGCCCGACTGCTTTTTCAGACGAATGTGAAAGATCCGGTGGCACTATTTATAGCTCTGGGCTGAATAGTCTCCCTCTGTGCTGCAACCATTCTATGATAGTCAGCAATACGTTCAGCTGCCGATTTACACTCTCCTCAAACACCACAAATGATGTTTCCTTCACGGGGATGTGGACGTCGCTGACAAGACCAGCATTTATTGCCCATCCCTAATTGCCCTTGTACCGAGTGACGTGCTGGGCCATTTCAGGGGGCAGTTAAGAGTCAACCACATCGCTGCGGGTCTGGAGTCACGTGTAGGCCAGACCAGGCAAAGACGGCAGATTTCCTTCCTAAAAAGGACGTTAATAATATTACAACAACAATCTTTAGTGTCAAAAGTAGGCTTACATCAACACTGCAATGAAGTTACTGTGAAAATCCCCTAGTCGCCTGGTCGGGTACACTGAGGGAGAATTCAGAATGTCCAATTCACCTAACAGCACGTCTTTCGGGACTTGTGGGAGGAAACCGGAGCACCCGGAGGAAACCAACGCAGAAACCAGGAGGACATGCAGATTTCGCACAGGCAGTGACCCGAGCCGGGAATCGAACCCAGGACCCAGGCGCTGTAAACCAACAGTGCTAACCACTGTGCTACCATGCCGCCCGAGTGGACCAGATGGGTTTTAACGACAATTGGTGATAGTTGTCACATCATCATTACCTAGACTGGCTTTCAATTCCAGATTCAGTAATTCAATTTAAATTCTACCAGCTGCCGTGGTGGGTTAGGAAGTTGGGAATCCAGGACATCAGCCTGGATTTCTGGATTACTACTCCAGGGACATGACCACCCCCCCTACCGAACTGCTCTTTGGTCCCAGCTCGAGTGGAAACAAATTGTCCTTCGGAATCATACGCGAGAAGGAGTCTGTACACCCAGGATTGAGAGAGCAGGAAAGCGATCCACAGTTCAGTTCTGAACCAGGCTGTGCTGCATTTCTGGAATACCCTCTGGGACGTATAGAGCCTTCGGGATTAGCTGTGAGAGACTGGGCTGAGGCCACAACACCGCCAGAATGTGTCACAACAGCTGGGTTTGCATGACAGTTGAGGGTGGGGAACATTGTTGAGAGTTTAGGAAAATAACTGCCAGAGATCCCATTCCTGCAGCAACATCATTGACATATCGCTCAATCTGTTCACCGATATGTAGAAAGCACCCTCAATCTACAAAGCACTGGTAGCACAGTGCTGCTGTATAAACCAGGGTGTGTATACTCTGCTGCCAGTAAATATTGCACTGTACAATGCCCCACACAAACCATGCTGACATAGTTCTTACAGTAAGAAGTCTTACAACACCAGGTTAAAGTCCAACAGGATTGTTTCAAACACTAGCTTTCGGAGCACTGCTCCTTCCTCAGGTGAATACCCGAGGAAGGAGCAGTGCTCCGAAAGCTCGTGTTTGAAACAAACCTGTTGGACTTTAATCTGGTGTTCTAAGACTTCTTACTGAGCTCACCCCAGTCCAACGCCGGCATCTCCACATCATAGTTCTTACAGTATCTACATTGTGGGATTTAATGCTGAGATCCAGGACTTGCAGTATTTAGAGTACAGAATTCGATCGTCATGAATAAGATAGTAAGGGCAGCACGGCGGCACAGTGGTTAGCACTGCTGCCTCACGGCGCCGAGGTCCCAGGTTCGAATCCCGGCTCTGGGTCACTGTGTGTGGAGTTTGCACATTCTCCCCATGTCTGCGTGGGTTTCACCCCCACAACCCAAAGATGCGCCACACTAAATGAAATGAAATGAAAATCGCTTATTGTCACAAGTAGGCTTCAAATGAAGTTACTGTGAAAAGCCCCGAGTCGCCACATTCCAGCGCCTGTTCGGGGAGGCTGGTACGGGAATTGAACCGTGCTGCTGGCCTGCCTTGGTCTGCTTTCAAAGCCAGCTATTTAGCCCAGTGTGCTAAACCAGCCCCATGCCCCTTAATTGGAAAAAATGAATTGGGTGCCCTAAATTTATTTTTAAAAATGAATAAGATAGTAATGCATGGACACAACGCGAAACAGTTAAACAAAGGGAAAGATACCATAAAGGTCTCTCACAGTAGCTTGCACCCCGATTAAACTATCAATCTCCTCGGTGAATTACAGCATTGCGCACACCCACTATTATATAAGCGGCAAATGCAGAAAGATAAATTGTTTGAATTAAAATGGTTTGTATTTCAAAAATGTGACAGTGGGACACTGCGGAGGAACAAAATAACCTTCGATTGAACGGTGTCTCTGTCGCTGACTGGGAATGTGTTGCTGACAGTCTCCATCCACCAAACTAGCTCATTGCAAACTCTGAACTGACTCCCGTGTCCTGCTTTTTGATCCAGCTGAATAAAATCCAGCACAGCTCCAGGGGAAGCTTTTCGAGTTCACTGCTCGACAGGGCATTTCTTTACAGTCTGTTATCCAAAAGTGTGCAGAGCGTTGTGCCAAGGAGTGGGCAACAGATGTCAGCATCTTCCTGCTCATTGCAAAGCTCTCTGAGGAGGATAACGAGTTATCAGAATGCGCTGCCTGAAAGGGGAATGAAAGATGATTCAACCAGGGATTTAGTGCAAAAATCCAGGCTGATGCTGCAGTGCAGTACTGAGGGAGTGCTGCACTGCCCGCCTTTTGTTGAACCCAAGTCTCATTTGCCTGCCTCCCCTGTGCCCGGCCAATATTCCACCCTCTATCAACACTGCAAGATACAGATTAATAAAAGCAAAATACACCCCCCCCCCAGAAAATGCTGGAACAGCTCAGTCGGCTAGACAGCATCTGTGCACAGAGAAAATAGAGTTAGTGTTTCGTGTTCGTACGACTCTTCTGCAGAGCACTTCTGAAGAAAGGTCAGACAGATTCGAAACGCTAACTCTATTTTCTCCCTCCACAAAGAACAGATTATCCAGTTACTATCACATCGCTGTTTGTGGGAGCTTGCTGTGCAGACATTAGCTGCTGAGCTTTCCATATTGCAACAGTGTCTACACTTCAAAAAGGACTTAATTGGCAGCAAAGCACTTTGAGACATCGGGTGGCCATTATTCGGGAAAGAGAAGGACTGTTGATTAGCTCCTTCAACGAGCCAGCATTTACGCGATGGGCCGAATGACCTGCTTCAATGGTGTCACCCTCTGTATTTTGAAGCATAGCGGTCTCCGTGTGCAGAAACATGGAGAACATGTTTCAGAGGAGCATGCAACACAGGTGGCCATTCAGCCCATCAAGTGGGTGTTGGTGCTGCCCCTCCACATGAACAAATAGTTCCAATGGCATTTCCTTTCCCTGTTCCCATATTCCTTTAACCTCCATTTCATTCCTCCACCTCTACTGTTGAAATAATTTTCCTCAACCTGTACCATTGAATATGAATTTCACAGCCTGACAACGCTCGTGTGTTTGAGACACTTCCTGGCCTCTATTCTCAATCATTTGCATTTTGGTTTGGATCTGTGCTTCCCCCCCCCCCCCCCCCCCACCCCCACCCCCCTCCGAATCTTAACCTCTCCACCCAAGTTGCTACTTCTACAGAAAGAGGAATGCGGCACGGTAGCACAGTGGTTAGCACTATGGCTTCACAGCTCCGGGGTCCCACATTCGATTCTCCGCTGGGTCTCTGTGCGGAGTCTGCACGTTCTCCCCATGTCTGCGTGGGTTTCCTCCGGGTGCTCCGGTTTCCTCCCACAGTCCAAAGACGTGCAGGTTAGGTGGATTGGCCATGATAAATTGCCCTTAGTGACCAAAAAGGTTAGGAGGGGTTATTGGGTTACGGGGATAGGGTGGAAGTGAGGGCTTAAGTGGGTCGGTGCAGACTCGATGGGCCAAATGGCCTCTTTCTGCACTGTATGTTCTATGTTCCAGTAAATTCTAGAAGCAATGACCGACACAGTATTCTTCCATCCATCCATCCCACCCAGACCGAACTCATTAACTTCTGCAGCATTGCACAAAACTTATTTTTGGAACCAGCTTCAGGGGAGGGGCCAGGGTGAGCTGTTGGGCTGGAGCTGTTACCATGGGCACCCAGAGCACAAAGGCTTCGCCCTTCACCTCCACTGGTTATATCTCAATGCTCCGCAGTGGCAGAAATAGCGATAGACTGACCTGTTTATTAAAATTGAATTCTCGGGCCAGAATTTACAGCCCATTCCTCATTGCCCTGTCGTTGATGGTTTCTCGAGCCTTGGGGACATGCGACTGCTGTCTCCTCTATCCCCTCACCCTCCAACCTGCAGATTCTTCCACATGTCAAAATAATTCTTTCCACCCCTCTGTGACCCTTCCCCTAAGCTTGCAAGCGATGGAATAATGAAGAACATTTCAGCAGTAACAATAGAAATGCCTTCGCTACGGGCCTCGTTTGCACAGCCGCACAACACCAGCACCCAGCAAACTTCAGAAAGTTCTACTCACCCTTTTTCTTGAAGAGCTGAACGAAGGATTCTAATTTTCTGTTTATAAACACCACCATTTCTTCCTGAACAAATATCCTTGCCTTTCAAAGTCCTGGCGACATCATGGCAAGATGCAAGTCCCTTCACAAAGCCTTCCTTCCACAGACCCACACTCTCCGGAGGGCAAGAAAGAAAGGTCCCTTTCTCTTTTTGCCAAAAGGGTTGCTTGCAATCGTTAACTTGATATCTGATTGTTTCTTTTTTCCCCCCCCCAGAGAGGGAGGAGGAGAGGAAGTAGAGGGCAATTTTCTTTCTTTAAATAAAAGAAAGGCTTGTAACCCAATAAGCTTAGGTTTAGAAGCAGTCTCTCTCTCTCTCTCTCTCTCGCTCAGCTGAAGCAAGCCCAGAAAAGAAATATTATCCCTTCCATTCAACCTATCAAAACGTCACAGGGTGCAACACAACCAGGATGCACAGTTTCCCACTGAAGTGTCCTCTTGCACACTCAGTTTTGAAGCTTCAGCCCCACAGAGAGGAAGCACAAGTTGAGGAATGAGTTGAAATCTTCTCTCAAAACTCCACCTGCCCTTTAGTCCTCTGCGTCGCAAGACTGAGCCACACTCGCCAGAGCCCAAAGTGCTTTTCCCCCCACCCCTGCCACACTCACTCACGCTCCTCCCCTCACTTATGTTGCTAGGCAATAGATTGGTAGAGGCATTTTATCCACTTCCCCCCCCCCCCCCCTCCCCAACCCAAAATCACCCACCCAATCCACCTTGCGCGAGCCTACACGCGAAGTGAAGTGAAAGCCAACCTGATTCATTCCTGTCAGCGAGGGGCTCATTGTGTGCCTGGCCTCTCTCTGCCCCCACCTCTCCCTCCTCACAGCAGTCAATAGTGGATCTTTACAAAGGAACCTCTGTGGAATTGCTAATGCAGTCTACATCCCCCCCACCCACCCCCACCACCACCACCACCACCTCCTCTAGCTTCTCTAGGTCTGACTCCTGAGTCGGTGGGAAGTTAACCTGAAGTGATCCAACTTAAAACAAAGCAACTCTGAAAATGAAGCTGAAACTACAATTCCAACAAGAGGTTCGACAATTATTGTAAAGGGACACAGGACTGCAGACCACAGGCTGTCTTTCCCTTTAGTGACGCTGTCGCGACGTGCTGTGTCTTTCCAGCACTCTCTTCCCTTACCCTGTAAGTGAAAGCAGAAAGGTTCGCTCCTTTTAATAGCTCTTGTTAATCAATAGACCCTGCAAGTCACAATTTCTAACCGCCAATCACTGCAGCTACCAGCGCACATTGCAGCCCGAAACTCACTCCCCAGAGTCCATTATTCTATACACATACAGAATATATTAACCATCTGAACCTCTCGGTTGGATTGCAGTCTGCAACTCACACCCAGGTATCCATTATCTTGTGTATTAACCATCTGAACCCCCCCCCCCCCCCCCCCCCCCATTAGACCCCAGACACAAGCTCATTGTGTTCCGCTCTCTCTACCCCTATTACTGGAGATATTAACTTTGGACATTGCTGAGGTTAGTTAGTTGCACTTCATTAAGTGGCTTACATTATAGTTTCAGGTCACTGCGAACCATAATTTAATGTTGAACATGTTGTGGCGAGTTTTCCCCCCCTGCCTGGGGAACAGAGCTATGTTTGACCAAAGTGGTTTCTCAGGACGCAGGGGCTCACGATATAATCATGGTCTTCCATTCGGCCCGTCATCATCAATCACCATAATTCCGTAATGATTAACGGGCGAGGAAGGATGAGCTGTGCCGGGGGGGGGGGGCACTCAACCCCCAGCCACCTGTCAAATCCCTTCTCGTGAGAACAACATGATGCTCGCAAACTTTACTCCAGATTAGGATCTCAATGCAGCACCAGGCAGCCGATCATCATTGTTTAACCTGAACCACAGACAGGGCCATTGGCCTGGATTTTACATTACGCCGACCGTAGGTTTGGGGGCCGGGGGCATGGAACAGACCCGCTGACCCTGCTCCACCATTCAACACCACAATGTCTGATCTTTTTCAACTCCACTACCCTGCCCGTTCCCTACATCCCTCCGCTCACTGATAGATCACAAATCCATCTAACCCACGGGCAGCACGGTAGCATAGTGGTTAGCACTGTTTCTTCACAGTGTCAGGGTCCCAGGTTCGATTCCCGGCTTGGGTCACTGTCTGTGCCAAGTCTGCACGTTCTCCCCATGTCTAGGTGGGTTTCCTCCGGGTGCTCCGGTTTCCTCCCACAAGTCCCGAAAGACGTGCTTGTTAGGTAATTTGGACATTCTGAATTCTCCCTCAATGTACCCGAACAGGTGCCGAAGTGTGGCGACTAGGGGCTTTTCATAGTAACTTCACTGCAGTGTTAATGTACTTTTTTAAAAACTTATTATCGGCACAGCAGGCTTGCTAACACTGCAATGAAGTTACTGTGAAAATCCCCCAGTCGCCACATTCCAGCGCCTGTTCGGGTACACTGAGGGAGAATTCAGAATGGCCAATTCACTTGTGGGAGAAAACCGGAGTACCCGGAGGCAACCCACGCAGACACAGGGAGAACATGCAGACTCCGCACAGTGACCATTTGTGACACTAATAAAGATTATTATTAAAGGATGGAACATTCACAACCGATATCCGCCGCCCCTCACCTGTCTGGAATTTTAAGGAGGCATGGGTGGAGTTGTCAGGCGACTGACCTGCCCTGGTGTCTAGTAAGTGGCTGTTAAGATCAGAGTCCCACTGGCAGTATTTTACCCATGGCAGGGTAACTGCACTATGAGGGAAGTCTGGCAGCCAGAGCTAAATGGGTAGGTGTGCAGCAAAGGCAGGGACTGCCTGTAATCCCAGCAGTGGCCACCACCCTGAATGGCGCTGCTGAGACATCAGAGCTGCTGACCGTCTAATTGGCAGGGGGCTCTCTGAGGCAGTGACCAACACTGATGCCTGTTAAATTGATGCGGGGCAGTATTGGGACCATTGACAATATAGCTGGAAGGAGCATGGACCCCAGCACCCCAGAAAATCTAGCCCGGAGTATATTATATAATTAGAGCAGCGGGGGCCACATGTAACCCACCTGGGGTCTGAGTGCGGCCCACCAGACATTTTGTTGACCGTTACCCACGGGCAGAGCTGCCACATTCCGCTGATTACTGTCCGCGCAGTTCTTTTCCCATCGGTCTGACTGACGTGATTCACAAGGGAAGTGAGGAGCATGCTGACTGCTCACAACATTGATCGTGCGAGCCACGTGCTCCCTCTGTGTCCAAAGTGTAAATATTTATTTTGTTCTTAACCATTTGAAGTTGATAATAGCTCCATTAGTATATCAACGAGGAAGCCTTTCTGTAATGTTATGAAATATCTGTTGGGTATTAAATGTATTCAATCTTATTCATGGGGTCATGGTTGTTGAACAAACCCGATTCAATCCTGCGCCCATTGAGATGAAGAAGGGCCACTCATGTCACGCGGCCCACTCGCCAGCCTAGGTTGCCCATTACCGAATTAGAGTGAAGTCCAGATAATGCCAACTGCTTGGGACCCCTTCAAAATACACAGCACAGCATTGAATTGATTTTTTTTGTTGTTGTGTGTGATGGCAACCTGGACTCAGCTGGTAGCCCTCTCGTCTCTGGATCTGCGTGTTCAAGTCTCACTCCAGGGTGTCAGGTTTAGGCTGAAACTCCAGTGCAGCGCAGAGGGAGTGCTGCATTGTCAGGGGTGCCATTTTCCAGATGGGAAGTGTGGTAATACCACTGTATATATATGTGTGTGCCTCTATTAGGGGATGTACAATAGTACCGGCTACTACAGGTTTGTCGGTAAGCCCCTGCATAGTTTATCGGTAAGCCCCTGCCGGCTAGCTCCGCCCACAGGAGCAGCATAAATATCCATGAGGTCTCCTGAGCTGCCATTTTACAGCTCCATTTGAGGTAATAACATCTCACGGTAATAAAGCCTCTTTTGTACCGTTTTGCGTTTCTGTGTGCAATTGTTAGCGCAACAGGAAGTTAAACCGAGGCTTTTTCTACCCGCTCAGGTGGATGTAAAAGATCCCACAGGACTATACTTCCCAGTATTGTGACCGATATTAATCCCTCAGCCAACATCTCATTTCATTTCATTGTTCCAACTGTTCTGCCCCCTCTTGCCCAATATATAATTCAACACGTTTCTCCTCCTCTTCAGCTCTGAAGAGTTGTCTTACGGACTCGAAACGTTAACTGTTTTCTCTCCCTATCGATGCTGCCAGGCCTGCTGAGTTTTTTTCCAGCATTCTTCTGTTCATGTTTCAGATATCAGCATCCGCAGTATTTTCCTATAATTTCACGAAATGTAGCTATTGGTTGTTGTGGCAGCTTGCTGTGCACAATCGAGCTGCAAGGCTTCCTTTATAGCAACAGCGATTTCATTTCAAAAAAACATAGTTTAACCGTTGGCATGTTCGGAGGCCGTGAAAGATGGCATTGTGTGTAATGCCAGTTCATTTGCTGTGTTAGATTTCTTCCGCTTCCTCCCCACTTCAGTCGAATTTGATAATGCTAATTCCTAAATGGGGTACAGATTGACAGGTCCCCTTTCTAGGAGGGCACAAGTGAAGCCTCAAAAGGCAGTGGAGCGCTGTCCGCTATGGTCTGCTGCCAGGGAGCTGCCATGCTTCTGACGCAGAATCACAGGGGCTGGTTTTGCACAGCGGGCTAAACAGCTGGCTTGTATTGCAGAACAAGGCCAGCAGCGCGGGTTCAATTCCCGTACCAGCCTCCCCGAACAGGCGCCGGAATGTGGCGACTAGGGGCTTTTCACAGTAACTGCATTGAAGCCGACTTGTGACAATAAGTGATTATTATTATTACTGCAGGATCCCGATAGTGCAGGAGGTTATTCAGCCCGTCGAGTCTGCACCGACCCTCCGACAGAGCACTCTACCCAGATCGACTCCTCCATTCAGCCCGGCCTATCGTAACTTTACCTGCACATTACCTGCACTAAGGGGCAATTTATCATGGCCAATCCGTCTCACCCGCACATCTTTGGACTGTGGGAGGAAACCGGAGCACCCAGAGGAAACCCGCGCAGACACTGGGAGAACGTGCTAACTCCACACAGACAGTGACCCAGCGGAGGAATCGCACCTGGGATCCTGGAGCTGTGAAGCTACAGTGCTAACCACTGTGCTACCGTGCCGTCGAAGGTAGAGTGAAAACTTCTTGCATTTCTAAACTGCCTTTCACCCCCTCGGTACATTCCAAAGCACTTTTTGTTTTGAAGTGCAGTCACTGTCGTAGCAAACGAGGCATGGAAATTGCACACAGCAAGATCCCATCAACAGCGCTGTGATAATGCTGTGCTGTTTAGAGGATTACTATTGGCCAGGACTCCAGGCGGAACTTCACTGCTTTTGTTCTAATAGTGGCATGGGATGTCTGAAGACCACCTGACAGGGCCTCAGTTTAACATCTCACCAAAAAGCAGCTCCTCTGTCAATGCGGCATTCCCTCGGTATGACCCTCTGACAGTGCAGCACTCCCTCAGTACTGACCCTCTGACAGAGCAGCCTCCCTCAGTACTGACCCTCTGACAGTGCAGCATTCCCTCAGTACTGACCCTCTGACAGTGCAGCACTCCCTCAGTACTGACCCTCTGACAGTGCGGCACTCCCTCAGTACTGACCCTCTGACAGTGCGGCACTCCCTCAGTACTGACCCTCTGACAGTGCAGCTCTCCCTCAGTACTGACCCTCTGACAGTGCAGCACTCCCTCAGTACTGACCCTCTGACAGTGCAGCACGCCCTCAGTACTGACCCTCTGACAGTGCAGCACTCCCTCAGTACTGACTCTCTGACAGTGAATGAAATGAAATGAAATGAAAATGAAATGAAAATCGCTTATTGTCACGAGTAGGCTTCAACAAAGTTACTGTGAAAAGCCCCTAGTCGCCACATTCCGGCGCCTGTCCGGGGAGGCTGGTACGGGAATCGAACCGTGCTGCTGGCCTGCTTGGTCTGCTTTAAAAGCCAGCGATTTAGCCGAGTGAGCTAAACCAGCCCCTCTGACTGTGCAGCACTCCCTCAATACTGACCCTCTGACAGTGCGGCACTCCCTCAGTACTGACCCTCTGACAGTGCAGCACTCCCTCAGTACTGACCCTCTGACAGTGCGGCACTCCTTCAGTATGACCCTCTGACAGTGCGGCACTCCCTCAGTACTGACCCTCTGACAGTGCAGCTCCCTCAGTACTGACCCTCCGACAGTGCAGCTCCCTCAGTACTGACCCTCTGACAGTGCGGCACCTCCCTCAGTACTGACCCTCTGACAGTGCAGCGCTCCCTCAGTACTGACCCTCTGACAGTGCAACACTCCCTCAGCACTGACCCTCTGACAGTGCGGCATTCCCTCAGTACTGACCCTCTGACAGTGCAGCACCATCTCAGTACTGCATTGAAGTGTCAGCCGAGAATACATGCTCAAAATATCCCACATATTATTTTTGAAGAGGAGCTGGGGGGGGGGGGGGGGGGGGGGGGGGGGGGGTGTCTCTCTCCTGGTGCCCGGCCTGTACTAAATCCCCAATAAACGCCACTTTAAACAGATTATCTGCTCATTATCACACTGCTGTTCATGGGACTTGGCTTTGTGCTGGACAGTATCACAGGGACTGAATGGTGCAATGGGTTAAGTGTAATTTTATCTTGGGGGGGGCTAAAATTTGAATCTAGATCAAGCTTAAGGGATGGGCAGCTAATTTTTCTGCCAATTTGAACAATAATGAGCTTCCCTCAGAGTGACTGGAGGTGTAGAGAGCTGGGGAGAATGTGAGATTCCCTCAGTTGGCCATTTGTAATCCTCGGGATGTTCCTTATACATCTGTCGGCAATGAAGATGATGCCACAAATAGCAAACAAATCTCCTACTGCTACAGTCACGGGTGGTCTTCTGAGGCTGGGTTTCAGCGTGGGCCTTTCTACCACATCTGCTCCTTAGTCCTGGGAGTGCTGCAGTCCAGAACAGCTAAATGCAGGGGCAATTGGAAAAGCAATTACTTAAGGCAAATCCAGGGGGATATCAGGAGACAGCAGCTGAACGGAGGAGTTACAATGAAGCATTTCAATCTCAATTTATTTTTTTTATTTATTTTTTTCCACCTTTCCTGCACCTTTCTCTTCTTTGCTTCCCCTCAATCTCAATTTAAATGGACTCCAATGAACCAACTATGTGGTAAAATGGATGCATCAAGGCAAATTTATTCTCTCATCCACTATCCTTAAACAGTGAGGGGTGCGCTCATGGACAGAGGGTCAGATTACCATCGGGACCGAAGAGATCGAGACGCTGGGCTCTGGAAAATGTTTCCTTTCGCACTTCAATCATTAGAAAATGATAGGGCGACACAGCACACTGCCCAGGGGTCACCTGAGTGACCCGTGCGAGGCTAACTGCATCTTGAGTGAGTTCCTGTGTCGTCGTCTCTTCCTCCCATTCAACCTGTCAATTAATTGCATCAATTAGCACTTGCCCTTCAGCCAGCCTCCATCCGGAGAGCTCCAGGGAATAGGAAGATCAGCACTTGTACTGCCAGGTGCATGTCTTCACATTCTCCATGCACTGCCCACTCACTGGCTGACAGGGTAGCGGGGGGGGGGGGGGGGGGGGGGGGGAAGAGGAGAGAGGCAGGCCGGGGGGGGGGGGGGGTCTCTGTAAGCTGTTGTGAGTTTACTTCGGAAGGGAGAGCTTTCCCTGATTCTTTCCTGAAGGAATGCTCACCCTGAAATCACCGCTCCTCTCTACCACTGTCCTGTCCAGCCCATTTCCAGCATTGTACTCCCTCAATGTGCAGCATGGTCCACAGCACGTGACTCTCCAATACCCGTCCCCCCCATCTACAAGCACTTCCGGGATGAGTGCGACTCCAACAACAAAGAAGCTCGACAACGTCCAACATAAAGCAGTCCACTTAGTCAGCACCCCATCCACCATATTCATTCAGTCTACCACCAGCGCGCACCATCCTACGCCCGAGATTGGGCCTGTGGGTGCCCTGCCCTTATGAGATGGGGTGTGAGGGAGGGAGGAGCTTGAGCACCGCTTCACTGGCAGGTTGGGATGAGTGTGTGTGTGTGTGGGGAGGGGTTGGGGGGGGGGGGGGGGGGGTGAGTCCGAGGGCGTCTAAAGATCGGGGCGGCATTTAAAAATGGTGCCCCAATCTCTTCCTGCACTGTCATGCTCAGCTCATCGAGGTAAGTGTGGCCTTGGCAGGGCGTTCCTTGCCGAGACCGAACAAAAAGAGTTTGATAGTGGGGTTGTTCTCGGCGCCGCCCAATACGGGACTCTGTTTTTATTCTGGTTGAATCGAGCCCTCTATCGCCGTTCCTTCACTGTCACTGGTTCAAAATCCTGGAACTCTGATCCTAACAGCACTGAGGGTGTACCTACACCACATGGAATGCAACAGTTCCAGAGGGTGGTTCCGCACCGCCTACTCAATTAGGGATGGGCAACAAATGCTGGCATCGCCAGCGATGCCCACAACCCATGAAGAAAAACACCTTTCTTTAAATCCGTTCACATTTTGCCCCTCCCTATCTTGATAACCTTTGGCCCCACAATCCCTCCAACCACAACCAAAACTGCTTGTTCTTCTGTCTTCGGTCTCTTATGCATCACTCCATCTACTTCACCATGGGCTTTTAGCTGCCTGAATCCCAACCATTGGGATGTTTTGCCTGACAACAACAACTTGCTTTTATATAGCCCCTTTAATGCCTCAAACGCGTCTTTTATTTTAAACGTTATGCAACCATCTCTATGGTGAGAGACACAGGCGATCGAGGCATTAATTGAACTTGTTCCCCCTCATGACCTCCCATTGTTTTGTCAATCCTAAGTACCAGAGAGTCCACTCACGGGGCCCAAGCTGTTGTGAATTTGATACTTGGGGCTCCTGGGGCTAAACGTCAAACATTGTCCTTAATTTGTGTGGAACCAACTGTACCTTAGTACAAAACGTTTTGCACTCAGTTACTTGTAGTCCCAGTGTGCCAAACAGACAGTCAGCCTTGACTCAACAAGTGAGAATCGTGTCAGAAGGTTGCAGGTTCAAATCTCACTCCAAAGATTTGAGCCCTCAATCAAAGCTGACACTTGAGCACGGTACTGAGGGAGGCTGCGCAGTAAATCCCGCTTTTTGGATAAGAGGCCCCATCTCTCCCTCTCAGATGTATGCAAACATTCCCAGGGCTCTATTTCAAAGGAAACCAGGAAGTTCTCCCCAGTGCTCAAGACACTATTTTTCCCTCAAACAACATCACTGAAAACAGATATGATTCAGCCATGGGATCTTACTGTGCAAATTGCTGCCATGTTTCCGCTGGTAAAAAGGATATACTTGCATTGGAGACAGTATGGCGAAGGTCCACTAGATTGGTCCCTGGGATGAGGGGGTTGTCCTATGATCAGAAGCTGAGTAAATTGGGTCTATTATTCTCTAGAAATTAGAAGATTGAGAGACAATCTCATTGAAACCTAATAATGATAATAATAATCTTTATTAGTGTCATAAGTAGGCTTACATTAACACTGCAATGAAGTTGCTGTAAAAATCCCCTAGTTGCCACACTGCGGTGCCTGTTCGGGTACACGGAGAGAGAATTCAGAATGTCCAATTCACTTAACAAGCGCGTCTTTCAGGACTTGTGGGAGGCAACCGGGGAGAACGTGCAGACTCCGCACAGGCAGTGACCCAAGCCGGGAATTAAAACCGGGTCCCTGGCACTGTGAAGCCACAGTGCTAACCACTGTGCCACCCCAACACAAGCCTCAAACGGTTTGATCGGAGTGGACACAGAGATTGTTTTCGCCGGTCGAGGAGTCTAAAACACTGAGGTACGGCTGATCATTTAGGACTGAGATGAAGGGAAATTCCTTCCCTCGAAGGATTGTGAATCTTTGAAATTCTCCACTCCAGAAGGTTGGCCTAGCTCTGTCGTTAAACACATTTCAGGCTGGGACAGACAGGCTGTTCTCTCAGGGAATTAAGGCATATGGAGAGTGGGCGGGAAAATGGAGCCATGATCGTTTGGAATGTTGGAGCAGGCTCGACGGGCTGTGTGGTCCACTCCTGCTCTTGTTTCTTTTGCACTTATAACCGCACCAGTTTTGATATTCAGTTAGCTGCTCCCAGCGGAGGCTATGATACAAATGGACTTGAGGAAGTCACTGTGGAACTAAAGGGCCTTCCCACCCCTGTTAGTACTCAACACGTGACATTAAAGGGCCTGAGCTTGACCTGTTTCCACAGCCTCACCCTGGCCTCATTCGACACTCCCTGGAATGCTAGGGTAAGCAGCTGTCAGGAATTCTCTACACGATTCCTCAACAGCTGCTGATTATAAAATTCCGCATACGCGTGTATACATACATACACACACACACACACTGTAAAAGGTTAACAAGGTGGATACTATACATAACATACATTTATCGGATATGAGAATTTTTATTTTTTTTTAAAAGGGTAGGAAGTTGCGCTGACCTAGAACGCACTGCATTCTGGGTGGTGGAGGCAAATTTAATGAGAACTTACAATGGAGAGCGGAATAAAATATTTGAAAAGGAAAGATTTCTCCCTGACTTTGTCAAAAGCCTTCTTAATGTCCAAATATACCACATCCACTGGCTCTCCCTCGTCAACTCTACCAGTTACATCCTCAAAGAATTCCAGTAGATTTGTCAAGCATGATTTCCCTTTCATAAATCAATGCTAACTCTGATTCTGCCACTATTTTCTCGCCGCTCAGCTATAAAATCTTTGACAGTGGATTCTAGGATTCCCCCACTACCGACATCAGGCTTACTCGTCTATAATTTCCGGTTTTCTACCTCTCTTTTTGAATAGTGGGTTTACATTAGCTACCCTCCAATCGGCAGGAACTGTTCCAGAGTCTATAGAATCCTGGAAGATAATAATAATCATAATAATATTATTGTCACAAGTAGGCTTACATTAATTACACTGCAATTACGTTACTGTGAAAATCCGCTAGTCGGGCAGCATGGTGGCGCAGTGGTTAGCACTGCTACCTCACGGAGCTGAGGTCCCAGGTTCGATCCCGGCTCTGGGTCACTGCCTGTGTGGAGTTTGCCGGGACACCAGGGGGGAAACGCCCTCCGCTCTTTAGGGACCTTCAAGCGGCTATTGGATAGGTACATGGATTAGGGTAGAATAATGGAGTGTAGATTAACTTCTTCTTAAGGGCAGCACGGTAGCATTGTGGATAGCGCAATTGCTTCACAGCTCCAGGGTCCCAAGTTCGATTTCGACTTGGGTCACTGTCTGTGTGGAGTCTGCACATTCTCCCCGTGTCTGCGTGGGTTTCCTCCGGGTGCTCCGGTTTCCCCCCACGGTCCAAAGATGTGCCGGTTGGGTGGATTGGCCATGCTAAATTGCCCTTAGTGTCCAAAATTCTATGATTAACCTAGGACAAAAGTTTGGCACATCGTGGGCCGAAGGGCCTGTTCTGTGCTGTATTTCTCTATTTCTATTTCTTCGAAAAAAGCCACACAATCTTTTCTATCCACTGGAGAGGACAGATAGGGACCTGGGTTCAACTCCTCTGACTGACTGGGAGGATTTTCACAGCAACCTCATTGCAGTGTTAATGGAAACCCACTTGTGACACTAATAAAGATGATTATTATTCAGTGGAGGAGTGACAACCTAGAATTCGTGCATAAATCTTTGGAGCCAGACCTGAGCTCACAACCTTCTGATTCGGAGGCAAGAGAGCTTTAAACTGAGATACAGCTGATGTCGAAATAAAGACAGCTTCACCCCAGTGATTCCGTGGGTCAATAGAACACCTGGTGTGCAGCCAAACAAACCAAAAAGGCACCAGGGCAACCTGTGCCGGATGCACAAGGGACAGGCTGAGATTCTAATGAACAATACTGTTCATACAGATTGGGATGCTGTGTATGATCTCGGAGCTGAATCCCAACCCCCCCCCCCCCCCCCCCCCAACCTTCTGACTGCCATTGAGTAAGCTGCATCTGGGTGAACCCCAAACCTGGAGTCTGAATATTTATCTACAGCAGAATTACACAGAAATTAGCAGCACATTCAGCCCACGAGGGGTTCTGTTGTGGCTTAGTTGGTAGCATCCCAGAGTCACAAGGTTCTGGAGACAAGTCCCATTCGGGACTGAAGCACAAGAATGAAGCTGACGTGCCCAGTGCAGCCCAGTGTTGTATTGTCGGAGGTGCTGTCTTGAGGCAATTGTCTTAAAACCCCACCTGGTTCATTGCTGTTCTTTGGGGAAGGAAAGCTGCCGTCCTTTAAACACATGAATAGGATGGGAATAGAGGGATACAGACCCCGGAGGTGTAGAAGATTGTAGTTTAGACGGGCAGCATGGTCGGCACGGGCTTGGAGGGCCGAAGGGCCTATTCCTGTGCTTTACTTTTCTTTGTTCTTTGTTCTTACCCGGTCTGGCCTACTTGTGGCTCCAGATCCACGGCAATGCAGTTGACTCTCAAATTCCCTCTGAAATGACGCAGAAAGCCACTCAGTTGAAGGGAAATTAGGGCAAAATGCTGGCCCGGCCAGAGATGATATTTCGAAGAGCAGCAGGAGAGTTCTTTAAGAAATTGGGTCTTGAATAAACAGGTCTTTTCCGGATAATATAAAACCGTCATAGGATTTTCCAAACTCTCTGCAAAGAAGATTTCTAAACTCTTCAGCCTCTAAACAATCTTTGTTCAGAATTCCACATTGACATTCCTCAGCTCTCAGAATAGTGATTTTTGCACCTCTCAGCTGTGCCATTATTCACAAAGGACCAGGATATGACCCTCTTGTGTGATATAAATTAAAAAGCTGACCTCGAGCGGGGTGACGTACAGATGACCTGACGTTTGGAGTAGCTGTCCTGTATTAATCGGTCAGAAAAGTTTGAATAGATGACGGACACTGGGCAAGGTACCAGCCCCAAAAAAGGGTAGGTATATTGGTGTTCCACTGGCAGTAGGGAGCGGAGGTTCTGGTGACGTAACAGTGCTTGGCGGGTAGCTGTCTTCTCCAGGTGAATGATGAACCAGAGGAGGGGAAGATAGAGGGCAGAAGAGGAGAAGGAAGTTAGAGGGCTGAGGAGTGTGATGATCAAGGGCGGAGGAGGAGGAAGATAGAGGGCTGAGGAGGAGGAGGAAGATAGAGGGCTGAGGAGGATGATGATCAAGGGCGGAGGAGGAGGAAGATAGAGGGCTGAGGAGGAGGAGGAAGATAGAGGGCTGAGGAGGAGGAGGAAGATAGAGGGCTGAGGAGGAGGAGGACGATAGAGGACTGAGGAGGAGGAGGAAGATAGAGGGCTGAGGAGGAGGAGGAAGCTGGAGGGCTGAGGAGGAGGAGGAAGATAGAGGGCTGAGGAGGAGGAGGAAGCTGGAGGGCTGAGGAGGAGGAGGAAGATAGAGGGCTGAGGAGGAGGAGGAAGATCGAGAGCAGAGGAGGAGGCTGAAGTTCGAGTGCAGAGGAAGATAGAGGGCAGAATTTCCCAACACTTTGACGGAGATCAGCACACTGCGCGCGACTGATGTTACGGGTTGCATGTTTTTTCTGTCTAATCAGTTACCTTGGTGTCCTATTCAATATTTATCCCTCAATCAAACATTAAAAAGACAGATTACCTTGTCGTTAATATATTGCTGTTTGTGGGAGTTTGCTGCCTGCAAATTGCTGACTCATTTTCTCCATTTTCACTAAGCCTCACTACTCTTCAAAAATACTTCACTGGCTGCAAAATACTTTGAGAATCTGGTGGTCTTGAAAGGTGCTGTACAATGCAAGCGTTCATTTCTTCCGTGCTCTACGGGAACCTCCCCCCTCTCTCCATTTCCAGGTGCCCTAATTCAATTGCCCTCGATTTCAGCTCCACTGAATTCTACTGGGCCCTGAAAATCTTATCCACAATGAGATCAAATAGATCTTGGCACATCATTGAGCCGTAGTTAATTCCCGCCAAGGAGCAGGACTCAATTCAATATTGAGCTAACAGCTTGACAGGGAAGACAAAAGCATTCACTCTTCAGCAGGGACTCTGAAGCTCATTTCTCTCCAGACAGCAGGAGAGGATCCAACACTGTCGGTGTTTCTTTTTGTCTGTTACTCCCCTTCATTCTTTCCACTTGAACCTCTCTTCTCAAGGACACGAACTCAACCTGGCCATAGCTGTTAACGACCTTAACCACCTCATCACCAATTTTGTTTCTCAACAGGTACGCTATCACGTGTGGAGGCTGCATACCACGGGTCGTCTCTTACACCTAGGCAGTGAATATTGCCATCTTATTCAATTATTGAGAGGAATCACACTGACTAATCTCTATCTCAAAGTGCACATCCTTTCCACCAGGAGCTGACTGGACAGCAATCGGAGGCAGCTTGTCACCAGTGGGAAGGTTCGCTTGCCTGTTTTGCAGGCCGTGTATAATCAAGTCTCCTGCCCATGTCTCAACTCCTACCATGCTCACCTATCACCGTGTTCTACATCTACATTTAGCTCCCAGTCCGACAATCGCTTTAAAAATTCAAATCCCGCCATGGCCTCATCCCTTCCAATCTCTCGAACTCTCCCAGATCCCTTGTGTTCTGCCATTTCTGGCCTCTCGCGTGCACCCATTTTCTTTGCTGCAATGTGCCTTCAGCTGCCTGGGGCCCTGAAGCTCTGGAATTCCCTCCCTCCCTCCCTCCCTCCCTAAACCCCTCCAACTCACCGTCCTCCTTCAGAATGCTCCTCAAAACCTTCCTCATTGACCAAGCTTCCCATCACCTGTCCTGACATCTCCTAGCCTGGCTCAGTGCCAAGGCGTGTCTGATTACGCTGCTGTGAAACGCCTTGGTACATTTTCCGACAAAGGTGCTATACCATTGCAAGTTGTTGGGTGTTTGAGCTTCCGTCTCCGCCGATGTGACACAAAATGCTTAAACACACATGGTCGTTAATTTGCATACCTCTCAAATCACGACGCAGACAGATTCTTGGCGCTCTCTTCAGGGATTAATTAACCAACAGGGCACCAGCACCGAGAATAATCCTTTACAGAACCCCAGGGCAAAATAAGTCACCGAGGACAAACTTGAGCGACCAGGTATCTGAGCAAAAAGGAGTGACTGGGTTTTGACAGCCAGAACCTTTGGGTTCAGGTATGGCGATTTGGACGTCCCCAACATAAGTGTTTGCTGGTCACGGAATTGTCTGAAAGGTCACGGAGGGTGGCCAGGACAACAAGGTGCTGTGCTCAGCATTAACGGGCCATGATTGCCCACGACGGCCCCGGGGGGCATCACTGTACCCTAACCTTCCAGGCTGTAAATCACTAGGGTTGGCGACAGCTTTATTTCAGTGGAGATTTCTTTGGCCGGGCGGGGAAACGAGAGGGAGCCAGGGCCCGAGCACGGGGTTGGCTAGCACTCCAGGAACTGGGTGGGGTTGGATTGGCCCTGGCCGGGGGGAGGGGTGGTTCTTTGGAGTCAGAGTGGGGGCCCTTCACTCCAGCATCCAGGAATCTGGGCGACTGCTCCTCCGGATGCTGAGAGTCCAGCTGGGGTCCACCTGAGGCCTTGTCTGGCTGGGGAAGGCCTCACTGATTAGCCAGTGGCCACGTGTTACCGGCCTGGTTTTTAGAATTGTGAGAGGGGCTAATTGGGGATATCTAGTGTCAAAGTGGAGGGAGGTTATTACTTTATCTTCGGGTAACTTGCTGTTGTGAGATGTTAATATTTGAAGATTTAATGCTGCGGCGAGGGGTTTACTTTTGTGCTGTAGTGGATTTTATTTGAGGGGATTTAGTGCTGTGGTATGAGATGGGGAGGATGTTTTTGGGGGAGGGTGAAATGTGGGGAGCAGGTTCTGTGGAGGAGTCGGGGGTCTCGCTGCTGGCTGGAGAGCTGGCAACGGATCCAGTCCCCTTCTCCGGGAAGGCCCGCTGGTGTAAGTGCTTCTCAGGCACTTAATTACTAAGTGGCAGGCCTTTGGGAAGCATTGTGGATAGCACAATCGCTTCACAGCTCCAGGGTCCCAGGTTCGATTCCGGCTTGGGTCACTGTGTGTGGAGTCTGCACATCCTCCCCGTGTGTGAGTGGGCTTCCTCCGGGTGCTCCGGTTTCCTCCCACAGTCACAAAGATGTGCAGGTTAGGTGGATTGGCCACGATAAATTGCCCTTAGTGTCCAAAATTGCCCTTGGTGTTGGGTGGGGTTACTGGGTTATGGGGATAGGGTGGAGGTGTTGACCTTGGGTAGGGTGCTCTTACCAAGACCCGGTGCAGACTCGATGGGCCGAATGGCTTCCTTCTGCACTGTAAATTCTATGATTAAAAAATTCTCTGGGATCAAGAGCCCTGGGGTTGCCAGGGTTTGGAAATTCTGCCCACTGAGAGCTGCCAGCCAATTAGAGTCCGGCAGCTCTTTTGGCCACCAGTGCGCGCGCCCCCCCCCCCCCCCCCCCCGGGGAGGCGGTAGCTGCTATGGCAACAACCACCGCTGGAGGCCCAGGATCGAGAAGCGAATGACAAGGGAGAGCAGAGTCTCCAGCTGATTACTTCCATTCTGATCCATAGAGGCCCTTTGTCTCCCAACCACTGACCAGACTGAGCTCAAGCGGGCATTGAACATTGACCACCCGGCCTAGAAGGTTGAGGTGGCTACTTCATCCACCGGGTTATAGCCCAGGGCATTAAAAACCGTGTTGAGCCCAGTCAGATTTAGACACAGGGAGAAGAGGGACGGGGAAAGTGAGCTGGTGAGTGTTTTTATCCCCAGATGTGCCCCCTCTTCTGAAAATTGTGAATGATGTGGAGATGCCGGCGTTGGACTGGGGTGAGCACAGTGAGAAGTCTTACAGCACCAGGTTAAAGTCCAACAGGTTTGTTTCAAATCACTAGCTTTCGGAGCACTGCTCCTTCCTCAGGTGAAGTTCTGTCGGAAATTTGTAGGAATCGAAAGCAGGTGGCAGGGTTCAGGGGATTTCTTCAAAGAAATAGACAGTGGACAGGCACATGGCAAAATCTCATAAAAAGAGATTACAGCAGCAGTGAGATCACTCCTCTGACAGCTGCAGACTCCAATTAAATACTGTCCGGGCTCCTGCTGTAGATTAATAATGACAGGCTGGAATTAGGGCTGGCCTAGCCAATTACTCAACAATCGATTCCACTTTCCAAAGGAGACCACAGCATTCTGCTTGTCCTGATGCTTCACGACAGGAGCATGTGCAGGGAAAAAACTGGCCTCAAGAACAAACTACTTGGGACAGGACACTGGGCAGTTTATAAAACTTATTACACAGAATTAAAGTTGAGAAAGAAGACTTCTTGGCTCCTCTGGCCTGTGCTAGAGTTCATACTTCCCAAGAACTTCCTTCGTCTCTACGTCTTCTCACCTCGTCAGGCGATTTAAGGTAATTTGCGAAAGCAACAGCACCATGAGGGGAAACTTCTTCAGGCAGTGAGTGGTTAAGATGTGGAATAGGGGCAGCACGGTGGCGCAGTGGGTTAGCCCTGTTGCCTCACGGCGCTGAGGTCCCAGGTTCGATTCCGGCCCTGGGTCACTGTCCGTGTGGAGTTTGCACATTCTCCCCGTGTTTGCGTGGGTTTCACCCCCACAACCCAAAAATGTGCAGGGTAGGTGGATTGGCCACGCTAAATTGGCCCTTAATTGGAAAAAAATTAATTGGATACACTAAATTTATTAAAAAAAGGAAAAAAAAAGATTTAAAAAAAGATGTGGAATGCACTGCCTGAGCATGTGGAGCCTGGATCAATCGAGTCACTTAGAGGGAATTACATTATTAACGGATAATGAAGAATGTGCAGGGAGTGGCAGGGATTCGGAGAACCAGCACAGGCACGACGGGCCAAATGGCCTCGTTCTGTGCTGCAACCATCCTGTGAATCCATTTACCTTATTTCTTTATACAGCTTCAATTTAAATACACAGGCACCATCCACCTCCACCATCATTGTGGTAGTAAGCTTGACATATAACCACTCTGAAAAAAAAAAGTTTCCGCCAAATTCCGTCTTGTATTTACTCGCCATCATATTTATAGCCACAACTTTTGCCATCTCCCTGCCTGGATAAACACAGTTCCCACGGCATTCCGGAACCTCGGCACAATTCAGCAGCGAGGGAGCGCCGCACCACCCGGAGAGAGAGAGAGAGAGAGAGAGCTGAGGGAACGCCGCACCATCGGAGCGCTGCCCAGTTGGAAGGACAACAATGATGAAGAGTTGCACTATCAGAGGCACCACAATTTGGGAGGGACAGTAATGAAAGAGTGCTGCACTGGTGAAGAGGAAGTATGAAGGGTGTCTGTGCAGTTGTGGGAGAGTACTGAAGGAGCGCTGTTCGAATAAACTGGTAAAACGGAGACCCAGGTGAATGTGAAAGATCCCATGGGGCTGGTCGAGGAAGAGGAAACGTCCTGGCCAATATTAAACAACTGATCAACAAAAGCAAAAAATGGGTCATTGGGTCACTGAAACCTGACTGTGGCACTTTGCTGCTGTTAACACTAAAGCAGTCATTGGACTTGACTGGCTGTCGAGCACTTTGGGATGTACTGAAGGCATGAGTGGTGCTATATAAATGCAAGTTATTTCTTATGTGTCTTCAGTGCTCAATCCTCTCAGCCGTCACTCAGTACAGAACATGAAGCTTTTTGCTTCCATTACCCTACTGCACGACACGGGAGCCACCAGAAAGAAACAAGCTCCCTCTTGTGGTCAGGTAACATGGAACGGCCAAAGTGAGGCATGGATGGGACAAACTGCGATTGATGTTATGAACAGGATCCAGAGGGGACACATTGGAAGACAAAAGACAGATGTGTATACCGTCGCAACCACAGGATGTGGAAATGGCAAATCAATTTCAACACCACTAGCCATTTTGATGGCAGAGTAACAGTAACAGACTCCTTGAACTACAAATGTCTAAATGGAGTGGAGGCAGCGGAGGGAACAGGTCATTAAAAGTAATGACAGTAAGGCAGCACAGTGCCCCAGTGGTTAGCACTGCTGCCTCACGGCGCCGAGGTCCCAGGTTTGATCCCAGCTCTGGGTCACCGTCCATGTGGAGTTTGCACATTCTCCCCATTTTTGCGTGGGTTTCGCCCCCACAACCCAAAGATGTGCAGGGTAGGTGGATTGGCCACGCTAAATTGCCCCTTAATTGGAAAAATGAAATGGGTACTCCAAATTTTATTTTTTTTTTAAGTAATCATAGTGCGGGGGTTCATTCCTATGAATGGAATTAAAAAGCAGAAAAGTTATGTTGAACGTCTATGGAACCTTCATAAAATCCGAAACACACCTGTATAAGAACAGGTAAGACCAGAAGAGGCATTGAAGAGGATTATCAGTTGCCCACAGTGGAGGTCACAGCAAATTCTTGTGCGAGAGGGATGAGTGGCAGAGATACGCAAGTTTCCTACTCTTAGAGTGGCACGGTGGCGCAGTGGTTAGCACTGCTACCTCAGGACGCCGAGGACCTGGGTTCGATCCCGGCCTCGGGTCACTGCCATTTGCACATTCTCCACTTCTCTGCGTGGGTCTCACCCCCACAACCCAAACAGATGTGTAGGGTAGATAGATTGGCCACGCTAAATTGCCCCTTCATTGGGAAAAAAAAATTGGGTACTATAAATTTATATTAAAAAAGGTTTCCTGCTCTTTCTCCTGCATCCTTCCCAACGGCCCACTAAATCACACAGACCACGGCCCATTCAAATTAATTAGTTCAGCAGAGTCCTTGCCCTGTATTCACCATGCTGGAGAGTCCTGTCTGGTATGAGGCTGCTGCAATGATAGAAGCAAAGCTCACTGGACACGCACTTTACGCAGACCTGACAAATTACATTTATATAGCACCCAGCATGTCATCAACAGTGCCAAAAACCTTCTCAGCCAATAAATTATGACTGACGTGCACTCGCTGCTGTTTTACAGCCAGTTGAACACTACAAATAGCTGGTTAATTGCTTACGTTGGTGGCAGGGAAACAATGTTGGCTGGGACACTGGGAGAACCCTCCATAGAATCCCGACAGTGCAGTAGGGGGCCATTCAGTCCATCGAGTCTGCACTGATCATCCGAAGTGCACCCGACCTAGGCCCACCTTCCCGCCCTGTAACCCTAATTAATCTGCTCATCTTTGGACACGAAGGGCAATTTAGCATGGCCAATCCACCTAACCTGCACTTCACTGGACTGTGGGAGGAAACCCACACAGACACGGGGAGAACGTGCCAACTCCACACAGACAGTCACCCAAGGCTGGAATCGAACCCGGTCCCTGGCACAATGAGGCAGCAGTGCTAACCACTGTGCCACCGTGCCGCCCACCTTTTCTTTAAACCCACCCCAACCGGCAAGCAGGGCATTGGTTTAACATGTCGGTTTAACAAAAAGAGGCTCCTCTGACAGTGCATCAATGACCCTGCACTGCACTGGAGGGTGAACCAAAATCTGGTCTCTGGCAATGGGTCTTGAATCCACAACCTTCTGACTCAGAGGCGAGAGTGCAACCCACTGAGCCGCTACTGTGAGGTTCTCTGTGCACAGGACATCCAAGGAATGAAATGAAATGAAAATTGCTTATTGTCACGAGTAGGCTTCAATGAAGTCACTGTGAAAAGCCCCTAGTTGCCACATTCCGGCGCCTGCCCGGGGAGGCTGGTACTGGAATCGAACCGTGCTGCTGGCCTGCCTTGGTCTGCTTTAAAAGCCAGCGATTTAGCCCAGTGTGCTAAACCAGCCCCTGCGGTGATTCAAGAAAAAGCATAAACGCCTTCGGTATCAACCACAGCACTCGCTAGAACCCATTAACTGGAATATCCTTCACCTGCTTATTGATGTTCGATAAAGGAATTCCACTTCTATTGCGACAACAAATAGCCTTATAGCAAATTCACAGACCCACAATATGTGCTAGATTTACACATTGCCCCTGATCAGGGAATAGCTTCAAAAGGAAGGGAAACCAGAAGTTGCATTTGTATAGCGCCTTTCACCAATTTGGGATAACAACAACAACTTGCATTTAGAAAGCACCTTCCATATAATGAAACGTCCCAAGGCTTTTCACAGGAGCGTTATCAGGCAGCAGGTCACAGGGCCTCCCAAACTGTGCTGAGGCCAATGAAGTACTTTCGGTGTGTCGCCATTGTTGTGCTGTGGAGGTAAAGTGTAATGCAGACAGACACTGGTTTCTCACCATGCAGGCTGAACAAGAGCTAGTTAAAGTACTTCTACAATGCTGGGAAGCGTGGTAGCCACTGCAGCAGTCGGGGAAGGATTGCCATTACACAGCACAGAAGGAGCAGCAGCAGGAATAGGCCATTTGGCCCTTTGAGCCTGAACACACAAATCAGACCAGGTTGGTTTGATCCACAGCCAGCCTCAAGCTGGGACTCTGTCACAGGAGGAGGCGGTGGGGGACAGGAAATGAGCTCCAGGTTCTGCTTACCATCACGATAGAACTAACCTGCCCCTTGAACAACAGTTTCCACTGGTGGGTGTTTAGGAAGCACAGCCTCGAGTTCCACTCCGTGTCACTCCATGTCAAGCACCGCACGAATAGAGGCAACTCGAGAGTGACACCGGAGGGAGCAACCGCATCTCAATGACACAATGAACAGCCTCGAGGAGAGCTGGAAAGTTGGAAAAGCATAGCACACGCACGAGACAGGGTAAGCAGCTACTAAGAAAGCTAATGGCCCCAGCTGAGGAAAAAAAGGCCTCTCTTACAATGCCACAGAGAATGTCCTTCGCTCTTCCGGAACCTCCTCTTCATTGACCTTCGCCGCCTTTTGGCTTGAGGGATTCCCGCTGTGCCCACATTCAGCGGGAGAAGCTCCTCTTCATCCTCGTTGGTGTCACCATGGGACAGCGGGCAGTTTGGCCGATGCCAACACCTGGCCAGCACTGGCTCAGGGGACAGATCGTAGGTGACAATCATGGTGAGAATTGGGAGACTACCCCCCCCTCAGAGATATAGGAGGAGGGTAACGGCAGTGATGATTCAGTCCGAGTCGGGTGTTAACAATCGACTCTCGACCATCCAACTCGGTCTCGAGGGTACGGACTCAAGGTGGCTAGAGTGGAAAATAAAAATAGATTTGCCCTCCCCTGCAGCACACACAGGTTAAAATTTACGATCAGCAAACTGAAAAGAAAACAGAGACGGTGGATTTTGAGGATGAGGAACTGAAAAGAAGAACGCGCGAGGGGAAAAAAGGGATTTGCTAAAATGGCAAAAGCTGGAGCGACTCGGGATGGGTTTGATTCGGTTCATAGTCACCTCTGAACAGATTCCCCTCCAGCCTCAGTAGCCTGCGTCTCTGATTTGCCTTTTCTAATCCTTATCCCGGATGATCCTGACAAGGCCTGTAATGAGATGTCATCGCTTGAAACTGAACTAGAACAACCATATGGGTCAGAGGCGGAGAATTCTGCGGTGAATAACACATCTCCTGACTCCCCAAAGCCTGTCCACCATCTACAAGGCACAAGTCAGGAGTGTGATGGAATACTCTCCACTTGCCTGGATGAGTGCAGCTCCAACACTCAAGGAGCTCGACACAATCCAGGACAACGCAGCCCGCTGGATTAACACCCCATCCACCACCTTCACTCACTCCACCATTGATGCACAATGGCCACCATGTGCACCATCGACAAGTTGCACTGCAGCAGCTCCCCAGGTCTCTTTTGACAGCACCTTCTACCACCCAGAAGGTCAAGGACAGCAAATCCATGGGAACCCCACTTGCAATTCCTTCACTGTCGCTGGGTCAGAATCCTGGAACTCCCCTCCCTAACAGCACTGTGGGTGCACCGACGTCGCATAGACTGCAGAGGCTCAAGGAGGCAGCTCACCACCACTTTCTCCAGGGCAATTAGAGATGGGCAATAAATGCTGGCTTAGCCAGCAACACCCACATTCCAAGAACTAATTTGAAAAAGCGAGCAGTTGTTCCTGCTCTGCGCGTTTCATTCCTTTGCTAATAATAGTAAATCACACACTGTAAAATTATACATGGTGCAGGCTATCATTGGCTCCATTAGGCATGTGTACAGAGAAAAAGAAAAATCAAAAAGTTAGCCTCTTATCCTTCACAAGTTAAAGCAGCATAATAGAGCCTGAAGCTAGGCTGGCAAAGCCTAGTTTTTATTAAATTTAGAGTACCCAATTCATATTTTCCAATTAAGGGGCAATTTAGCCTGGCCAATCCACCTACCCTGCACATCTTTAGGTTGTGGGGGCGAAACCCAGGCAAACACGGGGAGAATGTGCAAACTCCACATGGATAGTGACCCAGAGCCAGGATCGAACCTGGGACCTCGTTGCCGTGAGGCAGCAGGGCTAACCCAGTGCGCCACCGTGCTTCCCCTCCAAAGCCTAGAGTTGAAGAGTTTGGGTTGCCAAAGCACCAGGAAAGCACTGGATGGCTGAAGATCAACTCCATGAGCGGTGGCAGGAGAGAGAAAAAAATCTGAAAGAAAATGGAGGGAATTCTTTTTTGCTTCTTTGAAAATTTGTTAGCCACAAAAATATTGGAGGTGGGATAAACAGTCAAGCATCGTCCAATCAGGTTTGAGTTTTCCAACTCTCTTGTGTAGAGACAGGGTCTGATGATGATGGACATAACAGGAACCAATGGCGGGAGGTCAGGATGGCAAGAGATTAGACCCTCGGTATAACGCTGGCCACCTTACCGGCAGTGCAAAGACAGTCGGCTGAGTGAGAGGTGATCTTATTGAAACAGATAAGATTTTCATGAGGCTTTTGACAGAGTCAGCCATGGTCTTAACGAATGGCGGAGCAGGCTCGATGGGCTGAGCGGCCTACTCCTGCTCCTGTTTCTTTTTGTTCTTAAGTGTCGAGCGTTGTGCTAAAATTCAGTTTCAATGCAAGCCAGTGGGCTCAGATTCCAAGGATAATCTGTCCCAGATGATGTGGGCTTCCCCTTCAATCTCTCGCTCCCCACACACACACACCGCCCCACAAGATTGCATCCAACTCGGGAAAAAAATGCCTTTGGTTAAATGCTCCCGTATTCAATTTCCATAATATCAAATGGGTGGCAGCCAATTAAAAGTGGCCATTCCCGAACGTTACGTGGAACATCCCAGAGAGGGAGGAATGTTCGACTGGAACAAAAACCACACTGTTGCAGCCGTGGGTTAAAGCAGGCCAGGCCACAGCAGTAATTAGCATTGCCTCTTCGATTGCTGGAGCTATTTTTACATACACATCTTTTTACGTTCATATATAATAATAAAAAAGTCCAGGAGTCAGCAAACTCCTTGGCACTTGCAGCAAATTAACGATGATTAAAGTTACATTTTCTGTTTTTAATAGTTCACGCACAACGATGCAGACTTCATCTCGTCTGAAGGGGCATCATTAGCTGCCAATCCACACCCCACCCCACATCCAGTTCTTTTTCCTGAAGTCACTGATCACAAGGGATGTGTGCCATTTCTCCTGTCGGCCCATTACAATTACCCAGTGAGTAACTGAACAATACAACAAGAACTGCATTTATATAGAACCTGCAATGCAGTAAAACTCCACAAGAGCACCAGACAACGATCGAGAATGAGCCAAAACAGGAGATATCATGGCAGGTGACTGACAGCTTGGCCAAGAAGGACTTACACCTTGAAGGAGGAGAGGTAGAGAGGTTTAGAGAGGGAAATTCGAGAGCCTAGGCAGTTGAAGACACACCTACGGGCAGCACGGTAGCACAAGTGGGTAGCACTGTGGCTTCACAGCGCCAGGGTCCCAGGTTTGATTCCCCACTGGGTCACTATCTGTGCAGAGTCTGCACGTTTTCCCCATGTGTGCGTGGGTTTCCTCCGGGTGCTCCGGTTTCCTCCCACAGTCCAAAGACGTGCGGGTTAGGTGGATTGGCCATGATAAATTGCCCTTAGTTACCAAAAAGAGTAGGGGGGTTTATTGGGTTACGGGGATAGGGTGGAAGTGAGGGCTTAAATGGATCGGTGTAGACTGGATGGGCTGAATGGCCTGCTTCTGCACTGTATGTTCTATCTTCCACCAGAGGTGGGATACTAAAGAGGCCAGACTGAGTGGAGTGTACAGGCCTCGGAGGGTTGCAGGGGTTTATAGATAGGGAAGGTACAGTCATTGAGGGATTTGGAAGCAAGGATAAGAATTTGAAATTCAAGGTGTTGCTTAACTGGGAGCCAATGGAGATCAGCAAGCATAAGGGTGATGGGGGAATGGGAGTTCAGGCACCTAACCAGAGCTTTGGGTGGCTTCAAATTTACACAAGATAGAATGTCGGACACCAGCCAGGAATATAGTCACGTCTAGAAGTAACAACGGGTCGATTAAGGATTTCAACAGATCAACTGAAATGGGGACAAATAGCCGACGTCAATGATCGCGTAGATATTAAGGCAGAAAAACACCACAGAGTTGAAAAGTTTGGGTTGCCAAATGGTTAACCGCTCCCGTAGTACTGAAAACATGTGCTCCAGAACTTGCCACTCCCCTGACCAAATTGTTCCAGTTCAGCTACAACACCGACATCCAACCAGCAATGTGGAAAATTGCCCAAGTTGTGTTCTGCACTCAAAAACAGGACAAATCCAACCTGGCCCATCAATCTCCTCTTTCATTAGTAAAGTGATAGAAGAGATTATCAACAGCGCTATCAGGAGGCACCTTCTTAGTAAATAACCTGTTCACGGACGTTCAGTTTGGGCTCCGCCAGGGTCACTCAGCTCTTGACCCCATTACAGCCTTGGTTCAAACATAGACAAAAGAGCTGAACTCCAGAGGTGAGGAGATAGTGACTGCCCTTGGCAGCATTTGATTGAGTATGGCATTGCACAATGTTCAGCACCATTCCTGACTTCTTACGTACTTCAGCAGTCTACCTGTAAATGCAGCAAGACCTGGATAATATCTAGGCTTGGGCTGAGAAGTGGCAAGACAGTGACCAAATCCAAAAAGAGAGGATTTAACCATCACCCATTGACATTCAATGGCTTTACCATCGCTGACCCCCCCCCCCCCCCCCCCCCCCCCCCCCCCTCCCCTCCTCAACACCCTGGATGTCATATTGATAGAAACGGAACTGTTCTAGTAATATACTGTGGCTAAAAGAGGTCAGGCAGGGAATCCTATGCCAAGTAACTGACCTCCTGACTCCCCAAAGCCTGTCCACCATCTACAAGGCACAAATCTGGAGTGTGGTGGAATACTCTCCACTCACCTGGATGAGTGAAGCTCTAACAACACTCCAGAAGCTTGACACCATTGAGGACAAAGCAGCCCACTTGATTAACACCCAATCCAAAAACATTATCCCGCTCCACCACTGACAAACAGTGGTAGCCGTATGTACCAGCCACGCGATGCACTGCAGGGACTCAGACTTCTTAAACAGCACCTTCCAAACCCACAAGCTCGACTATCACGAAGGAAAAGAGCAGCAGATACTTGGGAACCCCACCACCCGGATGTTCTCTCCTAAGTGACTCAACCTGCCTTGGAAATACATCACCATTCCTTCCCTTACAGCATTGTGGGTGTAGCTACTACACATGGACAGCAGTGGTACAAGACGACAGCTCACCGCTACCTTCTTTGGAGCAATTAATAATAATAATAATATTGAGGGATGGGAAATAAATGCTGGCCAAACCAGCGATGCTCACATCACAAGAATGAACTTTTTAAAAGTTGACACCAAGGTTGCAAGCAGTTTAGCTCAGTCTCAGACAGGAAGAGAGTCAGTAGTTAGGCAATAAATCTAAACACAATGGCTTTAGTCTTCTCAATATTTAATTGGAGGAAATTCCTACCTATCTAGTATTGAATGTCTGTGAAGCAGTGCGGGAATTCAGAAGCAGCTGAGTGGAGAGAGGTGGTGGCGCGGCGGTGTTGGGTGTTGTCAGAATTTGATGGTATTGCCAAAGGGCAGCATATAGATGAGAAATAGGACAAGGCCAAGCACTGATCCTTCGGGGCTACCAGAGTAACAGTGCACGGGAGTGGGTAGAGAAACCATTGAAAATGAAGATCGCTTATTGTCACGAGTAGGCTTCAATGAAGTTACTGTGAAAAGCCCCTAGTCGCCACATTCCGGTGCCTGTCCGGGGAAGCTGGTACGGGAAGGTAGCGCTCTGGTTACGATTAGATAGATATGGATATGCCACAATACCTTACAAAAAAGAACATAAGAACATAAGAACTAGGAGCAGGCGTAGGCCATCTGGCCCCTTGAGCCTGCTCCGCCATTCAATTAGATCATGGCTGATCTTTTGTGGACTCAGCTCCACTTTCTGGCCCGAACACCATAACCCTTAATCCCTTAAGATATATTGGACTCTGCCACGCATTGCGTCATTACTGACATTGTGTGAAGAGGCCAATGAAGGATTGGCTCACTGTGATGTCCGTCAAGACTGGGGCAGCACAGTAGCACAGTGGGAGCAGCATAGCTTCACAGCTCCAGGGTCCTATGTTCGATTCCCAGCTTGGGTCATTGTCTGCACGTTCTCCCCGTGTCTGCGTGGGTTTCCTCCGGGTGCTCCGGTTTCCTCTCGCAGTCCAGAGATGTGCAGGTTAGGTGGATTGGCCATGCTAAATTGCCCCTTAGTGTCCAAAAAGATGAGGTGGGGTAACTGGGTTATGGGGATAGGGTGTAGGTGTGGGCCTGGGTAGGGTGCTCTTTCCAAGAGCTGGTGCAGACTCGATGGGCTGAATGGCCTCCTTCTGCACTGTAAATTCTATGATTCTACGAAATAGCCATTCAGTTGAGTTACTAGAGTTTAAAGGTCTGGCACCCAGTCTGGCCTAAGTCAGTTCCCATCGAGCAGAACAAGATCCCTAATAAATCATATAGGGAATTTAGGAGAAACGTCTTTCCCCGGAGAGGTGTGGGAATATAGAACGCGCTATCACAGGCAGTAGTTGAGGGGAATAGCATGGATATATGTCAGATGGAGCTTGGTAACCCTAGAGAGGAATACATGGGTTATATGCTAATGGCATCAGATGACAGGAGGCGGCTCGTGTGCAAATTAAACGTTGGTATGGAGCTTCTGGGCCTGTTCCTGTGCTGTACATGTTTCGAAAGACAATGTAAGCACGAGGAAATGGAAAAAAATGAAAATCGTTTATTGTCACGAGTAGGCTTCAAATGAAGTTACTGTGAAAAGCCCCTAGTCGCCACATTCCGGCGCCTGTCTGGGGAGGCTGGTACGGGAAAAAGGGGAAAAGACAACTATTCACGTGTGGTTACTGACCTCTCTTGATGAACGTGTTTTCATTTTGAGGGGAGTTGAAGACAAATAGTAATATTTGAGTCAAAAGCTGGATATATAAAACTGATGCCAGAATTTGTGGAAAGATCTAACGTTCCAGCTGCTGGAATTTGCAGGTAAAATGAGCCTGTCTGTAAAGTTCAGTGAAAACCTTCCTTGTGGAAAAATGTGGAACGTCGCTCGAGACAAGCGGAAATCTTTAAAGAAGCTCGACTTCACAAAAGGATTATCGGCTCTGAGTCTCTTGGAATGAACTGCACCACACGGGATTCGACAATTATACCCGAGCATAAAGAAGATAGGCCTCTTGCAAGGTGGGGCTACCAACCCTGCAGGTGACCTCATGGAACCCCTCCACTAATTGAAGGTAAACCTCTCGGACACTGATGCAAGCAAGACCCAGGAGACAAATCATAGGGGCATTAAAACCAAAATGTTTTTTTCAATCTTGTTTGAATATTCATTCGTTGCAAAATAAATTATTGGAAAGGGGGAGGTATAAAAGGCTGTCTCACTACATAGAGATTAATCCAATTGCCTGGGGTTGTGGGGTCAAAATGGTCTTGTATTGAAACCTCCAGGAATTTGCCCCACCAGATTTGGCAACTCTAAGCTATAGGGTTGTGTATGTGTGTCCAGAACCAAGACAGAGCATTTTTAAATTTCCCTTGTCGGTGCATTAGCTAACCAAGATCTTTAAACATAAACATGTTTGATTATTTTTTGCGCTGAGTTGAGTGAATCAGAGGGAGGAGGAGGGGCAGGTTGAATGGCTTAAAAAAAAACACACACCCCAAGAGCCCATTCGTCCTATTGTCTTGCAGTTGAATTCCTGGAGGTTAAGAGTCAGTCAGCCGTAGAAACCAGACAGGCAACTCCCAGAGAGTTGGGGGGGGGGGGGGGGGGGGGGGGGAACCACATCTCCTCTGACAACACGCAGAGAGAGAAAGAGAGAGAAAGAGAGAGAGAGATTCACTGACCCGCGACTTGCGATGAACAATGAGGCAGGAGCGAGCTGCTGACAACTAAGATATGCTTACACTGTACTCAAGTGTAGGCCGCCGCTCCGTGAGTCCATGGCGGAACATGACTGACAGAAAGAAATAACACTCAGACCGTCTCAACTGGCAGGTGCAACCGAACAATGACTTGTTTCCTGGCCCTTACTCCCACTCTCTCCACCATCCATCCATCTACTCACTCCCCATGTCCGTCTTCGCTCTCGTGAATGGAAGAGGCTGAAGTGACGAGGAGCAAATCAAACATTGTGGTCCTCCACTTCCTATTCGCATAGCCTCACCAGCCCCCAACCCCACCATAACATCTCGCTGGGTTAACCAGCAGCCTTTCAGGATCTTGGCCATGCCATGCACCAGCACAGGCACTGGGCGTTAACCGGCTATTTGGCTACAGCTGGCACGAGAAGCAGGCCGGATGGTGCCCGATCCTCCCAGTCGTACCGTGCCACCAAGAGGCCTGGTCAGTTTGGGTAAGCATGAGCTTGTGGGGCACTGTACACTTCAGATAAACTGGACAAGGACTGCAGGTTTTTTTTTTTGCCAGCATACAACAGAAGCGTTTCAAATTACTGCTTTACTCTTGGTAACGCCTTGACCAGAGTTGACTTGCGAACCAATCAGCACCTTTCTCTCCTGTAGAAAATTGTGGTGATTGTTTGAAATTTGCCATTCTTGCATTTGTCCTGATGCGTGCAAGATGAAAAGCTTCAGCGACCCCTGTCTCTCCTCCTAGCAAGATTCAAATCATGAAAGGTCACGCAGATAGAAGTAGACTGTTTCCAGCAGTGGAGGGGGTTACGAATGAGAGCTCACAGAGAGAAGGTTAAAGATGAGGGGGGTTAGGAGAGGGCAGCAGAAGCTTCTTCCCACAGACTGTGGTGAGATTTTGGAATTCACTTCCAGAATTCATGACTGGAACTGAAACTGTGTTAACATGTGAGATCAGATTGAGTGAAGGAACAGAGGATTAACGGATATGGTGGCAGGGTAGGTAACCTTGACGTTGTTCACATAGATGGTAAAACACTTACAGGGACTAACCGGGCTGAACTGTCATTGATTGCGTTGTAGTAGATCTTCCCTTCTCCCATGCACTGCCCCAGTTTGAAGAAGAAAAACGTGCAATGTTCATGTCCAAAGAGACTTTCACGAGCACAGGACATCCCAAAAGTGATTTACATCCAATGAAGTACAGCAGTCATTGTTACAATGCAGGAAACACAGCAACTAACTTGTGCACAGCAAACGCTCACAATACGGTGGGAACGCATGGGATTGGGGAAGTGTATTGAGATGGATAGAAAACTGGTTGGCAGACAGGAAACAAAGAGTAGGAATTAATGGGTCTTTTTCAAATTGGCAGTCAGTGGCTAGTGGGGTACCGCAGGGATCGGTGCTGGGACCCCAGCTGTACACCATGTAGATTAATGAGTTAGATGAGGGATCTAAATGTCATATCTCCAAATTTGTAAATGACACCAAGTTGGGTGGGAGGGTGAGCTGTGAGGAGGATGCTGAGATGCTTCAGTGTGATTTGGGCAAGTTGAGTGACTGGGCAAATGAATGGCAGATGTAGTATAATTTGGATAAATGCGAGGTTATCCACTTTGGTAGCAAAAATGAGACAGGAGACTATTATCTGAATGGCCATAAATTAGGGGGTGGGGAAACATGCAACGAGACCTGGGTGTCTTCGTACACCAGTCGCTGAAGGCAAGCATGCAGGTATAGCAGGCGGTTAAGAAGGCAAATGGTATGTTGGCCTTCATAGTGAGAGGATTCAAGTATAGGAGTAGGGATGTCTTGCAGCAATTATACAGGGCCTTGGTGAGGCATCACCTGGAATATTGTGCACAGTTTTGGTCTCCTTATCTGAGGAAGGATGTTCTTGCCATGGAGGGAGTGCAGCGAAGGTTTACCAGACTGATTCCTGGGATGGTAGGACTGAAGTATGAGGAGCCATTGAATCAATTAGGATTGTATTCGCTGGAGTTCAGAAGAATGAGGGGGGGGGGGGGGATCTCATAGAAACATCTAAAATTCTAACAGGACTAGACAGCGTCAATGGAGGAAAGATGTTCCCAATGGTGGGTGTGCCCAGAACCAGGGGGCACAGTCTGAGGATATGGGGTAGACCATTTGGGACAGAGATGAGGAGGAGATTCTTCACCCAGAGAGTGATGGGCCTATGGAATTCATTACCACAGGAAGTAGTTGAGGCCAAAACATTTTATGTTTTAAAGAAGCAGTTAGATATAGCACTTTGGGCGAAAGTGGGGGGAAAAGCGGGATTAGGCTATTGAGTTGATGATCAGCCATGATCAAAATGAATGATTGGCGCAGACTCGGAGGGCCGAATGGCCTCCTCTTTCCTATGTTTCTATGTTTACAGTAAATTGATAATGATCAGATCATCTGCTTTTCCGAAATCGGTCAAGGGAATAATATGGGTCAGAATAACCACACGCTTCCTCAAAAGAGTGTCATGGGATATTTTGATGTCCAGTCAAAAGAGCTGACAGAGCCTTGATTTGAGATCACATCAAAATAAAGCACCTCCTGCAGTGAAGCACTCCCTCGGTCCTCCACTGGAGGGTCAGTCTATATATTTGCACTCAAGTCTCTGGAGTGGGACAAGAACCCAGAATCTTCTGACTCAAGAGGAGAGAGTGTTAGCCACGGGGTATCATCCCTGTCCTGTTTAAGCAGTTCACTATTCTCTTCACATAACTGTTCATTCCATCTGTTTTGTTGCTGTCTGTTAAGCGTTGGCACAAGGCCGATTGGAACATTACTCCGAGCTCTGCTGCTCTGGGCCGACTACATCTGCAAGCCGTTAGCACGGCAGATTTGATTTTCCATTCCCCGATATGAAGAAAATGCCTTTTCTTTAAAAATGCGGCAAAATCACCAATAAACCACATGCAACAACTCGCATGTACGGCCAGCAGAGGATTATTGTTAGCTTCTGGAAAAACTGCACACTCAGCTCGATGCACAATCATTTGGAAAGAATTTGCTTACATTTACATACGTACGCATTTACATCCCAAAGTGCTTCAGAGACAATCAAACCCTTTTTGAACCGTCAGTTGTGATGTCGGAAATGTAGCAACCAATTTACACACAGGCAGCTCGCACAAACAGCACCGTGATAACGATCAGATCATTGTTCTTTCAGTGATGACGGCTGAAGAATAAATGTTGGGCAAGTTCTGCTTCGAAATAGTTCCGTGGGATCTTTTACACCTACCCAAGAGGACAAACAATCTGAAAGGTGGCTCCTGCAAAGAAGCAGTACTCCCTCAGTACTGCACTGCGAGTGCCGGCCTGGATTACGCACTCCCCATCGCCGGTCGCTCGAGATCGAGGATGAAGACCATCAGGATTGGTGAGTCTACAGCTGACTGAGGAGCCCCAGGTCGGTTTCCGTCTCCTGCCTCTGCCGCCGCCGTCCTGCCTCTCCGTCAAGTCTCGTGCCTTGATGCAGTCACGCCAAACGGTCCGCAGTCTCCTCCTCCCAGTCAGTTGCACTATTGCCTCTGTGCTTTAGCCTGGAGAATTTCCTTTTTGTTTTGCTGCCCATAGTGCGTTGGCCAACAGAGGGCTGGGAGAAGAGAAGCTGCTGAGGGAGGGTGTGTCTGGGCATCCTGGCGCAATGGCCCTTTCATAGGAATGGTTTCCGCAGGAGCAGGGCTTCCATGCTGATCGATGGAGCTTCATGCAGAGCACGAATGTTGGTCTAGAGGTCCTCCCATCTGATCCCCAGGATTTGACGCAAGCGCCGTTGATGGAAGCTCTCAAGGATCTTAACGTGGTGTCGACAAACAGTCCAGGATTCGCCGTTATGGTGACCACCCTTTTCCTCTGTAACAAAACCTAGATTCGAAGTCACTGAAGTAGGACTTGTGAAGGAAAGGCGATACAGTTCCAATAACTTGGGAGGAGAACCTCCAGGCTCTGTTATTCTCATGTGCCAGCTGTCCTAAGCAATAGAGGTTGTGAGAGGTGCTGTCCAGGAAGTCTTGGAGGGGCGCTGCAGTGTATCTTGTAGATGGTACACGCGGCAACAACCATGCACTGGTTCTGGAGCAAGTTAATATACAAATGAGACAACGCCGATGAAGGTGGTAGACGGCAAAGCTGAACACGGTGAGTTATAGGCAGATTGGAATATATTTGGAAATTGGGCGGTGATTTGCAAAAGAGGCAAATGTGATTCGCGAAAAAATGTTTCACACAGGCTGGGGTCTGAAATGCACTGCCTGGTCCGGGGCATTCGAGGCGGCAGGAGAGGATTTCTTGAATAGAAACAATGTGCTGGGTGGGTCCGGGGGAAAGGCTGGGGAATGGCACTCAGTCAGGATGCTCATTCGGAGAGCCAGTGCAGACATGATGGCTCGAATGGCCTCCTGCACTGTAACAGGTGCTTCCTCTGGTGGGGCAATCCAGAACGAGAGGTCACAGTTTGAGGATTCAGGGGGAGCAGAAATAAAACGGAGATGAGGAGAAATTACTTTCCTCAGAGAGGTGTGAATCTGTGCAATTCGCCACCCGCAGCTTGCGGTGGATGCCGGGACAGTGAGTAAATTTGAGGAGGAGATAGACAGATTTTTAATTAGTAATGGGCTGAAGGGTTATGGAGGGTGAAATGAAATGAAAATCGCTTATTGGCAGGACAGTGGAGTTGAGGCAGAGAGGAGATCAGCCATGATGGGTGTTGAATGGCAGAGCGGGCTCGAGGGGCTGAATGGCTTACCCCTGCTCCTCCTTCTTAAGTAACAAACTTGTGATTCGGAGGCTGGTGGCATATGAAATTCACACGGAACAACAACAACTTAAATTTATATAGTGCCTTGCACGTAAGGGAAAGTCCCAAAGGAGTCTTCAGAGGAGTGTTATAAAAGACAGTGTGACACCGAGCCATGGGAGTCAGATGATCAAAAGATTGGTTTTCAGAACTGTCTTAAAGGAGCAAAAGGGAGATCAGAAGTGGGGTGGTGCGGGCAGTGGTTAGCACTGCTGCCTCACGGTGCTGTGGTCCCGGGTTCGATCCCGGCCCCGGGTCACTGTGCATGTGGAGTCTGCGCATTCTCCCCGTGTCTTCGTGGGTCTTACTCACCCCCACAACTCTCGGGATGGCACGGTATCACAAGGGTAAGCACTGTTGCTTCACAGCTCCAGGGTCCCAGGTTCGATTCCCGGCTTGGGTCACTGTCTGTGCAGAGTCTGCACGTTCTCCCCGTGTCTGCGTGGGTTTCCTCCGGGTGCTCCGGTTTCCTCCCACAGTCCAAAGATGCACAGGTTAGGTGGATTGGCCATGCTAAACTGCCCTTAGTGCCCCCAAAAAAAGGTTAGTTGGGGTTATGGGGATAGGGTGGGAGGTGTAGGTATCGGGTGTAGGTGTGGGCTTGGGTAGGGTGCTCTTTCCAAGGGCCGGTGCAGATTTGATGGGCTGAATGGCCTCCTTCTGCACTGTAAATTCTATGACTATGTCTATGAAGTCAAAAGCTGTGCCGGGTAGGTGAACTGGCCACACTACATTGCCCCTTAATTGGAAAAAAAAGTATTGGGTACTCTAAATTTATTTTTTAAAAGAAGTGGGGATGTGAAGGAAGGAGATTCCAGAGCCTGGGGCCTTGGCAACCGAAGGCTGAGCCCCCAGCGGTGCAGCAATTATAATTGGGAATGGGAGAGCAGCACGGTGGCGCAGTGGTTAGCACAACCGCCTCACGGCGCTGAGGTCCCAGGTTCGATCCCGGCTCTGGGTCACTGTCCGTGTGGAGTTTGCACATTCTCCCCGTGTCTGCGTGGGTTTCGCCCCCACAACCCAAAAACGTGCAAGCTAGGTGGATTGGCCACGCTAAATTGCCCCTTAATTGGAAAAATGATTGGGTACAATAAATTTATAAAAAAAATAAAAATAAAAAAAAATAATTGGGAATGGGTAAGAGGCCAGAGTTAGAGGGAGATCTCAGAAGGTTGTGGGGTTAGAGAAGATAAGAGAGATAATGAGGGATGACGACATGAGGGATTCAACAACAAGGCTGAATTTTAAAACAAGACATTGCTGGACAGAAAAAATAGGAACTAAAATAGGAAGAAAATAGTGAGCAGGGAAAGTGAGAGGGGTCCCAATTGACAACAAACGGAAACAATTCTAACAAAACTTGGTGGCACGATGTTGATGGATCAAATGATCACTGTTGAGCCAGATTAGCAAGCTAGTCCTGCCATTGTATAAACCATCAGCGCGACCTCACAGCGTATAAACACTGGATACACTGCTGCATTTGAAATGTGACAATCTACAGTTCTGTTTACAGCTCTGGTCACTGCAAAACAAAACTGATTATGCAGCCATTGAATGTACACAAGAGAGGCAGCAGAGTGACTGCAGGAATGGGTTATGAGGAGTAATTGTACAATACTGGGCATGCTCACAATGGAAATGAGTACAGCGGGTGGAAATTGAGAACTAACCTGCAGAAGCATTATTTCAGTGAGCGAGTGGGTAATCTGTGGAACCAGGTCCCGAGGGAGACGCTGGAAGCAGTCGGCGCTGATTCAAATTAGAGATTTTCTTTCAGGAAACAATATTTTTTGGAATCAATATGAGTCATTAGAGGACTGATAATTGCCTTCTCAGAAGGAACGGTTGCTCAGAACCCTTTGACCTTTGATTCCCAAAGGTTCACAATTTGGAGTTTTCCTTGCATTATGTTTGGGTCTGTTGTACACTAACTCAGAGGCTGGCGTTCGCCGATGCTCCGCGCCGCAATCGCGCTCGGCGCGGGGGGGGGGGGGGGGGGGGGGGGGGATGGGTGACAGACCTGCGATCGGGGTCAATGCGGCGCCAGTCGGGTGCCACTGAAAGAGACCCCCGTGGCGATTCTCCGCCAGCAACTGGCCAAGTTCCCATCGGCTTAGTTCACTCATGGTCCCACCCAGTGGGCACTCGGAGTGGCGGTTGCGGTCTCAGTCCGCGGCCGCCCTGGTGGGGGTTGGGTGGTCTGTCACCGGTGGGTGAGGGGGGGGGCCTCCAGGACGGCCAGACTCACGATCGGGGGCCACCGTTCGGCGGGTGCGCGCGATCTGGGGGGGGGGGGGGGGGGGGGGGGGGGGGGGTGGTGGCTATATTGTTGGGGCCGGGCCGCGCGCATGCGCGGACCCCCTGCCGGAAGTGCACGGACCCCCTGCCGGAAGTGCAGGGCCCCGTATCAGCAGCCGGAGCTGCGAGGACTATTCCAGGGCCCTGTTAGCCCCCTGGAGCGAGGAGAATCACTCTTGAGTTTCTCCAGGAAAGTCCAGAGTGATTTGTGCCCATTTTGTCGCGGGCGTGGGGACACAGGCCCATTATCAGAGAGTTCAGCTCAGTGTTTTTCAAACCTTTTTGCCCAGGACCCTTTTTTTTTCAGGTATTTTATTCCAAACACGGTCAGCATTCGTGATGTAGCCCATTGCACTCATCCACTCCACTCCCTTCGGAAGGCCCACAATACGAAGATTTTGCCACCTGGACCCGTTTCCTTGGTCCTCCAACTTTTCTCGCAGCGTCTTGCACATGTCCCCCAAGATGGCGATCTCCGCTTCCAGCGTCACAATCCAGTCACTCTGGTCAGACACCACCTTCTCCACCTCCAGGCTCTTCTTCACCCATTCCGAAATCCCGTGAAGGGGTGCCACTGCCCCCTCAATCACCTTTGACCAGTCACTCAGCATTTCTTTACGCTGTTGTCGAAATTCGTCCTCAATGAAGCTCATCAAATGCTGCACTGACAGCTTTCCGGTCGACAATGACCTTTCCCCCCTCCTGCCAATTTTCCAGATGATACTGCGCCATGAGTCTCCTCCAACTCTTTGGCCAGGGCTCTCACAGTCTTCAGTGGAGTTTGATAACCCGCAGACATGCCCCTCCAGGGGAGAACTGAATCCCCCACCCACTCTCCACACAACCTTTCTGCCGAAATTCCCCGAAGTTCAGATAACAGGGACCAAAACCAACACCTTCCAGCAGGAGCCACCCTATGTGCGACCACTCATTCCGTGGCCAGCATCGTAAACTTTTCTTACCTTCAATGTATTAGATGAGCCTGCTAGGTTCACACGATCTCACTTGCTTGGGAATTCATTCCTGCTAAGAACTCTGGGCATGCGCAGTGCTGAGGGTCACGCACACACAGGAAGGCTGACATTCTGAAAGTCAGTCACGGCCGCCATTTTAAAAAGACGGTCGCGGCCTTTGGGCACTTCTTCCCGCAATCGGGAATGACGCGACCGTCCTGGCTCCTGCCCGTGACCCACCTGTGGGTCACGACCCCGAGTTTGAAAATGACTGCACTAACTGATCGAACACAAACTAGATGGATCCAGAGTATTGCTGAAAAAGAGGTGCGCTGTTGAAGAATTTGGTGTTGCACTCAAATCGGGACAGACGCAAGAATGTCAAATTTCAAAGGGCGCAACAATTTTTCCTGCATGAGAAAAGAGTGCTGATTGGTTTGCAAGTTGATTTTGACTGGTTGAAGAGTTGCCATGCAGAAGGCACCAGGGAACTTTGGCCCCCGCACCTTTGTTGAATTAAAAAAAGGTGCAATGCCTGGACATGTTCCTTTTGCCTGCAGAAGACAAGTCCCTGTGCACTATCACTTCTAGCAAGCATTAAGTAAGCGACGTTGTCAGCCAAACTAATCATCTCAAATTGGTTGTTGTAATTCCCGGCATACTCTTGGCACAGGTGGATCTTGGTCTTTTCCCACCTAATATCTCCTGCAATCCAAAGTCAGGATTAGATAGTTGACTTTTCTCTCACACCCTCCCCAGGTCTATGGACCAGCTGTCAGTCATGGCTATCAGGGGAATGGCCTCTTGGCTTCTTTGTGACAGCCCATTATTCCAATGTTCATGGTAGCCATATATCCTCAGGAGAGGGCTTTACTAAAAGAAGTGGCATGTATTGTACAGTATTGAAGTCTTTTAGTAGCTCACATATTTAAGCGGTATTCAAGGCATGTCTACTGTCACATTCTCATCCATTAATAGCCGATCTGGCCAGACCAGCCTAAGAGATACCTTAAATACCTTCAGCAGCGGCTGAATAACTCATGAGGTGAGTGATGAAGTCCCACAACTGGAGATATTTGGGATATTACATAGCTTCCACTCTATTTATAAGCTCGCAGTTCACAGGCTTTCAACTTTTAAACATTTTTATGAGCATTCTGTTTCTTGATTGCTCTGAAGCTACCCTTGGTTGACTCTGCAGCACAAAGGCTTTGTTGCCACACTCTGGTACACTGAGGGAGAAATCGGACTGTCCAAATCACCTAACAAGCACATCTTTTGGGGCTTGTGGGAGGAAACCGGAGCACCCGGAGGAAACCCCCACAGACACGGGGAGAACGTGCAGATTCTGCACAGACAGACCCAAGCCGGGAATCGAACCTGGGACCCAGGCACTGTGAAGCAACAGTGCTACCGTGCCATCCCGCAACGATGGAGCAACAACAACTCTCGGGGGGGGGTGCAGTGTCTGCTTCCAACAATATGGCAAGTGCAGTACCCGTGTATAAATCCTGTGATGTGTAGTGTGGGTTTCTCCCATTGTTAGCATCAACGGCCCAATTTAATCACTGTTATAATATAGGAAAGCTGCAATGAGGTAATGACCACCTGATATGCTTTTTTTTTAAAGTGATAAAACCATAAGGATGTAGAGCAGAGGCAGGCCATTCGGCCCATCGAGCCTGCTGTGCCATTCAATGAGATCATGGCTGATCTGATGTAATCCTATACTTCACTTTCCCACCTTATCGCCATAACCCTTAATTCATCTAATGATCAAAAATTTGAACATACTTAATGACCCAGCCTCTGCAGCTCTCTGCGGTAAAGAATTCTGCAAACTCACTACTACCCTCAGCAGGAATTCCTCCTCATCTCGGTCTTAAATGGGCGACTCCTTACTCTGAAATTATGCCCTCTGCTCCGAGACTCTCCCAGAAGAGGAAACATCCTCTCCGCATCTAACCCTGTCAAACCCTCTGAGAATCCTGTATGTCTCAATAAGGTCACCTCTCATTCTTCTAAACTCTAATCTACTCAACCTCTCCTCAGAAGAAAATCCCTCCATCGGGGGATTAACCGAGTGAACCATCTCTGGACTGCCTCCAATGCCAGTATTTGTTTTTAGATAAGTTGGTCACAGCATTCCAGCTGTGGTCTAACTCCTGCCTTGTACAGTTTCAGCAGGACTTCCCTAATTTTGGACTCCATTCCCTTTGAAACAACGGCCAACATTCCATGATGCTGGCTGATGGGCAGATATTGGCCAGAACACCACTGCCGGGTTTGGGCATCATTTGGTTGGCTGCGCCAAGGGAAATCTGCACCGAAAACTCGACGCGGCATTTTTATTCGGTTAAAAGTTGCTTCTGCATCACACTGTGAGCAGGTGAAGATATTGGGCCAGGGTTAATTCATCCCATCCATCAGTCGGGCCTTCCTCTCAAAGTATTAATTGCACAACACATGCGAGGCAATTATAAATGGAAAGAGAGATATAATACAATATGGGGCAGTATCGGTGTGTGAAAGCAGTAACAGTATGCAAGGTTATTAATCATTTATCGAGAAGAAACAATACCTGCGAAGCAGCAATGGGAAATCAGTCCCCGTTTCTGAGGTAACCGGCAAACAATGAACCAACAGGGAGCCACTGAATGATGTGCAATGCGGGATCGCAGCTCCCGGGTGGGTCGGCCAGTTTAATAGCTGGGTCATACTGACCAGAGAAAGGTTCAGCTTCAATGTCAAAGTCTTGATGTAATCCAGAACAATATCACAGGGACTACAACAGGATCCAATCTTCCCCAGTCAGGGTAGGTGGACATACCCTGCTGCTCCCAAATTGTGGAATAACGGCGGGTGAGAAAGGTCATTCCGCTCAGCCATAGAGAAAGCTAGAATGCCCCCCCCCCCCAGAAGCAAACTAGCCCTTAAACGATGGCAGGAATTTTGCCACCTCTCTTCTGTGCAAGGGATGTTCTGAGATGAGTCCTAAATTTGCCTTTATAGAATTTACAGTGCAGGAGGCCATTTGGCCGATCGAGTCTGCACCGACCCTTTGGAAAAAGCACCCTACTCAAGCCCACGCCTCCACCCTATCCCCGTAACCCAGTAACCCTACTTAACCTTTTTGGACACATAGGGCAATTTAGCCTGGCCAATCCACCTAACCAGCATATCTTTGGACTGTGGGAGGAAACCGGAGCATCCGGAGGAAACCCACGCAGACACGGGGAGAATGTGCAGACTCCGCACAGACAGTGACCCAAGCCGGGAATCGAACCCGAGACCCTGGAGCTGTGTAGCAACTGTACTAACCACTGTGCTGCCCAGTAAGTGATGACACCTTGTACCATAATACAACATTGACTACACTTCAAAAGTGGATAGAAGCTGCTTTAGGATGTTCTGTGTCATAGAGTCTGCTTTATAAACTGACTGCGATGATAGTCATGAAGTTTCGGAAATAAAAAGGTTGTCAAATTGATCTATTGTGAGGCCAAAGGGGGAAGCAGAACTCGTCTTGATGCCATGTGACAATGGAACGCGATGTAACAATGGGGGACAGCATCGTGAAGGGGAAGGTGATTTGGCCAGAATTCTCTTTCAACCCGTAACGGAATGAGGAATTTCCAGCTACGATTCATGTTAAAAATCGAACCTCGGTGTCACGTGATGGGAGCAAGACATTGCAGGGGTTTGAGGACTTCCGTCCGAAGAAAGACAGACTTGCATTTCACCGCCTCAATTCATCCCAATTGAGAATTTGCAGCAAATGACGATCTTCTGAATTGTCATCACTGTTAGAAAGGACGTGGGGTTATCTGTGACCTTAAGGGGTGGCTGCCCTGCCCTTCCACGAATCGCCATTAGCCCAGGTAAGGGGCCCATTCTCAGCCTTACCAGCAAATTTCCTACAGTGATGGCAGCAGAGCTAGAACATCGAGGGACAAAGGCTTCTTACAGGTGGAGGATCTTTCGGTAGGGGCCTCACGGTAGCATGGTGGTTAGCATCAATGCTTCACAGCTCCAGGGTCCCAGGTTCGATTCCCGGCTGGGTCACTGCCTGTGTGGAGTCTGCACGTCCTCCCCGTGTGTGCGTGGGTTTCCTCCGGGTGCTCCGGTTTCCTCCCACAGTCCAAAGATGTGCGGGTTAGGTGGATTGGCCATGCTAAATTGCCCGTAGTGTAAGGTTAATGGGGGGATTGTTGGGATACGGGTTACGTGGGTTTAAGTAGGGTGATCATTGCTCGGCACAACATCGAGGGCTGAAGGGCCTGTTCTGTGCTGTACTGTTCTATGTTCTATGTTCTATCGAGGGACAAAGGTTTCTTACAGGTGGAGGATCTTTCGGGAAGAGGACTTCTGTTTCCTTGAAGCATACATGCATTCCTAGTCACGAACCTCATGTTTTCTCTGGGCGGGGCAGCACGGTGGCACAGTGGTTAGCATTGCTGCCTCACAGCGCCGAGGTCCCAGGTTCGATCCCAGCTCTGGGGTCACTGTCCGTGTGGAGTTTACAAATTCTCCCCGTGTCTGCGTGGGTTTCGCCCCCACAACCCAAAGATGTGCAGGGTAGGTGGATTGGCCATGCTAAATTGCCCCTTAATTGGAAAAAATTGATTGGGTACTCTAAATTTATTTTAAAAAATGTTTTCTCTGCGCTAGTCAAATTGCTCTTTGAAGTTAAAATGGAAGGCTCTTCCATGCAACTGAAGAGGAAAGTGCAGGACCACGAGGCATGGAGGGAAGTTCAGGACCACGAGGCATGGAGGAAAAAGCAGGACCACGAGGCATGGAGGAAAGTGCAGGACCACGAGGCATGGAGGGAAGTTCAGGACCACGAGGCATGGAGGGAAGTGCAGGACCACGAGGCATGGAGGAATGTGCAGGGCCACGAGGCTAGGAGGAAAGTGCAGGACCACGAGGCATGGAGGAAAGAGCAGGACCACGAGGCATGGAGGAAATTGCAGGGCCACGAGGCATGGAGGGAAGTTCAGGACCACGAGGCATGGAGGAATGTGCAGGGCCACGAGGCATGGAGGAAAGTGCAGGACCACGAGGCATGGAGGGAAGTGCAGGACCACGAGGCATGGAGGAATGTGCAGGGCCACGAGGCATGGAGGAAAGTGCAGGACCACGAGGCATGGAGGGAAGTGCAGGACCACGAGGCATGGAGGAAATTGCAGGGCCACGAGGCATGGAGGAAATTGCAGGACCACGAGGCATGGAGGGAAGTTCAGGACCACGAGGCATGGAGGAATGTGCAGGGCCACGAGGCATGGAGGAAAGTGCAGGACCACGAGGCATGGAGGGAAGTGCAGGACCACGAGGCATGGAGGAAAGTGCAGGACCACGAGGTATGGAGGGACGTGCAGGACCACGAGGCATGGAGGAATGTGCAGGGCCACGAGGCATGGAGAAATGAGCAGAGGGGCACGTCACCACACTGTTGTACTAAATGAAACACGACAGTCAATTTGCGCATCGCAAATTCCAACAAACAACAATAAGATACAAGCGATGTTGGCTGATGATCAAATGTTGGTCAGGAGACTGGGGATATCTCTTCTGCTTTTCTCCGAAATAGTGCCATGTTATCTTTTATACCACTTGAGCAAGCAGGTGCCATGTGCAGGAGTGTACACCCAGGCGTGTACAGGGATTACAGCACTTGCATAGATAACACGTCATTATGTGCCATTAGGATGCTCCTGCAGAAGGGCCCCTCCCGTGCTGTAAAACCTTTATGACCAATGCTGCTCCGATAGCAACACTGCTACACAGCACACTGTGATCCAGACATTCCAATGTGTCTACTTTTGGCTGTGTATCTAAACTGCACCCAAATGGTGAGGCCCGAGGCAACCCCGATATTGGAGCTTGGATCTCATCATAATGTAGCCAGCAGGGCAAAGAGGGGTGCATGACCAGGGAGCTGCAATGCTAGAAAAAGGGGTCCAGTGCATCAGTGGCCGGAAACATGGCCCGCCTCTGGCTTAGCATCCAAGTTAACGCCTCTGAAACACTGGTTGCATGGCTGAATAAGCGGGGTTCTGCATTACACCGTGATGCCTGAACACAACATCTTCCTCATTATAAAAATTGCACAAGACTCCCTGGATATCTTTCCCTTTCTCTACAATGAGCATCCATGAAGTATCCATAGTTCCTCTTCGGTTCTCTGCCCAAAGGCAGGTCCAACCCACGGCGCCTTGACCTCCACCACAGATAGGACAAGAAAGCAGGTCACAAATCTACCCCATTTGTTTTGGGGATTGAATCCTTCGATGTTGGTCCCAATCTGATCCCTACCAGCCATCCAGCCAACTGAACCCCCCCCAAGGATATCTTCTTCCCATCGCATGGCTTATCAGGAATCTCTCGTACTGTTTCCACCTGGCACTGGTGGATGGTTTTACAGGTCAATATTGAACCTATTTGGCCCCGGTATGATCACACCTTTCTTGGTCATCAAGTCCTTGGGGGGGGGGGGGGGGGGGGGGGGGGGGGACTTAAACCCGCAGTTTCTGGCTCAGAGACACTGCTCACTGCGCTGTAAGAATTCCTCAGTACCCTCAGAAAATGAGGATTCCTCAAAGCCTACGGGGGCCTGATAATCCTGTGTAATTAAATTTGTGATCAGACGTAAAGATTTACTGTGGTGTGTGCAAGTGTATGCTTTTGTCACGATGCACCATGTCCCCTCCCAATAGCACATCGACCTGAGCAGCTGGAGCAAGAGGGAGAACTCAAGTAATGCTTTCACTTCAGCAAAAAGACATTCTGCTTCCCTATTCAGACCAGAGGAGGACCTGTATTTGCCAAGCGCACAATCCCAAGAATGTTGTCAAGAATCTCAGCACACTGCACAAACTGCCGAACAGAGGCAAACAAATCCCCTTCTCCTCTCCCAAGACTGCAAAACCATTTACTGCGCTATAAAACAAAAATATCAGCCCTTTTTACCCCCACTGAATCTGGAGCTACATAGGCCTCTCTCTCGTCCCTTCATGCAGCCAGCAAGAGCTGAACCTGGGGCCTGCAACTGTAGGTGGGGGAGGGAGGGGGTTCCTGCTATTAAAATTTAAAGAAGTACTTGCTTGACTGTAGCACTGTCCGATGTTGAAGCTGAACCACAGAGAGCCCCAGCTTCAAGCCCCCCCGGACTGTGCTCAGTTCGCTGATGTTACCCAGGAGAGGGTGTAAAGGAGCAGTATCAGGCCTGCATCAGCGATGTGGAATTTGGAAGCTATGTGAACAGGCTGGAGAAACTGGGATTGGAATGAGAGAGCAACCCAGAGCTCTGTTCTAACTCCGTTAAAAAATCTGGCACCTTCCCTGCAACTTGCGATGTGGTACCACCCAAATACTCTTTTTTTAAATAAATATAAGAGTACCCAATTCTTGTTTTTTTTCCAATTAAGGGGCAATTCAGCGTGGCCAATCCACCTACCCTGCATATCTTTGGGTTGTGGGGGTGAGACCCAGGCAGACACGGGGAGAATGTGCAAAACTCCACACAGACAGTGACCCAGAGCCGGGATCGAACCCGGGTCCTCAAGCACCATAGTGCTAACCACTGCACCACCGTGCCACACCTCCCGTCCAAATACTCATGATCTGGTGCAGTGAAGCCAAACTCAGGCACAATCCTATAGCGAGCGGGTGTAAAAGGTCCCGTGGCATTATTTCCAAAAAGAGGGGTGCTCACCTTGATGTCCTGGGCCAAAATCTGCCCTCAGCCAACATCAATTAAAAACAGACCAACCTGGTGATTATTGTTGTGTTAATCACCCTGGGGTAACACGGACTGCAACTAGATGCAGTTGGATAAACTGACCACGGGAGTAAATAAACTGAAAGCAAAGCCCAGTTGTGTGCCGAGGGAACATCTCTCACAGGTTGCCAGGCTGGCATGGCCAGCCCATGTAAAACATGACTGTCACTTGCTGCACACTAGCTCAGGTTACTGCTCTGAACACGTTCATCACCGATTGAAAGGCTTCCCCCACAGTAGACGAAAGGCACAGTCTTAACACAATAACTCTGTGAATAAATACAAATTTCGAGGAGCTGGAAAGGATTAAAACCCGGCTGAAATGAAGCCTATTTGTGACAATAAGCGATTTTCATTTCATTTCACACGCAGTCCCGCATTCCCCGCGGTTGAATAAAACAGATTGGTGGAGCCACAATACCTTTGTCCATTTTGGTTAAAAATTCACACCCACACACAAAAAAAGTATTCCTAACCCAGCGCCAGGAATATTAGTTTCCCAGCAACTGGTTCGGGAAAGTTTCCAGGAATGTTTCCAGGGGTCAGACTGATCCGTTTTAAAAGCCAAGGAGCTTTTCCCAAGAACAGAAAAGCCAAGCTTACTTGTATACTTTGCGCGGCTGTTACCTTTCAGACAGAACATTTTTGAGGTATTTTGAAGCGAGGGATGTCGGACGGATTTGCAGGTCCGGCTGCTGCTCCTTGTTTGGGAGGAGGGGAGGGTTCCTGCACGCTCATTCCTGGTTCCAGTGCGCCAGGAGCCTGTTACAAGAACTCAGCCCCGTCCAGCTGTGCTCCTGACTGTCCCGTGACTCACCCCCCTCCGCTATTGTTGAGAACCTAAGAGGTGAGGGTGGGGCAGTACAAGTAGGAATGTCCTGCCAATAGAAGCAGCTCCCACTCCTCACTCCAAGTGGTTGAAGGCAGGCAGCAAAGCTGGTTTAGCACAGTGGGCTAAACAGCTGGCTTGTAACGCAGAACAAAGCCAGAAGCGCGGGTTCAATTCCCGTACCAGCCTCCCCGAACAGGCGCCGGAATGTGGCGATTAGGGGCTTTTCACAGTAACTTCATTTGAAGCCTATTTGTGACAATAAGCGATTTTCATTTTTCATTTAATTTCAAGCCGTTTGGGAGCAGGTACTCCCGAACCAGCTCAGCTCGCCTCCAGCCAAAACAGAAAACGCTGCTTTTGTTTCCGACATCTGCAGTATTTTGCTGTTTGGATCAGATGCCTCCTAGCCTGCCCTGTCCTTTTGCTACATCCCTGCGCGCGAGGACATCGACGTAATGAGCCCATGAAAGGTTTTGTGCAATTGGTTAAGGGATAAATATTGATTCGGGCACCGGGAGCACTGCTCAGCTCTTCTTCAAAATAATGCCAACAGGATCTAAGTTCACCCTTGTAAACTTGTTACAATGTTGTTGTTAGGGTGGCACAGTAGTTAGCACTGCTGCCTTACAGCGCCAGGGATCCGGGTTTGATTCTGGCCTTGGGTGACTGTGTGTGGAGTTTGCACGTTCTCCCCCTGTCTGCGTGGGATTCCTCCGGGTGCTCCGGTTTCCTCCTACATGTCAAAGATGTACGGGTTAGGTGGATTGGCCGTGCTAAATTTCCCCTTAGTGTCCAGGAATGTGCAGGTTAGGTGGGATTATGGGGATAGGGTGGGAGAGTGGACCCAGGTAGAGTGCTCTTTTGGAGGGTCGCTGCAGACTCGATGGGCTGAATGGCCTCCTTCTGGACTGTAGGAAACCAAGTAAAACCTGAGGGTGGGCTGGACAGACAGGGCCTTGGTTGAACGCCTGATCTGAAGGATGGCACCTCCGGCAGTGCAGCACTGCCCCCCGTACTGCACTGGGCGTGTCAGGATTAATTCCGAATCTGAGGCACGCTGAGCCGATCCGCTACCGTTCAAATCCAGCATTCATCCCACGTGTTCGCTCCCGGCAATTGGAGCCACCTGCTCGCACGCAGGAGTGGGCAACCTGTACGATTTTCTCACCTTATCCAAGAGCCCAAATACAGATGGCCTCAGCTAACATCGTCTAACTCGGAGAGAGAGATTGGGAATTGAACCTCGGGCCTTCAAAATCGTGCGGCAGACAACAACAGCAACTTGCATTTTATGTAGCATTTCCGCGTTAAAAATGCCTCATGGTGCTTCGCAGAGACGCTGGGTGAAAACAGCGATGAGGCCGCACAAAGAGGTTATTAGGAGAATCTCTTAGGAGGAGGGATTCAAGGAGAGGTGGGATTTGGAAAGTCTGAGAGGTTTGGGAAGGCGATTCCAGAGAGCAGGACTGAGGCGGCGGAAAGAGTCACTGTCAGTGGTGAGGGGTATGTGGAGACGAGGGAACTGGAAGCCTATTCAAGGGTGTTGGTGGCGAACAGGCTGGGCAGGTTATAATTATGTCGCACCTCTAACACCGAGAAAAGCCATTCTCGGTCAGCTGGCCAAGCACAAGAACAGGAATAAGACATTCAGTCCTTCAAATCCGTTCAACGAATACAGTCAGAGCTTGAGGAATCTCTACCCACCTTTTAAAAATTTTTTTTTAGAGTACCCAATTAATTTATTCCAATTAAGGGGCAATTTAGCGTGGCCAATCCACCTAACCTGCACATCTTTGGGTTGTGGGGGCGAAACCCACACAAACACGGGGAGAATGTGCAAACTCCACACGGACAGTGACCCAGAGCCGGGATCGAACCTGGGACCTCGGCGCCGTGAGGCAGCAGGGCTAACCCACTGCGCCACTGTGCTGCCCGCATTTACCCACCTTTGATCGATAATCCCTCGTTACCCTTACCTATCAATCCCAGTCTTGAATCGGCAAAGACATCTTTCGGAGAAACTCCTCCATGGACTCGAACCCTGGCGCTGCATAATCTCAAACCACATCAGGCAGAACAGGTACCCCTAATGAGTGACCTCTCATTGCTGCTGTGGAATGAAACAATCCTGTTTTACAAAGGCAATCTGTAACTCGATCGCACGTAAACGGACCTGAAGAAACTCCATCGCAACCCAACCCTGAATTTAACAAAATTCCTTCGCAAAGTGTTTCAGTGAAAGCTGGAGGCACATAAATAATTGCAGTTCGTTCATTCTTGAACTGGGTAATAAGTAAAAGCTGCTGCTATATTGTTCTATTAATTAGGTTTCTGGCAGGCAGCTCCTGTTTTTTCTTTTGCTGCAAAATCAGCGTTCCACAAGTTCTCAGAGTTCTAAATCAGCCAGCAGATTGTAGAAGATAGAGCGGCGGCCAGTCCCTGGGTAATGAGAGAGAAAGACTTGCATTGTTACAGCGTTGTCCACTAACTCAATGTCCCAAAGCACTTCACAGCCACTGAGGTGAAGGCCCCTTGCTCGTCATCCCAGGTGGGACATGAGGCCGCCAAGAAAGTGTAGTCACTGCAATACTGGGGTGAAGGCGAGATCCTATTTGCACACAGCAAACTCCCACAAAAAGTAATAGGATTATAACTGGATAACCTATTTTTTTTTTTTTAAAGCATTGCTGATTGAGGCATGAATATTGGTGAGAAAAATGGGGACAACTCCCACTTGCTCCTCTTCAAAAGAGTGCCCACCTTTTACCGCCAAATGGGGGGGGGGGGGGGGGGGGGGGGAGGTGCCAGAGAGAAGGCTGGGCTTCGGTTTAACATTGCGTCCAGAAGATAATGATGATCTTTATTAAAAAGTCACAAGTAGGCTTACATTAACACTGCAAGAAGTTACTGTGAAAATCCCCCAGTCGCCACACTCCGGCGCCTGTTCGGGTACACGGAGGGAGAATTCAGAATGTCCAATTCACCTAACAAACACGTCTTTCGGGACCTGTGGGAGGAAACCGGAGCACACGGAGGGAGCCCACGCAGGCACGGGGAGAACGTACAGACTCCTCACAGACAGGTGACCCAAGCCGGGAATCAAAGTCATGTCCCTGCCGCTGTGAAGCAACAGTGCTAACCACTGTGCTAAGCAGTGCCGTCCGCTGCCACTTCCTCAGCACAGCTCCGAAATGTGAGCCCAGATTGGACGCTCGGGTCTCTGGTGTGGGCACCTGAATTCACCACCTTCTGACCCAGCGGTGACAATGCCACCCATTGAGTCACGGCTGACACTTAAATCTGCGATCAGAACAGGAAAGGCTGGAACACTCACCCGTTCTGGCAGCATCTGTGGAGGGAGAAAGAGAGCTAATGTTTGAGGTCCGTGACCTGGAAAAATCCGAAATATAATGGGGTCACCGTGAGGAGGTTCTGCTCTTCTTGCCGACAGGGTTTCCGTCCTTCTCTTCCATCTTGTCCACCCTCATTGCTTTCTGTTTCCCCTCCTTCCCACCCCTCTTCCCATTTCACAGCTCCAGGGTCCCAGGTTCGATTCCGGCTTGGGTCACTGTCTGTGCGGAGTCTGCACATCCTCCCCGTGTGTGCGTGGGTTTCCTCCGGGTGCTCCGGTTTCCTCCCACAGTCCAAAGATGTGCAGGTTAGGTGGATTGGCCATGATAAATTGCTCTTAGTGTTGGGAGGGGTTACTGGGTTATGGGGATAGGGTGGAGGTGTTGACCTTGGGTAGGATGCTCTTTCCAAGAGCCGGTGCAGACTCGATGGGCCGAATGGCCTCCTTCTGCACTGTAAATTCTATGTAAAAACAGATTGCACTTCCCACTTTTCCTAGTTCTGATGAATGCTCATTTGGAGAGCGGGTGCAGACCCGATGGGCTGAATGGCCTCCTTCTGCGTGGTAACAATTCTGTGACAGGTCACCGGCCTGAAACATTCACTGTTTCACTCTCCCCAGATGCTGCCGGACCTGCTGAGCATTTGCAGCATTTTCTGTTGTCATTCTGAATTTTGGAATGCAGGGCGCCCAGGATCCAACCTGAGTGCACGGAGCACCGAGGGGCTGCAGCACTGTCCGAGGTACCATCTTTTGGATGGGATTTACACTGCCACCCCTGTCTGCCCGCTCTGGTGGATGCAGAGAGTCACAGGGGCACCATTTCAAAGGAGAGCAGGAGTGCCCTGGCCAATAATTAACTCTTAATCAACATCGCATAGACAGATTAGCTGGTCATTTGTCACCCTGTCTAAATCCATAAAGACCAGGGGTCGAGGCCTCCTGATTTACACAGTTCACAAGGGGACAAAAAAATCTGGTCTGTTCAGCAGCTCAGAGAAGATTCACGCGGCTGATTCCCGGGATGAAGGGCTTGCCTTATGAGGAAAGGTTGAGCAGGTATGAGGGCAGCAGGGTAGCACAAGTGGTTAGCACTGATGCTTCACAGCTCCAGGGCCCCAGGTTAGATTCCCAGTTTGGGTAATCTGTCTGTGCGGAGTCTGCACGTTCTCCCAGTGTGTGTGTGTGGGTTCCCTCCGAGTGCTCTGGTTTCCTCCCACAGTCCAAAGACTTGCAGGTTGGGTGGATTGGCCACGCTAAATTGTCCTTAGTGTCCAAAGAGGTTGGGTGTGGTTGCTGGGTGGAGGTGTGGGCTTAAGTAGGGTGGTCTTTCCGAGGGCCGGTGCAGACTCGATGGGCCGAATGGCCTCCTTCTGCACTGTAAATTCTCTGTCTAGGTTGGGCCATTACTCATTGGAGTTTAAAAGAATAAGAGGTAGGGCAGCACGGTGGCCTAGTGGTTAGCACAACCGCCTCACGGCGCTGAGGTCCCAGGTTCGATCCCGGCTCTGGGTCACTGTCCGTGTGGAGTTTGCACATTCTCCCCGTGTCTGCGTGGGTTTCGCCCCCACAACCCAAAAATGTGCAGAGTAGGTGGATTGGCCACGCTAAATTGCCCCTTAATTGGAAAAAATAATTGGCTAATCTAAATTTTAAAAAAAAGAATAAGAGGTGATCTTATTGAAATATATAATAGTCTGAGCGGATTTGGCTGGGAGGTGGTGGGGTGGGGCTGCCACTTGTGGGGGAATTGAGAAGCGGGGGGGCCACACTTTCAAAATAAGGGAGCTCCCATTTAAGATGGAGACGAGAAGGAATTTTCTCTCTCAGCGGGTTAGTCTTTGAACTTCCCGACTGAAGGGGCACAATCCTTCGAGGACACACGGAAAAGAAGCCCAAGAAAGGAATGTCAGCGAGCTACAGTCCAAGGGGCGATCTCACCTCCCGGAAACACCTGTCAAGTGAGCAGTCGAAGGGGCGGCTCTAGGATCAGGCTCATCGGCCATGACCAGCAACACGGAGTTTCTCAGGCGGACAATCACACCGGTTAGCGAGAGTCTCTGCCATTCTCTCCGCAGAGCACAGTGGCTGGCTCATTGAATATTGTGAAGGTCGAGTTGGAGAGACGTTTGATTGACAAGGCAGCCAAGGCTTCTGGGGTCACAATCAGATCAGCCATGATCTTACTTGCCGTGTTAGGTACACTGGTCTAACACTGGCTGCAATAGGATGCAGTTTAGATCAGAAAGATACTCCAGGCCTTGAAGTTTGTTCAATCAGGTTTATTGACTAGTAGCAGTTAGCACAGTTCTTGGCGAGTTCGACTCTCTGCTAACTTAAGTGTGGTTACTCCGTCTGACTGAACCAGACTAGCTCTTAGCCACGTGGTGGAGGTGTGAGATTGTAACAACACCCTTGACTGACTCTCTAGATGTCCATCGGTGGAAAGAGGCGGAGTGTGAGCGCCTTGTGTCTTTTACAGTCAGATCCCACCCCTGAGTGTCCTGCCTGCTTATTGGTCATGTCCTGTTCTCTGTGTCCATTAGTTGCTTGTCTGTATATCATTGTGTGTGTGTGTGTGCCTGCACAACATAACATTATTTGAATGGTGGGGCAGCTCGAGGGGCTGAATGGCCTACTCCTGCTACTTATGAATCCATGCAGTTTTTCAAAATGTTGTTGACAGGATGGTTAATGCTGATGATTTTGAAACAGTTAAGGCACAAGCTGATACTGCCTTAGGTGAGAAGTGGGTGCTGGTTAGAGTGGAAACCACAGAAACTGGCTGTGCTTCTGACACTGTGAAGCAATGGCTCGAGACCCTCCCAACAGTTGGAATGCAAGATAACAAGTTTTAGAAAACGCACCCCCCCCCCCCCAATGGCATGCCACCGGAATTGCAGAAATAGCGCGACAGACTTGCTGAGATTCTCGGGGAACCTGGATGCTTCTTTTAGGATGGTCAACAGCTGTAACTCTGAGTGGAGTGAGTACAGAGTCTGGAATGCCGTGAACTCCATCTGCGAATCAGGGACAAAGCGTTTGTCATGAATAAGACAATCAGACGAAGATTCAGGAGCCTGTTGCCATTTACAGTATGGATTCCGCAAACAGGTTTACACCTCATTTGGTGTCTGGGCGGTTACCTCACAACAATAATGGCGGACCACATTCCATTGTGTCCTGGCGATTGAGCAGCATTTTGAGCCATGTGTTATAATTAATTTCAACAGCGCACCCTGCACGCCTTCTTCTCCTCAGACTTGTGGGTCTGCTCCAGCTTAATGACCAACAGCACAGACACAAAGCTCCTGCTCTACGGTACTCTGTCTTGCGACCTCCCCACCCCTTCAGAATCCTCCTCTTTCATCATGTCCCACAGAATCAATACGGCGCAGGAGGAGGCCATTCGAGGCCCATCAAGTCTGCACAAACCTCCAAAAGAGGACATCCCCCTAACCCCACCTATCTTGGATACTAAGGGCAAATTAGCGTGGCCTTCCATCCACCTAACCTGCACATCTTTGGACTGTTGGAGGAAGCCGGAGCACCCGGAGGAAACCCACGCAGAGACGGGGAGAATGTGCAGACTCCACACAGACAGTGACCCAAGGCCGGAATTCAACCCAGGTCCCTTGCGCTGTGAGGCAGCAGTGCTAACCACTGTGCCACCAGCCCCTTTCAACAACCTCAGCTATTCCCTTGCCCCCCTCCTCCCCCATTTATTTGCAGGGTTTAATGGGAAAATCTTTGAAACAGTCCTCCGTGTGTGATCAGTGTCTGGAAATGAAAGTTACTGCATCAGTAGCAATTGTAGACCATTTCTATATATATCTCGTCAAATCAAAAGGGAAATGAGATACTCTCCCAATGACCACATTTAGTACAAATCACAACTCCCAAATCACCACTGACACTGTTCCTATCAAGCCCTCAATTTATTTTTGAACCATTCGAAAACCAAAACTATCCTGAGGTTGTCGGTAGTGATCTTGCCTCCGTGTCAGGAGGTTGCATTTCAGGTTCTACCCACTTGACTGGGTTAATGTTGAGCAACCATTCGGTGCTGTACTGAGTGCTGCACTGCCTTTTCAATGCAGTGCTAGGCAAAGGCCCCAGATGCTTGCATCAGGTGCATGGAGAATCCCAATAGCCATATTCAAGTGGAGCAGGGAATGCTCCCAGTGGTCCCGAGATAACAACAGGGGCTGCTTTAGCACATGGCCAAATCGCTGGCTTTGAAAGCAGACCAAGGCAGGCCAGCAGCACGGTTCGATTCCCGTACCAGCCTCCACGAACAGGCGCTGGAATGTGGGGACTAGGGGCTTTTCACAGTAACTTCACTTGAAGCCTACTCGTGACAATAAGCGATTTTCATTTAATTTTTTTTTTCCATTTCATTCCCTCAATCAATGCCAGCAAAACTGCTCGAGTGGCCATTCACCTCATTTGCTCCACTGTGGGATCCTGCTCTGCACAGATTGGCCTTTATGTTTCAAAACTGATTTACTGTGTGAAGGACATCTCGACATTTCAAAGAACTGATTAGGCATTCTATAAATGCAGTCATTTCCTTTGACAATAAGTGATTTTCATTTCATTTCATTTCATTTCAACTGGCGATATTTATAGAATTTTTAACAGAACAAGTTTCAGCGCTGGGATGTCAATATTTCCTTCAGCAGTTTAAAAGGAGCTTTAGAAAACATTACTTGTAACAGGCCTAAGATGCTCTCTCGCTTTCTTTATAATCAGTTAAACTAGGGCAACACGGTGGCGCAGTGGGTTAGCCCTGCTGCCTCACGGCGCCGAGGTCCCAGGTTCGATCCCGGCTCTGGGTCACTGTTCTTGTGGAGTTTGCACATTCTCCCCATGTCTGCGTGGGTTTCGCCCCCACAACCCAAAGATGTGCAGGGTAGGTGGATTGAACACGATAAATTGCCCCTTAATTGGAAAAAAAAATTAATTGGGAACACTAAATTTATTTTTAAAAAATCAGTTAAACTGTTTCTTGAAAGTGAATGTCAGTTCTTAAATATATTATGAAATGTGGCTTGGTAGAGAAGATTAAATCAGCGATGCACGAGGTGGATAATTTATTGTGATTTGTATCTACTTTTAGCAACTTTCAATTGTGGCTTTGAGGGCAGAGCATTCTGTCTCCGCATTCAGACAGACTGCCAACAAGTTGCTTAAAAAAAACATACAGCGGCTTTACGCTGCCAACAGCAAACTCATAGGCAAACAGCTATTCTGGTGTTCTGACGGACAGCATCGCCCAAGACAAAGCTCAATGAGTGTGTGAGTGAGGGCAGGGATCTGTGTTGGGGCCTCAGTTATTCACACTATTCATTAATGACGTGGATGATGGTGCAGAAAGTCAGGTATCCAAATGAAAATCGCTTATTGTCACGAGTAGGCTTCAAATGAAGTTACTGTGAAAAGCCCCTAGTCGCCACATTCCGGCGCCTGTTCAGGGAGGCTGTTATGGGAATCGAACCATGCTGCTGGCCTGCTTGGTCTGCTCTCAAAGCCAGCGATTTAGCCCTGTGCTAAACAGTCCCATGTTTTGCCATGATTCAAAGTTCGACAGCATTGTAGACAGTCTAGATCAGGAGTGGGCAAACTTTTCCGTGCAAGGGCCACATTCAGAAATTCACAATTCACAAAGGGCCGCATAGTATATTAAGTAAAATAATTGCTTCACCCGGTTATGATTCTGGGCGCCTCATATAGAACATAGAACAGTACAGCACAGAACAGGCCCTTCGGCCCTTGACGTTGTGCCGAGCAATGATCACCCTACTCAAGTCAACATATCCACCCTATACCAGTAAGTAACCCAACAGCACCCCCCCCCCCCCCCCCCCCCCCCCCCCCCCCCCATTAACCTTAAAAAAAAATTTTTTTTTTTTTTTTTTTAAATGACTTGGTGGGCCGCAGAAATACCTTTGGCGGGCCGTAGTTTGCCCACCCCTGGTCTAGATGATAACATAAAATTGCAAGGAGATATTGGCAGACTAGGTGAATGGGTAAAATTGTGGAATTCAATGTAAGCAAGTGTGAGGTTATCCTTCTTGGACCAAACAAGGATGGAGCAGAAAGCTCTGAATGGAAGTAGTTAAGTACAGCGGATGCCCAAAGAGATTTGAGGGTTCAGATGCATAGATCTTTAAAATGCTACGAAAGTGCAGAAAATTATCAAAAAGACTATTGGAATGCTAGCCTTTAGATCTAGAGGATTGCAGTATAAAGACACAGGGGTTTTGCTGCAGCTGTACAAAACCCTGGTTAGCCCCCCCCCCCCCGCCACTTGGGAATAAATGAGAGCAGTTCACCACACCTTAGAAAGGATACATCGGCCTTGGAGGAAGCGCAACACAGGTTTACAAAACCTCGGGGCGGCACGGTAGCTGAGTGGTTAGCACTGTTGCTTCTCAGCGCCAGGGTCCCAGGTTCGATTCCAGGCTTGGCTGACTGTCTGTGTGGAGTCTGCATGTTTTCCCCGTGTCTGCGTGGGTTTCCTCCGGGTGCTCCGGTTTCTTCCCACGAGTCCCGAAAGACGTGCTGTTAGGTGAATTGGACATTTGGAATTCTCCCTCTGTGTACCCGAACAGGAGCCAGAATGTGGCGACTAGGGGATTTTCACAGTAACTTCATTACAGTGTTAATGTAAGTCTACTTGTGACAATAATAAAGATTATTATTATAAAATGATACCTGGACTACAGGGGTTAAATTACGAGGAGAGATTACACAAATTAGGCCTGTTTTCATGAGAATTTGGGAGGTTAAGGGGTGATCGAAGTCTTCAAGATATTAACAGGAAAAGACAGGGTGGATAAAGATAAACGGGACCGAGGGTGACTTTCCTCCACCCCGGGGTTGTGGGTCCTGAGAGGACTAAAAGGTCCAATGCTGGATCTGCACACTCACTCTGTTGCAGGGATTTGGTGGGGAGGGTGGATGGGACACTCAGAGTTTATTCCACTGCCTTCACTGTTTGCCCTTACCTGGGCCAGTCAGAGAGGTTTGAAATGGTTGGCACCTCCGTGGATGTTTCTGCTCCAGTTTGGGCGGTCTCACTCATCGGTTGTTGCATTTTTCAAGGGGACTTTGAGGACGTCACTGAAATGTTTCCTCTGCCCTCCTGGTAACCGCCTGGAGCAGGCAGCCCGGAGCAGGCGGCCCGGAGCAGGCGGCCCGGAGCAGGCGGCCCGGAGCAGGCAGCTGGGAGAAGATGGCCCGGAGCAGGCGGCCCAGAGTAGGCAGCCGGGAGCAGGCAGCCCGGAGCAAGTGGCTGGGAGAAGACGGCCCGGAGCAGGCGGCCACAAGCAGGCGGACCCGGAGCAGGCGGCAGGGAGCAGGCAGCCTGGAGCAGGCAGCCTGGAGCAGGCGGCCCGGGAGCAGGCGGCCCGGAGCAGGCGGCCCGGAGCAGGCGGCCCGGAGCAGGCGGCCCGGAGCAGGCGGCCCGGAGCAGGCGGCCGGGAGCAGGCGGCCCGGAGCAGGCGGCCCGGAGCAGGCGGCCCGGAGCAGGCGGCCCGGAGCAGGCGGCCCGGAGCAGGCGGCCCGGAGCAGGCGGCCCGGAGCAGGCGGCCCGGAGCAGGCGGCCCGGAGCAGGCGGCCGGGAGCAAGCGGCCCGGAGCAGGCGGCCCGGAGCAGGCGGCCCGGAGTAAGCAGCCTGTTTTGGTGAGTCTTGTATTGGGTATGCGGATGGTGAGGACTGCTCAGTGTAGTTGATTAGCTGTAACCAGTGCCTCTCCACTGGGGATGTTGTTCTGAGAGAGGAGACAGATATTGGAGTCCCTATGGTGCCACTGAATTTGAATTGTTGGTGATATTTTGTGGGGATTAAGGGGTCTGCTGTGTATTGTCCATGTCTCTGATGTTTACAGGTAGCACTTTAACCCTGTAGACAATGAACTTGGTGCTGGGCTTCAGGTCTTTTTCATCAAACACCATTTTCCTCAGACTGCCAAAGTCTGTGGTGGCACACTGGAGGTGATGTTGAATTTCATCATCGATGTCTGTCCTCGTCAAGACGAGGCTCCCAAGGTATGAGAAATGATCCACGTTGTCCAATGATTCGTTGTGGATCTTGATAATCAGGGTTGCATTGTGAGAGTTGGCTGGTCAAGGATCTTTACCATCCGCATGTTCAGCCTAAAGCCCATTCTTTCATTTGCTTCCATGAATGCATCGACGACAGACTGGACCTCGGTAATCCTTACCAATGCGTCTTCCACAGACCCAACAGGAATGCACGCCTGGGGTCAAGCAAGGCTGTGTCAACGCACCAAATCTTTTTTCAGTCTTCCTCGCCGCGACACTTCATCCATTTCTATGAATATCCCCGCCAGAGTGGAGCTACTCTACAGGACTAGTGGAAACTATTCACCCTACGCCTCTTCCAGTCCAGAACTGAGATCACCCCAATCATTGTCATCGAACTGCAGTACATGGACAATGCTTGTGTGTGCCAAGCTCCAAACTACCATCCTCTAGGTACTTAACTACATCCTTCACTTCTTGACCATAAACATATAATTAACATCACTAATTGCCATCAAAATGGTCCACAGCCAGTGAGCCGATCTCTTCTGGGCCAATATTTGGGAGATTAAGATTGCTCTTAGATCCTTTAAGGTGTTGAGGTGGTGTGGGGGGGTCAGGACATGATGGTCTCGCACCTGACTATTGCCTAGTGAACTCGCTTTGTCAGGTGGAATGCCTGAGGTATAACAATTTGTACCAGCATTTCCTGAACTGGGAAGGGGTCAACACATTCTTCAGTGCGACCTGCTGGTTAAGTGTGCACGTGATTGGGTTGATGGCTCAGTTCTGGTGCCCTCAGTCAACCTCAGTATGATGGAATACTCTCCATTTACCGGAATGAGTGCAACTTCAAAAACACTCAAGGAACTAGAGATCATCCAGGACAAAGCAGTCGCTTGATCGGCACCCCTGTCCACCACCTTAAACATTCACTCGCACCAACACACAGTGGCAGCCGTGTGCGCCGTCTATAAGATGCATTGCAGCAACTCACCAAGGCTCCTTTGACCAAGCCCATCTCCAACGACAAGGCCAGCAGGCATGTGGGAACATCACCCCTCCCAAGCCATACACCATCCTGACTCGGAAACAACACCATTCCTTCACTGTTGCTGGGTCAAAATTCTGGAACTCCTACATCACATGGACTGCAGCTATTCATGCTCGCCACCATCTTCTCGAGGGCAATACATGCTGGCCTTCCAAGCAATGCACAGATCCCAATAATTATAATTATAAAAAAAAGACTTGCTGGGGCCCACACTGACCACTTAGGTTGCAATGGCCAGCAAGGACTCCATTCTGTCGCAACAATCCTTCCCTCATTCTGTCCATGGTCAACACAGGAGGGGCTGGCCACAGCATTTTCTGAACTTTGATCAACCAGGTCTGTGCGTGAACAGTATGGGCCATTTAGCTGTTGACTTGTTGCAATACAGTGAGCCTGATAGGAGAGGACAATAAGGAATGGATGAGCCTGTAACTCAGCTGTGCACAGGTAAATAAATACACATTGCACAAAGGGTTTAAGGATTACTGAAAGGTTGGTTTCACTGAATAGCTTTGGAAAATAATTAAATGTCTGGGTTTACCATACCACATCACATCGGAATTTTTCAAAGCACTTCACACAATTAATTACTTTTCTAAGCCCAGCAATTTTATAAGTCATCCTTTTAAAATTGACAAGGGGAGAGGGAAGCACGGAACCGTAAATGCTGACATTGAAGCAACAATCACCTTAGCTGAACACAAAAGAGAATTGGGCTGGTCGAGAAGCCAGAATGCCTGACACCCACTTGCCAAAGCGACTCTTCTACGGAGCACTGGAGTCTGGGGTGCATTCTCATAGGGAGTGCTGCAAGTACACTCTGAAGGCTTTACTGAGGCGTTTGATATCAGCCCCAGGTCCTGGGAGAGGTTCGCCCAGGATCTCTGCATCTGGCGCTTTCCAAACAAAAAAAAACGTGCAGCTTCCTTCGAAAGCAAGTACGTATTAGAAAGAGAGAGAAATCCAGAGCCACCAACTCGACCAAAACTCAAATTGTCCACAGTATTTGCAACAGGACATTTGGCCTCAGCAGTCACATACATTACCACTGGAGCTCTGCCAAACACTCCACATAAAGAACATAGTCACTTTCTCCTCATGTTCTTCTTATGTACCAAAGGATGAAGAACAAACCACGTGCGGGGGTGTGGGGCAGAACGGTCTGGAGCATAAACTGGCAAACACACAAGAGTCTGCAAGACTAAACCCACACCTCCACCCTATCCCCATAACCCAGAAACCACCCCTACAGCTTCAAAACTGGCATCTACTGGGTAGATGCCAGTTTTGCAGCAGTACAGGGAAAGCTTTCCTTAGGGGTAAGGCCAGTTCTGGAACACAAGTCTGCAGTAATACTGCAGGGATGGGGTCACGGCCCATAGCCTTTGCAGTATCCAGCGTCTTCAGCCGTATTTTGGTAGCACGTGGAGTGAATTGAAGACTGGCACCTGTGTCCCTCAGGAGGAGGTGGAGATGGATCATCCACATGGCACTACTGACTGAAGGATGCAGCAAATGCTGTGCGTGAGCAGTGGGCTCTCTGCCCCAACATGGGCCATCTAAAAACTAGAAACTTTGGATAAGCAGCTCGATAAGGTCTGAAGGTCACATACTTCCCACTCAGCTGCAGTTTGCACAGCTCTTTAAAATAATCACAGGGATGGATACAGCACAGCTTGCCTCATTTATTTTAAATTTAGAGTACCCAATTATTTTTTTCCAATTAAGGGGCAATTTAGCGTGGCCAATCCGCCCACCCGGCACATCTTTGGGTTGTGGGGGCGAGACCCACGCAGGCACGGGGAGAATGTGCAAACTCCACACGGACAGTGACCCAGGGCCGGGATTCGAACCCGGGAGCTCGGTGCCGTGAGGCAGCAGTGTTAACCACTGCACCGCCGTGCTGTCCTAGTTTGCCTCATTTGCCTCTTTGCATGCCAGCAGTGCCCCAGAGTGGAGCACTCGCCACGGAGTCAAAAAACTGGGGTTCAACACCCACTCCAAAGACTCAATGTCCCCTCTAGTTCATCTTTGAATTGTGCAAACAGTTCATTGTGCAGCGTGCTCTTTAAGATTGCTGTGCAACATTGCAGAGACTGGAGCACAGAATCCAGGCTGACACTCCCGTTGCAGTGCTGCTCTGCTCTGTCTGAGCTACACTTTTTCAGATGAGATATTAAACCAAAGCCCCGATTCCCATCTTAATGGATCTAAACGATCCCATGAGACTATTTTGAAGTGTTCTTGATTACATGTTTCAACCGGAAGACGCACCCTCGACAATGCAGCACTCCCAGAGTACAGACCGGAAAGCATCAGCCTGGATTTGTGCTCAGGTATCTGGAGTAGAGTTTGGCCTCAATATTCTGACTCAGAGAGTCCTACCAACTGAGCCATAGCTAGAGCTGCCAGGAGACAATGACGCAAGAGGATGACATGCAAAAATGGAAGATGGAGTAAAAGAGCCAAGATTATAATAATACTAAGTTTTATTGTCACAAGTAGGCTTACATTAACACTGCAATGAAGTTACTGTGAAAATCCCCTAGTTGCCACATTCTGGCGCTTGTTCGGGTACACAAAGGGAGAATTCAGAATGTCCAATTCACACAACAAGCACATCTTTCAGGACTTGTGGGAGGAAATCGGAGCACCCGGAGGAATCCCACACAGACACGGGGAGAGCGTGCAGACGCCACACAGACAATGACCCAAGCCGGGAAACAAACCTGGGACCCTGGCGCTGTGAAGTAACAGTGCTAACCACTTGTGCTACCGTGCCGCCCGCCATTGTCACAATGCAGCCTCCTCTACATTGGAGAGACCAAAAGCAGACTGATTGACCACTTTGTGGAACACCTCCGCTCGGTCTGTAAGCATTTTGCTCGCTTATCATTTCAATTCACCGTCAACCTCTCATACGTTTCTGTCCTTGGGCTGTTGCACTGTTCCACTGAAGCCCAACACAAGCTGGAGGAACAGTACCTCACCTTCCAATTAGGCACTTTGCAGCGTTCCGCACTTAACACTGAGTTCAACAACTTCAGACCATGACCTCTGACCCCCCCATTTTGATTTCCATTCCCCCTAAGTATCAGTTGTATCTTGCCCTCATGTTTTTGCTTTCCGACAATGCTTTACCTTTATTCTGCTATTACCACCTACTCTCGATCAATGCATTGTCTTTAACACTATCATTCTCTGCCTGTGTTCTATGACACCTTTGTCATTTTATTTCCCCGCTCTCTGATCTTTCTCTGACCTCCTCGTTTGCTCCACCTCAAACCCCCCCTTCCACAGCATAAAACCCATTACATTTCTACCACTCTATAATAATAATAATAATAATCTTTATCGTCACAAGTAGGTTTACATTAACACTGCAATGAAGTTACTGTGAAAATCCCCTTGTCACCACATTCCGGCACCTGTTCGGGTACACTGAGGGAGAATTTAGACTACCCGATTCACCTAACAGCACGTCTTTTGGGACTTGTGGGAGGAAACTGGAGCACCCGGAGGAAACCCACGCAGACACAGGGAGAACGTGCAGACTCCGCACAGACAGTGACCCGAGCCGGGAATCGAACCTGGGACCCTGGTGCTGTGAAGCAACTGTGCTAACCACTGTGCTACCATGCCATGCGAGAGTCATATGGGACTCAAAACGTTAACTAGTTTCTCTCTCTCTCTCTCCACAGATGCTGCCAGACCTGCCAAGTTTCCCCAGCATCTTGTTTTCATTCTGCTGAACCGGCATATGTTTTGGCGTTGCCCTTACCGTTTCTCTGTAGCGGGGTATAAGTCCAGTTATCTGTGTCGCTGTCTTGCTGCGCGCTAACAGAGGCCAGCTCACCATCGCTGCGGAACTGCCGCTTGGTCAGCGAGGTGAAGTGAAGAAAGCTCAGGGCGCGAGGGATGGAACTGGGGTGGGCTTTCCTCTGGAATGACGCCGAGACGCAATCCTTCTTCATCGCTTCTGCCAAAAAGCAGTGATGTCCATGTGTGCTTCGAGGAAGAGTCACTCTTCCAAAATGCTCATGTGGAGATGCCGGCGTTGGACTGGGGTGGGCACAGCAAGAAGTCGGACAACACCAGGTTAAAGTCCAACTGGTTTGTTTCGAACACTAGCTTTCGGAGCACTGCTCCTTCCTCAGGTGAATCCTGGCAGGGTAGTGAAGGCGGTTCGAGCACCGACTGGGAGGCAGCCTCAGCCTGCTTGAGCCATAAAGGTCTCTGCTGGGGTCAGCCTGTACCAGCATTCGTGGGACGTGCCAGGCACCATCCCAGCGGTCAATACTTCACCATCCTTGTCACATTCATGCTCAGGAGTCAGGACAGCACGTGCAACAGGGAAAAAGACAACTCTCATTCAGGCACACAAGTAGGGTGTGTGAGAGGGCAGCGTGCGTGTGTGACAGGATCTAAGAGCCTGTCAGTACCCCCCTACGTCTTTCCTGTGGGACTTCCCAGTCTGGTTGATCAGCAATCCAATTCGAACCGCCCTCCAAACGCCCCGATACTGGACACAGTCCGTGGCTGTCGCCCTCTTCACTGCTCAGCACCACAGCCCCAAACAAAACGCCCACAAAAGTCGGTTCGAGTTTCTTTTGATTTCAAGTCTTCGACGGGCAGTGGTGATTTTCTGGGCTCCTCGTCTCTCTGTCGGTGGAGATCTTCAATCAGCCGCGCAAAAGAGACACAGACAGGGAAGAGCCACCCCCAACTGGAGCTGAATCTGTTCTGAAGAGGACAGAGAGAGGAGCGAGTGACTGCTCCGAATGAAACCTGATATGTGGGCTTCCAAAGTCATAGTAACTGTCTCTGCACAAACTCCACCCCTCCTCTCTCTCTCTCTCCAGAACAGTCATGTTTAACTGGTCACCAGTTGAATAAAGCTACAGCAGTTAATAATAACCGTGAAAGTTTTCAAATAGCTTGCCAATTCCTGTGTTGGATCTAACTTTCCCGAATCACAAACTAGCTTTACACGTAGGTGTTTTCTTTTAAATTTCCAGAGGCTGTGTTGAGCTCCACCCCCTTTTTTTTTTATACATACACTGACTGACAGTGAAAGCAAAGAGTCCATTCTGTCACAATCCAGGGAGGAACAAAGTCCGATCAGATTACCGCCAGGGTGAAGCTACCACTTTCCAACTGACCCCTGACTCCTAAAGTGCTGCAAAGAAAAAGGGCGTATCCGCCAGCAATACCTCACTAAATAATTCAGCATGTGGGCCAAATGCAAAAAATTGTGTCATCCAGAATTGCCCCACCACTGTTGTGGAGGCTTGAGCAGGGATTGTGAGAGAGGTTGGCTGGTGTGATCAATGCAAGCATCACTAGTCTGTGTGTGTGTGTGTGTGTGTGTGTCTCCCCCCCCCCCCCCCCCCCCCACACACCCGGCCTGTCTCACTCTGATCTGTCTTCTCCATCTCTGGCTCTTCCCTCCAGCTTCCAGCCCCTACTGCCCCCCCAAATCCAAGATGTCCTGTTGGGATCATTTTGACTTAGTGTGAGGTGGAGAAGGTGAATCGACAGCTGTCGATTGTCGCCTCTGTGGACCCATCTCTGTTCATTGATGTTAGCCCTTAACTGTCCTGCTACTGCTTAGTGCCCATTTTTCTCCTCCGTCGACGACGTTGGGATTGCTACAGTTGGAATATGAATGCAAGGTGCGGTTCCTGACATCTCCCTGCCAAGTCTCGATCACAGCGCTTTTCCCATGGTGACTCAACCGCCATGTCATGGACGGCACGGTAACACAGTGGTTAGCACAGTTGCTTCACAGCTCCAGGTTCGATTCCCGGCTTGGGTCACCGTGCGGAGTCTGCATGTTCTCCCGGTGTGCGCGTGGGTTTCCTCCAGGTGCTCCGCTTTCCTCCCACAAGTCCCGAAAAATGTGGTTATGTGGACTGGCCATGCTAAATTGCCCCTTAGTACTCAAAAAGATTAAGTCAGGTTACCGGGTCACGAGGATAGGGTGGAGGTGTGGGCTTATGTAGAGTGCTCTTTCCAAGGACCAGTGCAGACTCTATAGTCCAAATGGCTTCCTTCTGCCCTGTAAATTCTGTGTGGTGTCAGACACATCGGCTGCGGTGAAAGGAGGAACCTCCTGGTTGTTGTTCCTCGCCGGAGTATTCAGACCAGTTTTACAATTGACCTTTTCAATGCTGCTCACATCTTTGTTCAAACAAAGTATGATAATAATGCATTTGTACAGATGACTGTCTGGGTGAGGTGTGCTTTGCATAAGTGTGTATATGTGTGTGTATATGAGTGAACAATTGTAGTAAGCGCGAGTGTCGGCATGATGGCACCTGATTGTGCGCGCGCATGATTGTGAATGTGCATGTCTATGAGTGAATAGATATATTAATGGGAGTTAAATGAGCGAATGTGTGAGAATGACTGAGTGAGTCCATGAGCAAATGTGCCTGTGAGAGCACACGTGTGGGCTGCGCGCGCGGGCAGGTGCGAACTGCGCGGGTGGGCGTGAGCGCGTACAAGAGCGCGTGGACTGGCGTCAGTGCGCGTGCCCAGGTGTGAGTGTGCGGGATGGGTGTGAGTGCATGTGGACGGGTGTGAGTACACATGCCTGGGTGTGAGTGTGCGTGCCCGAGTGCGCGCGCCCGGGTGTGAGTGTACGTGCCTGGGTCGTCAGTGCCTCTGCCCGGCTGCGAGTGCGTGTGGATGCGTGTGAGTGCACGTGCCCGGATGTGAGTGCGCGTGCCCGGGTGCGAGTGCACGTGGATGGGTGTGAGCACGCTTGGACGGGTCTGAGTGCGCGTGCCCGGGTGTGAGTGCGCGTGCCCGGGTCTGAGCGCGCGTGTCCAAGTCTGTGTTTGAGTAGGCATGAGTGAGAGCATGCATGCAAGTGAGTTAATTTGCGTGCGAGCGTGTAAGAATACAGAGAAAAGGCAGCTGAGGGGATGAAGTGAACAAATAACTTTCATTTCTATAGCAACTTCCACAACCTCAGGATGACCTAAAGCACCTTACAGCCAATGAAGTAATACTGAGCTGTAGGCACTGTTGCAAATGCGATGGGCAATTTGCCACATTGTTAGACACACCAGTTTAAAACTGTCTCTACTGATGTCGATTCACCTTCTTCTTACTATCAGGCTTGATGATGTCCAAGTGATGTTGATAAACTGAAACATCCTTTACTCTCCTGAGCTGATGATGTGACAGCACCCTCTCTGCCAGGTTTCCTCCTCGGTAACTCACTCCCGGCTATCTTTTACTATCCAGTGTGTCACCCACAATGCAATTTGGTTGCACAATACAAGGGAAACCTGATGATTTACTTGGAACAAAGGATGGTTCCAGCACAGGAGGAGGCCGTTCAAGTCTGTTGTAAACATGCTGCTTACATGCGAGAGCAAATCAGCTGTCCCACTCCCCTGGCCTTTCCCCATGGCCGTAAACATTTTTTGTGTCCAATGTGCTGCTCGAACGTCCCTTTGAAAGCCATGATTCAATCAGCCTCCAGCACACACTCAGGCTGTGCATTCCAGACCCCAGCCTGCTGTGTAAAACACTTTTCCTCATGTTCTTTTGCCAACCACTTTAAATCTGCGAGCTGAATCTCTCAACCTCTCGGCAAAGGGAACAGTTTCTCACTGTCTACTCTGTCCAGACCCCCTCATAAACCTGAACACCTCTATCACATCTCCCTGGGGCTGGTTTAGCTCACTGGGCAAAATCACTGGTTTTTAAAGCAGACCAAGCAGGCCAGCAGCACGGTTCGATTCCCGTACCAGCCTCCCCGGACAGGCGCCGGAATGTGGCGACTAGGGGCTTTTCACAGTAACTTCATTGAAGCCTACTCGTGACAATAAGCGATTTTCATTTTTTTCGAATAAGAATAATCCAGCTTTGCCAATCTATCCACACAACTGATTCTCATAAATCTTTTCTGCACTCTCTCGAAAGCCTTCACATCTCCCCTGAAGCGTGGTGCCCAGAACTGGAAACAATAATCCAGTGTTTTATAAATGCTTGTCCATGACATCATCAAATGCATTGCAGCATCTTTAACATATTAAAATGTCCCACGGGCCTCACAGGAGTGTTAGCAAACACAATTTGACATTGAGCCAGAGAAGGAGAAATGAAGGCAGATGATCAAAAGCCTGGTCAAAGAGGTCAGTTATAAGGAGTGTCTTCAAGGAAGAGTTAGAGAGGGAGAGAGAGAGAGAGGAAGAGAGAAGGCCAGAGGTTGAGCAAGAGGATTCCAAATTCCACAGACAGCCTAAGGCATGGCCGGCCATCAGTGGTGGACTACGAAGAATTGGTGGCATAGATTACAGTTTCAGCACTGCCTGTAATGTTGACCAGAGACTTTGTTCAGCTGACGCTGTGCGCCTTAAAGAGAGAGTGCCTCATCTTTGCATTTTTGTTCAAATTAATATTGAAATTTGGACCCTTTGGGTACCAGATCACAGTATGTTATCCCACCCGATTCCAACCTGAAACAGTCATGTGTAAAATCATATATGCAGGCCAAGCAGTAACTATTAACCATTTTCATTGTATCAATTTTACACTTCTCAGTTACAGTGTGAAAAGTAAACTCCAGAGTTCCGAGTCAAGGCTACTGAAGGTGTGACACCATTGGCACAGAGATTAAACTCAAGAGATGGTCACAAGGTCAGAATGGAGGAGTGCAGATACCTCTTGGAGGGTTGTCGGGCTCCAGCAGATTACGAAGAGAGAGACGAGAGCTTAGATGCATTTGAAAATGAGGAGCAGAATTTTTTTTAAATCGAGGCTTTTCTTGACCGTGAACCTATGGCAGCAAGTCACGGAATGAAGAGGACTTGCTGCGAGTTTTGGATGAGCTCAGGTTTGCAAACTGTTAACAGTAATTAGAGCCATTGATTTTTTTTTTCAGCCTCCGTCCAGGATTTTCCCCAGCTTTCCTTCCTTCCCCATCCCCTCGAGTCCATGTGCCTGATTCCTTTCCTGATTCCGCTGAGTTAGTAAACACAATAACCATCAGTCCTGATCTGTTTATGTGGAGTTTAATCATTCTCGAATTTCTTGACCTTTATAGTGATGGTCCCTTTAAGGATTTCCACACTCACCCCTGCACATACAAGCCCACCTCCCCCTACCCTTGCCCCCCACACATAGAACATACAGTGCAGAAGGAGGCCATTCGGCCCATCGAGCCTGCACCAACCCACTTAAGCCCTCACTTCCACCCTATCCCCGTAACCCAATAACCCGTCCTCACCTTTTTGATCACTGAGGGCAATTTATCAAGGCCAATCCATCTAACCTGCACGTTAGGAAACCGGAGCACCCGGAGGAAACCCACGCAGACACGGGGAGAACGTGCAGATTCGCACAGACAGTGACCCAGCGGGGAATCGAACCTGGGACCCTGGCGCTGTGAAGCCACGGTGCTATCCACTTTTGCTACCGTGCTGCCCATATAGGCCCACCACCCCCTACTCTCGCCCCACACACATAGACCCACCTACCCCTACCCTCGCCCCACACTCACAGGCACACCTACCCCTACCCTCACCCCACACACGCAGACCCACCTCCCCTTACCCTTGCCTCACACACACAGACCCACCTCCCCCTACCCCACACACACAGGACCAAATTTCCCCAACCCTCGCCCCACACTCTAGGCACACTGTTTTCACATTTTAATGCCATATTGCTCTGACAGGGGGAATTCAAAGGGAGTGAGTCAATAACAATCACCGTCTGACAGTGATGTCCTTTTCCGTTCCGGAGCTATTCCATGACGAGCACCAGCGTTCCTGGAAGCAACAACATCTCATTGATCCTTCACTCTGTGATAAGGAAGGACCAGACTCGGCACTTGAATTAATGTAATTTCCTTGCTACAGCACTTAAGCATCACTTAACTCATCCGCTCACATTACCCCCACCGCAAATGTGTGTCAAACAGCTCAAAATTCTCTCTCCAAACACCGTGCTACGGGCAGCACCTGCTCCGATATTCTTAGCTTGTTCACAGTTCAGTGTGAAAACTTCACACACACCCAACATTACCCTCAACTGAAATCCTGATATGAAGACCAATTCCTGTGAAATGACTGGTTTTGCACACAGACTCCACATCCAGGGGCGGTTCTCCTCGCAATGTTACTGTTTTGCTCCTTATCTTTAAAGTTTCCTTCTTTATTTTCAAATATCTTAATGGTCTCTTTCTCTGCAATCTTCTCCAGCCACACAACCACCACCCCCGCCCCGGGATCTCTGCACCCCTCCAATTCAGCCCTTTGGTGTATCCCAGGTTTCTTCATTCCACTATCAGTGACTATTATTGTTTTTAAAAAATTATTTTTATTAGTGTCACAAGTAGGCTTACATTAACACTGCAATGAAGTTACTGGGGAAAGCCCCCAGTCGCCACATTCCGGCGCCTGTTCGGCTACACGGAGAGAGAATTCAGAATGTCCAATTCACCTAACAAGCACGTCTTTCGGGACTCGTGGGAGGAAACCGGAGCACCCGGAGGAAACCCACGCAGACACGGGGAGAACGTGCAGACTCCGCACAGACAGTGACCCAAGCTGGGAATCGAACCTGGGACCCTGGTGCTGAGAAGCAACAGTGCTAACCACTGTGCTACTTGCTTTTACCTGTCATGGAATTAAAAAGTAATGCAACGTTTTTATGTAGCTTGCTGATGATACCAAACTAGGTGAGAAGGTAAGCTGCGCTCGGAGGTGGCAGTCGTTCGTCGACTTTCTCGGTGAAAATTAAAATGTCGTCAGCAGCAGCGGCAATCCGTTGGGGGGGGGGGGGGGGGTGAGTGCGGGAAGACTGGGTCGCGTGGGGTAATGTCTATTTAATTGTTATTGTATATTCTCTTTTTGCACTATGGCAATGTTCACTCTAGTTCGTTTTGTTATTATGGTTACTTCTGTTTTATTATGGGCAGCACGGTGGCCTAGTGGTTAGCACAACCGCCTCACGGCGCTGAGGTCCCAGGTTCGATCCCGGCTCTGGGTCACTGTCCGTGTGGAGTTTGCACATTCTCCCCGTGTCTGCGTGGGTTTCACCCCCACAACCCAAAAATGTGCAGAGTAGGTGGATTGGCCACGCTAAATTGCCCCTTAATTGGAAAAAATAATTGGGTAATCTAAATTTTTAAAAAAAAAAAAAACAAACTTCTGTTTTATTATGAAACATTCTACAAAACCTTAATAAAAATACTTCAAAAAAAAAATAAGGTAAAGCTGTGGGGGGGACACACAGAGAAGGTAAAGCTGTGGGGGGGGGACACAGAGAGAAGGTAAAGCTGTGGGGGGGGGGGGGGGAGAGACAGAGAGAGAAGGTAAAGCTGTGGGGAGGGGACACAGAGAGAAGGTAAAGCTGTGGGGGGAGACACAGAGAGAAGGTAAAGCTGTGGGGGGGGGAGACAGAGAGAGAAGGTAAAGCTGTGGGGGGGGAGACACAGAGAAGGTAAAGCTGTGGGGGGGGAGACACAGAGAAGGTAAAGCTGTGGGGGGGGGGCAGAGAGAGGGTAAAGCTGTGGGGGGAGACAGAGAGAGAAGGTAAAGCTGTGGGGGGAGACACAGAGAGAAGGTAAAGCTGTGGGGGGAGACAGAGAGAGAAGGTAAAGCTGTGGGGTTAGACACAGAGAGAAGGTAAAGCTGTGGGGGGGGGGAGACAGAGAGAAGGTAAAGCTGTGGGGGGGACACAGAGAGAAGGTAAAGCTGTGGGGGGGGACACACAGAAGGTAAAGCTGTGGGGGGGGACACACAGAGAAGGTAAAGCTGTGGGGGGGGACACACAGAGAAGGTAAAGCTGTGGGGGGGGCAGAGAGAAGGTAAAGCTGTGGGGGGGGGACACAGAGAGAGGGTAAAGCTGTGGGGGGGGGCAGAGAGAAGGTAAAGCTGTGGGGGGGCACAGAGAGAGAAGGTAAAGCTGTAGGGGGGCAGAGAGAAGGTAAAGCTGTGGGGGGGGACACAGAGAGAGAAGGTAAAGCTGTGGGGGGGGGACACAGAGAGAAGGTAAAGCTGTGGGGGGGGGACACAGAGAGAAGGTAAAGCTGTGGGGGGGGCAGAGAGAAGGTAAAGCTGTGGGGGGGCACAGAGAGAGAAGGTAAAGCTGTGGGGGGGGGGACACACAGAGAAGGTAAAGCTGTAGGGGGGGGCAGAGAGAAGGTAAAGCTGTGGGGGGGGCAGAGAGAAGGTAAAGCTGTGGGGGGGGACACAGAGAGAGGGTAAAGCTGTGGGGGGGGCAGAGAGAGGGTAAAGCTGTGGGGGGGGGGCAGAGAGAAGGTAAAGCTGTGGGGGGGCACAGAGAGAGAAGGTAAAGCTGTGGGGGGGGGACACAGAGAGAGAAGGTAAAGCTGTAGGGGGGCAGAGAGAAGGTAAAGCTGTGGGGGGGCACAGAGAGAGAAGGTAAAGCTGTGGGGGGGGACACAGAGAGAGAAGGTAAAGCTGTAGGGGGGCAGAGAGAAGGTAAAGCTGTGGGGGGGGGGGCACAGAGAGAGAAGGTAAAGCTGTGGGGGGGGGACACAGAGAGAAGGTAAAGCTGTGGGGGGGGGGACACAGAGAGAAGGTAAAGCTGTGGGGGGGGGGGCAGAGAGAAGGTAAAGCTGTGGGGGGGGGGGACACAGAGGGTAAAGCTGTGGGGGGGGCACAGAGAGGGTAAAGCTGTAGGGAGGAGAGAGAGGGAATGGTAAGTTGTAGAGAGGGGCGAGAGAGAAAGGTAAGCTGTAGGGAGGACATGGTAGGCTATGGCGAGGGCATGGTAGGCTATGGGGAACACATGGTAGGCTATGGGGAGGGCATGGTACGCTATGGGGAGGGCATGGTAGGCTATGGGGAGGGCATGGTAGGCTATGGGGTGGGCATGGTAGGCTATGGGGTGGGCATGGTAGGGCTATGGGGAGGGCATGGTACGCTATGGGGAGGACATGGTAGGCTATGGGGAGGGCATGGTACGCTATGGGGAGGGCATGGTAGGCTATGGGGAGGGCATGGTAGGCTATGGGGAGGGCATGGTAGGCTCCGGGGAGGGCATGTTAGGCTATGGGGAGGGCATGGTAGGCTATGGGGAGGGCATGGTAGGCTATGGTGAGGGCAAGGTAGGTTATGGGGAGAGCAAGGTAGGCTATGGGGAGGGCAAGGTAGGCTATGGGGAGGGCAAGGTAAGCTATGGGGAGGGCAAGGTAAGCTATGGGGTGGGCATGGTAGGCTACGGGGAGGACACAGAGAAGGTAAGCTATTGGGAGGACATGAAGAGAGACTACAAAGTGATAAGAGTCAGATTAAATGATGGGCAAAATGATGGCAAATGCAGTAAAATGTACGGAAGAGAGAGATTCTTCACTTTGGTGCTAAGAATAAAAACGCAGAATATTTTTCAAGACATGAGAAACCTGTGCGTGTTGATGTTCAAAGACACTTGGGTGTACTTATTCAAGGAACGCAGAAAATCAGCGTCCAGGTGCAGCAAGCAATTGAGGACGGCAAATAGCACGTTGGATGGAGGACAAGAATATAGAAGTCTTGCTGCGGTTGCGCAGTTTAGTGAGGCCACACCTGGAGTAGTGTGGAATCCATATTTAAGAAAGGATCTCTTTTCATTGGAGATGGTACAGCAAAGGTTCACTGAATTGGGTCCCTGGGATGAAGGGGTTGTCCGATGATTAGAGGCGGAGTAAATTAGGTCTGTATTCTCTGAAGTTTAGAAGAATGAGAGGCAACCTCATTGAAAGATGAGCACTAATGCTTCACAGCATCAGGTCCCAGGTTCTATTCCCGGCTTGGGTCACTGTCTGTGTGGAGTCTGCACGTTCTACCCGTGTCTGTGTGGGTTTCCTCCGGGTGCTCCGGTTTCCTCCCACAAGTCCCGAAAGACGTGCTGTTCGGTGAATTGGACATTCTGAATTCACCCTCTGTGTACCCGAACAGGCGCTGGAATGTGGCGATTAGGGGATATTCACAGTAACTTCATTGCAGTGTTTTGTCTACTTGTGAGACTAATAAAGATTAAGAAAGATACAGGGCGGCACGGTGGTGCAGTGGTTAGCACTGCTGCCTCACAGTGAGGACCCGGGTTCGATCCCGGCCCCGGGTCACTGTCTGTGTGGAGTTTGTACGTTCTCCCCAAAACGTGGGTTTCACCCCCACAACCCAAAAGATGTGCTGGTTAGGTGGATTGGCCACGCTAAATCTCCCCTTAATTGGAAAAAGAAATAAATGGATACTCTAAATTTAAAAAGAAAGATACAAAATCCTGAAGAGGTTTGATAGCGGTGAACGCTGAGAGATAGTTTCCGCTGGTGGGGAAATCTAGGATAAGGGGCACAGTCTCAGGATAAAGGGGCCGATCATTTAGGACTGAGATGAGGAGAAATGTCTTCGCTCAAAGGGTTGTAAGAGGGTTGTGGATGCTCCATTGTTGAATACATTTAAGGCTGGGATAGAAAGATTTTCGGTTTCTCAGGGAATCAAGGGATATGGGGAGTAGGCGGGAAACGGAGTTGAAGCCCAACAACCACCATGATCATGGCGGAACTGACTTGATGGGTCAGGAGGCCCAATCGGGCTCCTAATTCTTGCGTTCTTGTATGAACTCAGTCAATCATTGGCTTGATGGTGGATCTGGCCATGTTGAGGGGGGGAAAGCAGGCTTTGCTATTGGTAAGTGCTCTTTGTTTACACGGCGTGTTGATAAGCTATACAATGTAGGGAGGCTCCAGTCAACGTTTGGTCTCAGTCAGGGAGGACAATAAAGCTTTGGCACCATGGGCTAAAACGGTACAAATTAGCTGGAATACATAAGGAGCTGCAAAAGGATATAGATACAGGATACAAAAGGATACAGGGGCTAATTTAGCTAAATCGCTGGCTTTATAAACCAGGCCAGCAGCACGGACAGGCGCCGGAATGTGGCGACTAGGGGCTTTTCACAGTAACTTCATTGAAGCCTACTCGTGACAATAAGCGATTTTCATTTCCTTTTTCAGATAGATTTCAGATAGGTTAGGTGAGTTGGCAAATATCTGGCAAACGGAGTACAATTGTTTTGAATTTTAAAGTACCCAGTTTTTTTTCCCAATTACAGGGCAATTTAGCGTGGCCAAATCACCCCTACACATCTTTGAGTTGTGGGGGCTGAGAGCAAATGTAGTATAATGGGGGAAAATGTGAAATTCTCCATTTTGGCAGGAAGAATATTGAAAAAGCTGATTATCTAAATGGTCAGAGATCGCAGACCCCGAGGTGGAGGGATCTGGGTGCCGCAGTGCATGAATCGCACAAGGCTAGTATGGAAGGAACAGCAAATAACAAGCAATGTTATTGTTCATTGCAAGAGGAATTCGGTACAACGGTAAGTGGATTATGTTTCTGTTGTCCAGGACATTGGTGAGACCACATCTGAAGTATTGTGGACAGTATTTGTCTCCTTGTTAAAGGAAGGATGTAAATACATTGGAAGCCATTCGGAGAAGGTTTACTAGACTAATACCTGGAATGGGCGGGTTGTTATGAGGAAAGGTTTGATAGGCTAGGCTTGTATCTGCTGGAGCTTAGAAGAGTAAGAGACGACTTGATTGAAGCATACGAGATCCTGAGGGGTACTGACAGGGTGGGTGTGGTGAGAATGTTTCCTCTTGTGGGAAAATCAAGAACGCGGGGTCATTGTTTCAAAATAAATGGTCGCCTGTGTAAGGCAGGGATGAGGATTTATTTTTCTCTCAGAGGGTTAGGAGTCTTCGGAACTCTCTTCCTCAAAAAGGAGTGGGGGCAGAGTCTGAATATCTTTAAGGCAGTGCTGGATAGATTCTTCATAAGCAAGGTTATTGGGGCAGGCAGGAACATGGAGTAGACGTTCAAATCTAATCAGCCATGATCTTATTGAATGGCAGTGCAGGTTCGAGGGGCTCCTAATTCATATGCTTGTAATTCTGAACAATCAATAAGGTCATGGGTTCAAGGCCTACCCAGGACTACTCAAGGCTGGCAGCACGGAAGTATGTTTCCACTTTTTCAAGATAAATTAAACTATTTTGGGGAAACTAAAGATCTCGTGGTTCTACCACATTTCGCCTGGTACTAGCATCCCCAAAAACAGCTCAACTGGCCATTCAACTTTTTATGGTATCTTTTTGCACAGATACATATGCCTAGTTTTCCTAAATGTTTAGGAAAAACTTCTTCACCCAAAGGGTTGTGAATCTATGGAATTCCCTGCCCAGTGAAGCAGTTGACGCTCCTTCATTAAACGTTTTCAAGCTAAAGTTTGATAGTTTTTTGAAGAATAAAGGGATTAAGGGTTATGGTTTTCAGGCGGGAAAGTGGAGCTGAGTCCACAAAAGATCAGCCATGATCTCATTGAATGGCGGAGCAGGCTCGAAGGGCCAGATGGCCTACTCCTGCTCCTAGTTCTTATGTTCTTATTATATTCTTATAATAATAATAGTGACTACACTGGGAAAGCAATTTGTTTGATGTGATTGACGGAGGAAGGTGCTGAGGGTACGATCAGGTGAATATCCGATACTGCTACCAAGGAAGGTGTTAAATTTCTTCATTAACCGCAGAATATCAGTTGAACAGCAGGGCTTTCTCGAGAGAGAGTTATTCACAAACTAATCATTTCATAAATGTACGGTTGCCAACTTTGAGTCAATACTCAATGCAATATGGGTTGACACCATAAAAAACAGACAGCAGTCTTAGAATTGATGCAGTTTCCACGGAGCTTGTTTAGCCAGGATGTAGCTGATAACTCACTCCCTACCGCCTACATTTGCAAAGTGCAGTTGCTACATTTCTAAGACAGAATGTTGCATTCGATTGTGTTACTGACCATTAAAACGTGTGGCACCTTTCCTCTGATGCCCTGCTTCCTTAACTCACCCCATCTTGCTTTCCTCTGAAATTCTTTTGACCCTTTTAAAAATGAGGCATTATCCAATCTCAATTATTTGCAGAGGCGGAAGCCACTTTGTCCATTGTGTCCATGCCATCTTTCCGAAAGAGCCAACCGTTTAGTACCAGTCCCCTGCTTGCTCCCTGCACCCTTTAAAAAGTTTCCTTTTCAAGGACGGATAGTGCAACAAAGATTCACTGGATTGATTCCGATGATAAGGAGATTGTCCTATGTGAAGAGATGGAGGAGACCAAGCCTACATTCTCCAGAATTTAGACGAATGAGCTGATCTCGTTAAAACATGTAAGATTCTTCAGAGGCTGGAGACGTTAGTTCCTGGGTGGGATGGTTCCCCTGGTTGGGGAATTGGGAACTGGGGCCGGCCATTTTCAACATATGAGGAGACATTTCTCCACTGAAATGGTTCTGAATCTACAGAATACCCTATCCCAGAGGACTGAGGGTGCTCAGTCATGGAGTACATCGAAGACAGATTTTTGGACATCAAGGGAACCAAAGGATATGGGGCTAGTGTGGGAAGGTGGAGTTGAGTTCGAAGATTCGTCACAATGCTATGAATGACAGAGCAGACTCGAGAGCTGGATGGCTGACTCTAGCTCCTATTTCCTCTGGTCTTAAATATTTATTAATTCCCTTTTAAAAGCTGTTAGATTCTTTTTCTACCATTGTTTCAGGAAGGTCATTTCGTGTCCTAACAACCCCCTGTGCAAAGTAAGATGCTCTCCGCTTGCTTGATGATCCTCAGTTGAATATTTTTAAAAATAAATTTAGAGTACCCAATTCATTTGGTGCTTTGAAACGTCCATTCGTCGTTCCAGGTGTTTTATGAATGCAAGTCTTTCATTTCTTTCTTTTTTTTTTAAATAAATTTCGAGTACCCAATTATTTTTTTTCCAAGGGACAATTTAGCGTGGCCAATCCACCGAGCCCGCACATCTTTGGGTTGTGAGGGCGAAACCTATGCAAACGCGGGGAGAATGTGCAAACTCCACACGGACAGTGACCCAGAGCCGGGATCGAACCTGGGACCTCGGCACCATGAAGCAGCAGGGCTAACCATGGTGTCACTGTGCCTATAAATTGAATACTTTCGGAAGTATTGCATCCTCGTCAACCTTCCTCAGTGATCTTGCACAACTAACCAAGGTGCTGGACTCAGATATAATATACAGACACATATACACACAACATATATATGTGCTTTAAAAAAATGCGTTCTTCACATTATTAGTGCCATAGTGGTTAGCACTGCTGCCTCACAGCGCCAGGGTCCTGGATTCAATTCCAGCCTCGGGTGACTGACTGTGTGGAGTTTGTATGTTCTCCACGTGTCTGCCTGACCTTCCTCCGGGTGCTCCGGTTTCCCCCCACTGTCCAAACATGATAAATTGCCCCTTAGTGTCCAAAAGGTTAGGTAGGGTTACTGGGTTGTGAGGTAGGGTGGCAGTACGGGCCCAGGTAGGGTGCTCTTTCAGAGCATTGGTAGAGGCTCGATGGGCCAAATAGCCTCCTTCTGCACTGTGGGGGATTCTACGATTCATTTAATAATAATAACTTATTGTCACGAGTAGGCTTCAATTAAGTTTCTGTGAAAAGCCCCTCGTCGCCACATTCCGGCGCCTCTTTGGGGAGGCCGGTACGGGAATTGAACCCACACTGCTGCCTTGTTCTGCATTACAGCCAACGATTTAGCCCACTGTGCTAAACCAGCGTTTTCCCTGCCTTTGTGGGACAACCTGATTGAAAGGCCTCTTGCCATATCATCAGATACTAGGAGATCGGGCACTCTCCTGACATCGCAAGCATGGCCACAAACATTCAGCGTTCTTACAGAGAGGGGAATGGATTACCGCTGTTGAAAATGTCAATGGTGCATCTCACTTGCCTTCCAATAAGAATCATAGACATAGACATAGAATTTACAGTGCAGAAGGAGGCCATTTGGCCCATCGAATCTGCACCGGCTCCTGGAAAGAGCACCCTACCCAAGGTTAACACCTCCACCCTATCCCCATAACCCAGTAACCCCACCCAACACTAAGGGCAATTTTGGACACTAAGGGCAATTTATCATGGCCAATCCACCTAACCTGCACATCTTTGGACTGTGGGAGGAAACCGGAGCACCCGGAGAAAACTCACGCACACACGGGGAGGATGTGCAGACTCTGCACAGACAGTGACCCAAGCCGGGAATCGAACCTGGGACCCTGGAGTTGTGAAGCGATTGTGCTATCCACACTGCTACCGTGCTGCCCCTTTCGATGCACTTACCTGGTTTGTGGGCAATTACTGGTTCTAGGGTTGTAACCCACTATGAGCCCACAAGTGTGGGATAGGGTGAGAATACAGTCCCAGCTCTGGCCAGAGTGGGAATTTGACCAAGGTTACAGGCTGTATTCTATTTCAATTTGTCCAACAGCCCAGGAACCACTGACCCCCTTTTTAAGAGGGAGAATTTATCTGACCCTGGCCGCACTCGATGCTCTCACTAGTCTGACCCATGCCGCTCTCCTCTCATAAATTATTCTCTGCTGGGAGTTCCCAGGACCCGACACTAAATCATTCTGTGCCTTTTGTGAGCAGCAATCATTCATTGACCCCACTTACTGGGGTTGCAGCCGTGTGTCACCTGCTGGAGAGACAGAGGCAGAGAAATACAGTGGCTTCTCTATCCAGCGCGTTGGTACAGCTCGAATGAAGCCAAAGTGATTTAACTGTGAGAGGTACTTCTGGACCACAGAGACCCCTGTGAAGGGTCAGCACACTCAGCATCGTCTTTCTTCCCCAGTGATTCAGAGGTAGAATCTGCCCAAAAGCCAGACCTGCCTGGACTGTTAAGTGTCAAGAAGGCATAGAACCACAGCATTGCTACAGTGCAGGGGGAGGCCATTTGGCCCATCGAGTTTGCACAGACTCGCCAAAAGAGCACCCAATCTAGGCCTTCAACCCTCTCCCAACCCCGTCCTATCCCTATAAACCCACCTAACCCTGCACATCTTTGGAATGTGAGGGGAAACCGGAGCACCCGGAGGTAACCCACGCAGACACAGGGAGAATGTTAAAACTCATACACAGTCACCCAAGGTCGGAATCGAACCCGGGACCCTGCCGCTGTGAGGCAGCAGTGCTAACCACTGCGCCACCGTGACACAAAGTAGAAGCCAAATCAAGCCACGGGCCTATTGAGTATTGATGGTATATTTGTGGAGCAGCAATGGTACTGCAACAACAACTTGCGTCTTTTCAACATAGACAATGGTCCAATGAGGGGACAGATGAGGGGAAGAAATGGACACGAAGGCAAAGAGGCAGTTACCAGAAAAGGCACATGACGCCTTAGTCAAAGTGGTAGGCTTTACAGAGGGTTTAAACTGATACATGTACACATACTTCAGTTGAAAAATACATTAAACTTAACTCAGAGGAAACTTTTATTCCCATTTCCTACATTTAAGGCACTATAAAATTGCACAAGATTGTTGTTGTGGTGCCAGAAACGCTCCACCATGTGTGGTAGTGAAGCATCAGGAATCGGAGCCCTCCACCAACGCCAGGTTAGCGGTTCTCAGGCCAGTGAGGTTTGAGACAACAGCACTGGTTCCAATGCCCCCCAACCGAGTGAGGGGAAAAGCAGTCAGTGATCCTGCTCCCAAAGAGAGATGGGGAAGGTTTTAAATCCAGGGATTCTCCGGGCTGTCTTTGGAAGAAAGCCGTCCGCAGCTGGTCCAAGGCTTTGCTTTCCTGTTATTTCAGGAAGGTTCAGTGGGGTGAGGGTCAAGCTGGAGTTGCAACTGGTGGAAAGTACCTTGGCTGCCAGTGATTCAGAAGGATGCACAAGTCAAGGGCAACACACAACAGGATAAGCACAAGACCTTTCATCAGCCCTTTGTTGGTGGGGGCGGAAGAGCAGACAACAGCCAGCAGCTCCATGGACACGGTCACAACAGACTGGATAAACAGTGCGGCCTGTCAATCTGAGCCCCGAAACTACCTCACCCTCTCAGCAAACTCACAAAGAGAGAAAAGGTTCAGGAGCGAGTGTCTCCGAATGAGAGGTGATTAAAATGTCCTGGCGTCTCTGGGTTAACTCCAAATCAGCTCACTAACTACTTCATCTACAGTTCGTTGAACAAAGAATTGCATTTACAGTGCTCTTATCTCGACCTCAGAATTCCCCCGTGTTTACCAGCCGGCAGAGTACTTTTGGCGCGTTTGCGGGGGGTGCGATCAGTGGCAACCAATTTGCTCACAGCAAGTTCCCATAAACAGCAATCCTTTAGTTATTTGATAACCAGTTTCCAGCAGTTCTTTGAGAAATAAATATTTGCCAGGGCACAGGGGGGAACACCCTGGATTCGGGTGGCCAGTCAAGACGAAGTGTCTACACATGTCAAACAGTGCTGATATCCATCCATCCATTCAACAACAACCTGCATTTATATGGCCCCTTTAATGTAATAAGCAGTTCCCAAGGCGCTAAACAAGATTGACACCACCAAAAACATTTTTAACATTGAGCCACACCCAGATATCACCCCACCCGGATATCACCCACACCCGGATATCACACCCACCCCGATTTCACCCCCACCCCGATATGGTTGTCTGCAACAACCATAGGTTCAAACCAGCACTGACTGACGCTACCTTCAAAAGGTGGAGGCAGGACGGGGGGACACTGACAGTCAGGGACCTGTACACGGACGACAGGATCGCAACACTGGACGAACTGACAGAGAAATTTCGGCTAGCTGGGGGGAACGAGCTACGGTACCTGCAGCTCAAAAGCTTCCTACGAAAGGAGACCAGGACGTACCCACAACCGCCACGACAGACACTACTGGAAGACCTACTGGACGCAAGTGTCCTAGAGAAAGGGAACTGTAGCGACATGTATGACCGACTGGTAGAAAGGGACGACACCGTACTGGACGCAACAAGAAGGAAATGGGAGGACGACCTGGGGATGGAGATAGGGTGGGGACTCTGGAGCGAAGCACTGCAGAGGGTCAACTCCACCTCCACGTGCGCAAGGCTCAGCCTGACACAACTAAAAGTGGTACATAGAGCCCACTTAACGAGAAACCGTATGAGCAGGTTCTTCCCGGAGGTGGAGGACAGATGCGAACGGTGCCAAAGAGGCCCGGCCAACCACGCCCACATGTTCTGGTCTTGCCCCAGACTTGTGGAGTACTGGACAGCCTTCTTCGAGGCTATGTCCAAAGTGGTGGGGGTGAGGGTGGAGCCATGCCCGATAGTGGCGGTCTTCGGGGTTTCAGACCAGCCAGATCTATTCCTGGGGAGGAGGGCGGACGCCCTTGCCTTTGCCTCCCTGATCGCCCGCCGTAGAATCCTGATTGGCTGGCGGTCAGCAGCACCACCCAGAGCTGCAGCCTGGCTGTCCGACCTCTCGGAATCTCTCCAAATGGAGAAAATCAAATTCGCCATCCGAGGGTCGGACGACGGCTTCCACAGAACGTGGGAGCCATTCATGCAACTGTTCCGAGAACTGTTTGTGGCCAACGTACAAGAGGAAGAATAGTCGGGTGGCCAAGAATCAGGGGAAAATGGACGGGAATCGGGGGAAGGTTGCGGGGGGGGGGGGGGGGGGGGGGGGGGGGGGGGGGGGGACTACGGGTTCGTTACGGGGGTTGATGGCTAGCTAAGGCCCAAAACCAAACTGTAAATAAATGCCAATAAACATGTGCCTCGGCCATATTGGGGAATGTAAATTATGTATGCCGGCTAAAGGGGGAGGCCACAGTTATTATTACGAAGATGCTTACCTGTAATATATATGTTAATTTTGCGTGTTCTTTTTCTTTTTCTCTCTCTCTAACAATTTGTAATTTGTTCAATATAAAACATGAAAACTGAATAAAAAACATTTATAAAAAAAAAATGAAAGAATTGGTCTCTGTCCGTGTGGAGTTTGCACATTCTCCCCACGTCTGCGTGGGCTTCACCCCCACAACCCAAAGATGTGAGGGTTAGGTGGATTGGCCACGCTAAATTGTCCCTTGGAAAAAAAATTATTGGGTACTCAAAATTTATTTTAAAAAAAGAAATGAAAGGCTTGCATTCATAAAACACCTGGAACGACGAATGGACGTTTCAAAGCACCTTCGAGTCAATGAACCGCCAATGGTGGTCGTCATCGTTGTTGTGTAGGAAACGTGGAAGCCTTAATAAGCTGATAATCTGATTTTATGATTGTGAGTTAGAGATAAATGTTGGCCAGAATACTGGGAGCAATTTTCCTGCTCCTCTTCGAAATAGCAGTAAAGTCCCACCCTTGGCCCCGTGAAATCTTGTCAACAGTGAAATCGCGAACAGTGAACATGGTTTTCAATGGGGAACCCACTGGATTGAGGCTCCTGTACAGTTAGTGCCCAGCAAGTTGTGGTACCTGTTTCTGACCAACAGGAGGTGCCTTTGAGCAAGACAAGACACTTGTGAAAATTTTGAAAAGAGACAATCCTCAACTTTGTTTTAAATTAATCACCTCAAAACCGACAGACAAAATCAGTGACCGTTTCTAAATTGAACGGAGCCATTATTGCAGCTCTGGACTGAGAGATTCAGACATTTCCAGGTTAATCTCTCCGATCCAGAAAGGTGCTTATAAAAAGTCCACACTCAAGGCTAACGGCAGGAATTTGCTTCCAGAGACTCCCTATTAAAATGCTCTCTGCTCCCTCATGGCTGGAGTTTCCTTGGGGAGATAGGAGAAAAAAAAATGTGGATAATCGAACAATGGGCAGCACAGTACCACAAGTGGTTAGCACAGTTGCTTCACAGCACCAGGATCCCAGGTTCGATTCCCTGCTGGGTCACTGTCTGTGCGGAGTCTGCACGTTCTCCCCGTGTCTGCGTGGGTTTCCTCCGGGTGCTCCGGTTTCCTCCCACAGTCCAAAGACGTGTCGGGTAGGTGGATTAGACATGCTAAATTGCCTTTAGTGATCCAAAAAAATGGTTAGATAGGGTTATTGGGTTACGGGGATAGGGTGGAAGTGAGGGCTTAAGTGGCTCGGTGCAGACTCGATGGGCCGAATGGCCTCCTTCTGCACTGTATGTTCTATGTTCTAATGTTAATTATGCGCGTGGTGGGCGGCGTGGTGTACACAGGCTTTAGCATGGGCAGGCCAATGCGGGGATAAAGAGTTCGCACGCGAAAGGCCGGACCTTACTGTATATTGCATCGGAGAGATAAAATTAGACAAAATAAAGACGCGGATCAACTCTGTCAGAAGTCCTGGGTCAACAGACGGTACTGCACATAACCCGTGACCCCGTGTGGGGCCTGAGAGATGCGATTTTAGGGCGTCAACAATGGCTGCCATGGCGTTTGGCAAGTAGCACAGTGGTTAGCACGGTTGCTTCACAGCTCCAGGGTCCCAGGTTCGATTTCCCGGCTTGGGTCATTGTCTGTGTGGAGTCTAAACAAGTGTTGAGGGGTAGATGCTTTAGTTTTTGAATGGAGATTTGGGGTGGGGGGGGGGGGGGGGGGGGGGGGGGGGGGGTCAAAGGGATGAGCACAGGTGAAGTTGATAAAAGGGCAGACTTTCTCCAAAATACAAACACTCATCGACGCTTTCTACAGGCTACTTTTGGAGCAGCAATCAAATCTGAGAGAGCTGTCCGTTAGGCTACACGCACCAACAAACCCCCCACCCACGCCCAAAGGATTTAAAGTGGCCAAGCAGCTGACAAAATCAGTCTCCGATCCACGGGGCTCTTTCCTGCCTCAACTTGCAACCCCAAAACCTCATGACTCACCATTGGGACGTCCTGGTGTACAGCAGTCATTTCCAAACTCGGGGTCGCGACCCGTGGGTGGGTTGCGGGCAGGCCGCCGCGGGGCCATCGGTCGCGGCGGTCCCGATCACGGGAAGAAGTCGGCAGCTGCCGGCTTTTAAAAATGCTGGCTGTGGCTAGCTTCCAGAATGCCGGCCAGCGCTTGTGTGCCCCCTCAGTGATGCACAGGCCTGGAGCCCGGCCCAGCCCGGCGATGTGGACCACCTCCTCCTGACATCAGCGAGTTGGCCCAGGAGCAGATACTTAAAAAAAAAAAAAATCTATGGAGTCTTCTCTCCAGAAGTGGCGGCAGAGAACAGGTACGCTGACATCATCTGCTCTGGGCGCGAGTGAGATTTTGTAACTTCCAGGAGTGTTGGTGTGAGCTCCAGGGCCTCTGGTGAACACCCCCATGAGGAAGTAGCTGAAAACAGGAACAAAGCAGCATGAAGAGGATTTATTAATTGTGCCACTGCAAATCAGGATGTAAAGTTTGTGTGTGTGTTATATGTAGGGAAGTGCTGGCGGACGAAATTTAAAACCCGCAAAACTCCGAAGGCAGGGCGAGTTCGAGGACAAACCTCTTGATTTTTTTTCAAAGGATGCAGCGAGAACTTCAATCGTCCTTAGCAGGAACGTAACATTGAATAACAAAGCAAGTGAGAAAGTGAGGACCAAGCAAGCTCAGCTGTCACATTAAAGGTAAGTGTGGGTCGTGATGTTCGAGCGGTGTGGGGCCTGAGGAAATGGGTCCCGGAGAAAAAAAGTCTGAAAAAAAATCTGGTCTGCAGGGTACAATGTGTGTCGACCATTGCAGGACTGCTAGAATTCTGTCAGCATCAATCTTCAACTAATGCTCATTGTTAATTAGGGATTCATAAAGAAGGTCAACTCTGTAAAATAGTAAAAACAGTGCTACTTGAATAGCGTCCATCAAGAATGGACGTAACTATTGCACTGCATTTTTTTTTTTTAAATTTAGAGTACCCAATTATTTTTCCAATTAAGGGGCAATTTAGCACAGCCAATCCACCTACCCAGCACATCTTTTGGGTTGTGAGGGTGAAACCCACGCAGACACGGGGAGAATGTGCAAACTCCTCACGGACAGTGACCCAGGGCCGGGATTCGAACCCGGGTCCTCAGCGCCGTAGGCAGCAGTGCTAACCACTGTGCCACCGTGCTGCCCCTATTGCACTGCATTTAATAAAAGTTCTAATTCTGAATATCCAACAGTTTCTTCACATTTCAAGTTTCTCCTTTACCATGTCCCACTTCCTCCAAACAAAAGGTTTGGCTCCCAGTTTTGTCAGTCTCTTTCTGGGATATGTGCTAACATTCCCTGTTCCAGTCCTATTGGTACATTGACGACTGTTTCAGTGCCGCTTCGTGTTCCCGTCTGGACCTGGCCTGGAAAAATGGATCAATATCACTTCCAATTTATCCCCTTCACATGGTCCATCTCCGACACTTCCCTTCTTTGACCTCAGTATCTGGGGATAGACTGTCCACTAGTACAGTGTTCTTCAAAGTCGGAGGCGCAACCCGCGGGTGGGTCGCGGGCGGTTGGGTCGTGGGCGGGAGCCATTAGCCGCGGCGCTCCCAATCACGCAAATCCCCGCGCAGCAGCCGGCTTTTCAGAACGCCGGCTGCAAGCGGCCGCAAACATGTTTTAAAAAATTTTTGCCCGCATTGCGCATGCGCGCACGATGATCGGGCACGCGTGTGCAGTACGGCTGCTATTTTTAAAAAATGGTTGAAGCATTTTGTTTTCCAAGTTCAGTAGTGGTTTTTATTCATTTATTTTTTTCATTTAATTTATTCATTTTTTTTTACAAATTTAGGGGGTTTTATTAATTTTTTTCTTTATTTTACTCATTTTATTTTTTTACAAGTTTGGTGGGGGGGGTTTATTTGATAAAATTTTACAGGAAAAAAATTCAGAACTTTAGACAGATGGAGACTCCATACTTTCCGACACAGGAAGGCTTCACCTTCATCCAACCGGTTCCATTGGAGGAGTGTGTACGAGGGCCAAACGGACCCAAAACCATTGCCTTCATTTTTGTCAGCAGCAAACAAGGTAAGAGAAAACGGTGGGTCGCGAAAGTCGGCCGGGTTCGGTCCTGAAGGTTGGCCGGTTGGTAAAAATGGGTCCCCGGAAAAAAAGTTTGAAGAACACTGCACTAGGGGCTGGTTTAGCACACTGGGCTAAATCGCTGGCTTTGAAAGCAGACCAAGGCAGGCCGGCAGCACAGTTCAATTCCCGTACCAGCCTCCCCGAACAGGTGTCGGGAATATGGCGACTAGGGGCTTTTCACAGTAACTTCATTGAAGCCTACTCGTGACAATAAAGCGATTTTCATTTTCACAGTATCCATTACAAGCCCACGGACCCACCCTAGTTCCCTCCAGCTCTGATGAGGAGTCATCCAGGCTCAAAATGTCAGGGCTGTTCTCTCTCCACACATGCTGCCAGACCTGCTGAGATTTTCCAGCATTTCCTGTTTTTGCTTCCTCATGGCTAACGGGCATCTACATGTTTAGAATTAAGATTTCCATTTCTAGAACAACGTTCATGACTTCAGGACGTCCCAAAGTGCTTTACAGCCACCGAGGTGCTTATTGACTGACATTATGTTGGGAATCACGTCAGTAAATCTGTGCACGGCAAGCTCCCACAACGGCAATGTGATAATGGCCAAACCATCTGCTTCAGAGATGCAGTCTGAGGGACAGGCATTGGTCAGGAGGGTCTGTATCAAGTGGAGCAGAGATCTGCTGATGCATTTTCCTTAACTACCCACAGTGTGGCACTTTAAAACCATTCTGCCACACAGTCCTCCGCCCACAGACGCCGGGAGCTGCGGCGCTGAGGAAATATGGGCACATGCTGGCTTTCGACAACACTAAACCTTTAACCTCCTACTCCTAAGCATCCCAGGAATTTCCATGACAATGGGAACTGATAAATCTGTTTTCACGAGAATTAAAGGGTGAAATTCCATTTTGGGTCAACACAGGATCTCGGTGCACTTAGCTGACAAGACCACCAGAAAGGAACTTGCATTTAGATAGCGCCTTCAATGACCTTGGGGCTCCCCAAAACACTTTACAGCCAATTAAATACTTTTGAAACATAACCACCATTGCAATGTACTGCTGTAACACGTTTTAGATGTGACTACAGTTTATTCTGCTGTTAGCGTTGCTGTTGATCCTACCCAGGCGTGGATCATGTGCATTCTGGCAGATGCGGTTTGCTGTAGCTCACATTAAATGCCCTATAGCTGTGGAACTTTGTTGTAACGCCCTTCATTTGAATCTGGTTAATACCAACAGCATTCCCCTGCAGCCCACATCATCCCTGCTCTGGTTTTAAGTAGACTGCCACCTCTTACCACGGTCTCTAAACGAGATGAGGTTCAGAACGAGTGGACAATTGTCAAGATTTGTATATTTACTTTGCACATTATTGAAATGCTTCCATCATTAAAGGGGACGTATTTAGAGGGCTACGGAGATAGGGCTGGGGAATGGGACTAGCTGAGCTGCCCTTTTGGGAGCCAGTGCGGAAACGATGGGCCGAACGGCCTCGTCCTGTGCTGTAAACAACATAAATAACAAACAAAAACCAAAAAAAAAATGAATAGGTTTTGGTGAGCTACAGATGCCAGAGTAGCTACCGAGCCCCTTGGGGGCTGGTGTTGGCAGTTTCTGTAGAACCACCACCTGAGCCCACAGCTTAATGGAAGCAATGTGGGTGACAGTGTGCATCAGAGATATAATGATTAAGCCACCCAGCATCATTCAGCGGCTTTTCACAACCGTCTCATCCTGGGCGGTGCCTCGCAGGAATCACAGGATGTGTAAAGCACAGAAGGAGGCCATTCGGGTCGTCAAGTCTGTGCCAGCTCTCTGCAAGAGAGTCGTGTCTCTCTCTCTCTCTCTCTCGCCATCCTGTTCCCTGTAATCCTTCGGGTTTTTTCTCTTCAGATAATGATCTGATAATTCTCTCTCGATACCCAGGTCTACAGCGCGCTCTCAGGAAGCTCCTTTCAGCTGCTGACCACCCAGTGCGCGGAGAAATCATTTCCCTCGTGCCGTCTTTGGTTCTTTTGCCATTCACCTTAAATCAGGGCCCTCTGGTTCTTGAGCTTTCAGCAGATCCAGGAGGTTGTGCTACAGTCACATGCAGAGTAAATAGCGCAAAATCATGAACCAGCACAGGAAGTGGTGGCATGAAGTAAAAGCTCCATTCTTTTAAAACAATGGTCTCACTACAAGGCATACCGTTGACCTGCAATGTTTTATGTTGGGGGGGGTGGAGATGATGTCAACACATGCGCTCATCTCCAATCGCCTTTCGGGCCCATTTCCCCGCACGACTAATCATAGAATCCCTACAGTGCCATTCGGCCCATCCAGTCTGCACCGACCCTCCGAAAAGAGCACCCACCTAGATCCATTCCCCTGCCCCATCCCTTTTACCTAGCCTGCACATTTCTGGACATGAAGGGGCAAGTTAGTATGGTCAATCCACCTAACCTGCACATCTTTTAGATTGTGGGAGGAAACCAGAGCACCCGGAGGAAAGCCACGGGGAGAACGTGCAAACTTCACACTGACCCAAGGCTGGAATTGAACCCGGGTCCCTGGCGCTGTGAAGCAGCATTGTTAACCACTGTGTTGACAATGGAGTGGTATTTGGGCAATCATCATTAATCTGCTGCCAGCATCATTTGTGAATTCCACAGTGGGAATCAGGGTGAGTGGAGAGAGGTTAATGGGTGCAAAAAAATCAATAAATGAAAAACATGAAAACTCCCAAGAGCACATCATGCTCGTTTCCAGTTGTACTTGCTGTTGTTTAACATGCACTGCAGCAAGGCAGAGTTTGGTTTGCGTCTACATTGGAGATTTAGTCAGACACTTTTCTGTAAGTACTCCACACAGGACACTGAACCAAGACCCAACCTGTCCTTTCAGGTGACCATAGAAGATCTCATGTTACTATTCTATGAAGAAAAGCAGGGTTTGGTAGCGTTGAACTCAAGTATTGCTGGAAAAAAAGAGAGACTTGCTGTCGAAGCTTTTCATCATATACTCATCAGGACAGATGCAAGAATTGCAAATTTCAAAGGGAGCAACAATTTATATGTCAGGCGAAAATGGGTTCCGATTGGTTGGCAAATTGGCTCTGATGGGTAAAGACATTGCCATAGCGAATGCACCAGGGAGCAATTGTCCTCCCATGTTTTTGTTTCATCAAAGAAGGTACAATTCCTTTTCCTTGCAGGGTGCAGGACCCTGCTTTTGAAATAATGTAGCTTCTAGCAAGTGTCAGTGCAATGCTGGGTACTTAGACGTACATCACAACGTGTGGCAGATCACAGAATCCCTACAGTGCAAAAGGAGGCCATTCGGCCTATCAGGTCCACACCGACCCTCTGAAAGAGCACTTCACCCATGCCTACTCCCCTGCCCTATCCCAATGACCCCTTAACCCCTTAACATTACATTATCATATTGCATTGTATATTACATTACAATAGACAGAGTACTGACCATACTCAACAAACCCATGCATGCAAAACTCAGTACATAATGTCTAACATTCAATGTAATTCGATGATTGGGCAGCACTTGCTGAACAATCCCGAGTGTGCTAAGAATTACATTAATAGCCAATTTAAGATGATCAGTTGGGTTCGCAATGTGGCTCACTTAAGTTTGCTAGAAGCTACATATATTCAGAGACAGGGACCTGTCCTCTTCAGGCAAAAGGAATATGTCCAGGCATTGCACTTTTTTAAATAAACAAAAGCATGGGAGACAATAGAGCAGACTTGCCAACCAATCAGCACCCCTTTTCTGATGCATTATAAACTGATGTTACCGTTGACAGTTGGTATTCTGGAGTCCGTCCTAATGAGTGCAAAACAAAAAGATTCAACAAATCTTTTTTTTTTTAAAGCAGTACTTAAACTACAGGGCATTTTACCCAGTGTCCTGGATCAATATTTATCCCTTAACCAACATCACTAAAAATACAGATTATCCAGTTATATCTCATTGCTGCTTGTGGGAGCTTGTTGTGTTCAAATTGGGTGTCACATTTATTGACTACACTTCAAAAGTCTGTTATTGTTATATCTTTGGCCAAATGATTTGCATGAACAGAGGTATGAGTGGGGTGGCAGGGGTATGAAATGAAATGAATGAAAATGAATGAACATCGCTTATTGTCACAAGTAGGCTTGAAATGAAGTTACTGTGAAAAGCCCCTAGTCACCACATTCCGGCGCCTGTTCGGGGAGGCTGGTATGGGTATTGAACCATGCTGCTGGCCTGCCTTGGTCTGCTTTAAAAGCCAGCAATTTAGCCCAGTGCTAAACCAGCCCCTACAGCCCAGCAGGGGTATAGGTGGAATGGCGGGGGTACGAGTGGGGTGGTGGGGGTACGAGTAGGGTGGCAGGGGTACGAGTGGGGTGGCGGGGGTACGAGTGGGGTGCAGGCAAAGAGAGAAAGTAAAACAATTTTAAGGTTCAAGATTCAAAAACCACTGTTTAAAGCTGAGGATTTTTCTTCAGAGAGTTTGAATCAACGCAATACAAGACAGTGGGAGGTATTTTAAGAGAGAACTGGGTATGTTGTTAATCCTCACCTCGTCAATCAGCGACGCCTGTATTAAAGTCTGCGTGAATCATCTCTATATGATGTAGACATTTTGGGGCTTGGCGGTGATGCACCTTATGGTCCAAAAGTCTGCTAAAAGCTCTCTGCCAAGACTTACTCATAAAGAAGCATCATTTGAATGAAACCCTGTGATCATTACCCTCTGATCAATGCCTTTGAGAGGGAGGGGGGGGGGGGGGGGGGGGGGGGGAGCCGAAATATTTCATGGCTTCAGCTCTTGTGAAGCACTCAATCCCGCTACTAATTTATTATTTTTATAGCAGATGTGGCCACCGCTTTGAAGCCAGCGATTTCTAAGCTGTCAAACTGCATCAGATCTTCAAAAGGTGTTGTCTGTAATTCCACTGAGAGCTAGAGATTACTGCATGTCCTGAATGCAAACACAGGCTGTCCAAAGTACATTGTTACCTCTTTCATACCAATCAGCTCAATCCCTTCACTCACATGCAGTCCAGCTCTGGGAAAGAGGAGTGCCACAGTTGTGGGCACGTCGGCTATCCCTAACTCGCATATAAGCCTCCAGTGTTCTTGTTTTAAACTTGAATGATAAGAACTACCTCTATTTGAGTAAATCTAATACAAGATACGTGTTAGGATAATGATTTCTTTATGAAGTAAGGGGGCAGCTCTCTGCTCCAAGGTTCAATGCCATAATCGGAGTCTCAGCTTCTTATAAATAAGACCTTTGTGCTCAGCATGCAGTCCGATAGAATTAGTTCCCACCCACCCTCCCCTACCCATCACCAACCGCCATTGAAAATAAGTGACCCCCTGACCACCTTCGCCAAGTATTTCACAAATAGGTATGAGGAAAGACGGTGCCAAGTCTGGAAGAGACTGAAAGGGGCCGGGCGACGTAGGAAATGGGCACAGCTGAATTCGCAACTTAGAAGGAACATTTTAACCCAATTATTTGTTTGAATAGTGTTTTTCTCTCTCTCCACTGATGCCGAGGACCCGGGTTCGATCCCGGCCCGTATGGAGTTTGCACATTCTCCCCGTGCCTGCGTGGGTCTGACCCCCACAACCCAAAGATGTGCAGGCTAGGTGGATGGGCCAAGGTAAATTGCCCCTTAATTGGGAAAAAAAGATAATTGGATTTTCTAAATTTATATTTAAGAGACCTGGAGTTTATCCGGCATTTCCTGTTTTTATTTCAGATTTCCAGCATTCACAGTATTTTTTTTTTTTTTTTTTTAAATAATTTTTATTGAGAATTTTGAAAAATGTATAACAACAGAATAATAATAACAATAATAAACACCCCCCGGCACCCATAACAACGCATATAACAAACCCCCCCCCCCCACCCAATAAACAACAAAATAAATTAATAAATTAAATTAACATAAACAATGTCCTCCTGAAACCCCCCCCCCCCTCCCCCCTCCCTCCCTCCCTCCTTCCTCCCTTTTCCCCCCCTCCCCCCCGGGTTGCTGCTGCCGCTGACCTAGTTCCCTATCTTTGAGCCAGAAAGTTGAGGAAAGGCTGCCACTGCCTAAAGAACCCTTGTACCGACCCCCCTCAGGGCGAATTTGACCTTCTCCAGCTTAATGAATCCCGCCATGTCATTGATCCAGGTCTCCACGCTTGGGGGTCTCGCATCTTTCCATTGCAACAAGATCCTCCGCCGGGCTACTAGGGACGCAAAGGCCAGCACACCGGCCTCTTTCGCCTCCTGCACTCCCGGCTCCACCTCAACCCCAAATATCGCGAGTCCCCAGCCTGGTTTGACCCTGGATCCTACCACCCTTGACACCGTCCTCGCCACCCCCTACCAGAACTCCCCCAGTGCCGGTCATGCCCCAAAACATATGGGCATGGTTCGCTGGACTCCCCGAACAACTAATGCGCCTGTCCTCACCCCCAAGCATTCACAGTATTTTGATTTTATTTAAATTAATGATGCTGGGAAAAGGACACTCGATGAATTTCAGCCAGACAAGGGAGGTAATCAAGTTAAACTTAGATCAGAACAGTGTATATCTCAGGGAGTTTTCGACAAGAGAGAATGTAAGAACGGTTGAGGATGGGAGGGCAGGAAGGAACGCAGTTGGGCGTACAAGTCTGCAGGAATGAAACCAGAATATAAATTAAGACGGTTAATGTCTGTCAATTCCTCTGCATGGCGACATTGTTTTAAATACTGCTCTTCGAAACTCGCTCCTCAAACCACATTGCTGTTTGCCGTATTTGCTTTTTCAAAAGCCTCCTTTGATCACGCTTTCAGAGCTCACTAATTCTTCCCGCTCTCTGCTTCTTTGTGGGGCATCCGCACAAGACAGTTCAGTCTCTAAGGGGCACTGCACACAGATGTGATAGTTGTTGGAATGGGGTGGGTTGTCTATGAATGAAATCACTGTAAGACGTGTTTCTGTAACATACTCTACCTACTCCATTACGGTCGAGTAGATTCCTGTGGGACAAATGCTGAGACAGCGCAGCTAGACCACACCCAACATAGAATCACAGAATTTACAGTGCCATTCGGCCCATCGAGTCTGCACCGGCCCTTGGAAACAGCACCCTACTTAAGCCCACACCTCCACCCTAACCCATAACCTTTTCGACACTAAGGGGCAATTTAGCATGGCCAATCCACCGAGCCCGCACATCTTTGGACTGTGGGAGGGAGCACCCAGAGATAACCCACACAGATACAGGGCAAAAGTGCAAACTCCACACAGACAGTCACCAGAGGCCAGAATTGAACCCGGGTCCCTGGAACGGTGAGGCAGCAGTGCTAACCACAGCACCATCGTTTCACATCAGTGATCAACCCAGCATCGCAATTTTTATTATTTTCTTCTCCATGCACGAACCTTAAGCATCTTTCCCATGGTAGTCGATAACCAAGAATATGTTGAAGAATGACGCTCACTATATAGGCAGTATATCCTCGTCTCCATGGGCCAACAGGCATCATTTCTTTCTGAAAATAGTTTTTTTTTAAAACACGAGTTATAATCCTGCAATGCCCGTCCTAAAAGTGTGGTGGAAGCTGATTCAATAATATTGGTCAAAAGGGAAATGGATAGAAAGAATCATAAAATAGTTATAGTACAGAAGGAGGCTGATGCACGATCAATTGCACGAAAGATTCAGATTGGTACAACCGTGGCTTTATTACAGTCAGATGCGTGGCCTCCTACTGCAGCTGGCGAAATGGCTGATCAGGGGGAGGTCACGCATATTTATACAGCTCCTAGTGGGCGGAGCTAGCCGGCAGGGGCTATCGGCAAACCTACCTAGGACTGCTGGTCCTACCGTACATCCCCTAATACAGGTGCACAGTGGTTCACCACAGAGGCCAGACGGCTCATTGTGTCCATACTCGCTCCATGTACAGTGCACTCCCAAATGTTAATCACTTGTTGAGTAAAAAGGCTTTCCTCACGTCATCCTGGGATCTTTTCCCATTCACCTTATCAAAGCCATCTGCTTCTCAACCCTTCCACAATGGGAACAGTTTTTCTCTATCTACCCTCCGAGACCCCTCCTGACTTTGAACACCTCGATCAAATCTCCTCTCGAGCTGCTCTTCTCTGAGAACAGCCCTGGCTTCTCCAATCTATTGGCGTCACTGCCGAAGTCCCTCATCCCTGGGACCCTCTCTCTCTCTCTCTCACATCTTTCCTGCACCCTCTCTCAAACCTTCACATCCTTCCTAAAGTGCGGTGCCCAGAATGGGACACAATATTCCAGCCGAGACCAAACAGGTGTTTTATGAAAGTTCACCATAATCTCCGTGCTTTTGTATTGTGTGCCTCTATTTATAATGTTTATGCTTATACTTGAAAAGGAGAAATTTGCAAGCCTATTGTTAAAGAACGAGTGGAATGAATTGGATAGCTCTTGCACACAGTCAGTACAGACAGTGGGCCGATAGGCCTCCTCCTGCCTTATGATAAACACAACCCCACTCATCAGCTACACGAAGAACTGGTTTCGATGTCAAACATTCTAGTCATCCTGAAGCAAATATTTGGATATTCAAATACGTTCAAAGGGAAGGGGAGAAGCACACAGCGCCGAGGCATAATTAAACAGTCTTTTCCTTTGTTATGGGCCAGGATTTAGAGAACCCCAAAGTGTATCATGGAGTTCACCTGACCCACAACGTTTACTAGATTGTGGTATGGGGAGCACACGGCCCACTCTACAGGTGTGGTACAGCAGAAATGGAAAAGTATTTTTTAAAGCAAAACAATGTTTATTCTATGAACTCAAGTTAACCTTTTTAAAACATACAGTGAACATCTTAGCAACTATCAATTCAAATACAACCCCCAAAGACTACAACACTAAGTAATCCTTTAAGCTTTCCTTTCTAACATCCATACGACTTAAAAACAAAACCTTTATCAGAAGCACATCAGGTTAAAGTCACTACTGAAAACATTTATAATTCCGAATTCACCAAATGATCAAGAGATAGTCTTTTGATGGCAGAGAGAACAGCAGTACACCTGCTTGGTCTGAAAACGAAACTAAAACACACCCAGCAGCCTGCTCAAAAACAAAAGTAAAAAGCTGACAGACAGCCCAGCTCCACCCACTCGGACATCACTGCAGTAGTAAACACCCATTTCTTAAAGGTACTCTCACTATAGATATTTATATACACACCCATTTATAAACACCCATTTCTTAAAGGTACTCTCACATGACGCCTTCCCTCATTCACAGATATCAGCGGCATTGGCATGGCCAGTATTCGGTACCCCAGCCCTATTGCCTTCCAGAGGGTGGCAGTGAGTTGTTCTCTTGAACTGGTGCAGTCCATCTGGTGTAGGTCTCCCACAGTGTTGTAACGGAGGGAGTTCCGGGATCCAGCGGCGATGAAGGAGCAGTGATAGAGTACCATGTCAGGATGGTGTTTGATTGCCCTTCACAACAAATAGGCTGAAACTAAATCCCATTTACCGTTACTCAAACTATTACTCGCAGGTTGTTGAAATATTACATAGAACTGCGCAGAACCTTGCTGCACAAAAACCAAGGCCATTCAGCCCATTTGATTATACAGCATTTATGCTTCACTGGAGATTCTTCCCTCCTCTCCTCATCTCACCCTATCAAGATAGAATCCCACAGAGTCCCTACAGTGCAGTGTACACACCAACCCTCAAAGAGCATCCTACTCCCCTCCCCCGTCATATTCCTGTAACTCCACCTGACCTGCACATCTTTGGGAGGAATCCGGCAAAGCAACCGGAGGAAACCCACAGGGAAAATGTACAAACTCCACAGAGTCACCAAAGTCTGGAGTTGAACCTCCCGGGTTGCTGATGCTGTGAGGCAGCAGTGCTAACCACTTTGCCGCCCTCCTCTTATTTCTGCCCACTCGTGTCTTTATTAAGCTTCTCCGCAAAGAGACGTGTCTCCTACTCCCCGAGGTAGCGAGTTTCACTTTCTCCCCACTCGCTAGAAGAAGATTCTCCTGTTGAATTTATTAGTGGCCCTCTCATACTTATAGCTTCCAGCTGCGATCTCACCACTGGGTGGGATTGTGCTGCAGAAATAACGATGTGTTAATGATGTAGGCAGGTTTTATTGTACAAATTGGCCAGCACGTTCAGAGGATGAACAGATACAAACAGGCCAAATGAAATCCAGCAATTTGTTAATGACGTGTAATGGGAGATCCAATAACTAACTCCGCGCTGCGCAGATGGGTTTTAGATGCCATGTCCTGGTATTGCACAAGCCAATGTCTCTTGCAGTGTGATACTGATCTAGGGACCATCTCCAGTCCGGGTACAATTCATAGAATCAGGAAGTAGCTGCTTTCAGTGCCCCCCCCTCTGCGGCAGGGAGGGGATCAATCTATCATTCTTCTCGTTCCGGGATTGCGGAGGGAAATATTTGCATGTGGGTGAGATCTGACCTGTCTTTCGGAGTGCAATGTCCCCCCCCCCCCCTTTGGAGGAATATCCGAATCATTATCCAGGCTCACAAGTGAAGAATGGTGTTTGGCCAAGTTATCAAAGAGTCACAGACACCAGTAGTGGGTGTATCGGGCGGCATGGTAGCACAGTGGTTAGCACTGTTGCCTCACTGCGCCAGGGTCCCAGGTCCGATTCCCAGCTTGGGTCACTGTCTGTGTGGAGTCTGCTCGTTCTCCCCATGTCTGCGTGGGTTTCCTCTGGGTGCTCCGGTTTCTACCCACAAGTCCTGAAAGACGTGCTGTTAAGTAATTTGGACATTCCGAGTTCTCCCTCTGTGTACCCAAACAGGTGGCGGAATGAGGCGACTAGGGGCTTTTCACAGTAACTTCATTGCAGTGTTACTGTAAGCCTACTTGTGACACTAATAAAGATTAACTGATTCTAAGAGTGAAAGCTGTTGGGACAATTTCGAGCCATTTCAATTGAGCAGGATGTGGAAACCTACTTCTCAAACCGAGCTTCTTCAATGTGGTGCCAGGGTAGTCAGGCACTCCATTGCCACCAGATCCAAAATCCAGCCCCACAATTCAACCAAAGCCACCCAGTTTCTCCAGTGTCAGATCTGCCTTCCTCTGTTCAGCTCCCTCGTGTCTTTACAGCAGCATCTGCTGCTGAAACAAGCAATGTTTACCTGACAAACTTTCCATCATATTCTCAGTAAAGCCCGTTAATGAGGTTGTTCGCATGATAAAGTTCTCAACCAAACTAGTGGTGATGAGCGATCCATTTTTATTGCTGTACTGAACTTCATCAGGGGATACGGAATTGGGGGGGGGGGGGGGGGGGGGGGGGGCGGACAGCAGACACACTTTCATCCTAAATCATACAAGATAAACAAACGCACAAAAACCCAAGCAAGAATCGAATGTCAAAAAGGTTACTGGGGACCCCAAGCCTCTTCTTTCTGCAGATATTGTTCAAACTACTGTTAACGCACCACAGACATGACTCAGCAGCGACCAATGTTTATATACTGCCTCACAGTAACTTCATTGAAGCCTACTCGTGACAATAAGCGATTTTCATTTCATTGCCGCAGTTAAAAAGGAGCGAAAAAGGACTGCAATCAACACTGTCTTCTCCAAAGATAACCATAAAGCAAAGTTGAAGCTTAAGAACATAAATATTGGTGAAATTAAAAAAAAAGATATGTTGTTGAAGCTTTTCGTCTTGCATTCAACAGCATGTCTTTTTTTCTGCAATGGAATGAAAGTAAATGTAAGTGACTGAAGTCGCAGAGAACCATAGGCCGCTCTCCCCCTTTGTGAGAGAGAGAGAGAGAGAGCGAGCGGACTGGTGGTGATTTTGACCTGAGGCAAGGGACAGGATTGAGATGGCAGGGTCTTTATGGATTACTGGTTCTGTAATATAAGCATTACAATTCAAGGCCTGAAAAACAATCAGGAATGCAAGAGACAACAACTGAGGGAACAGTCTCATGAGAACATTGAGATAAGTTCCCATTCTTTCAAACTCCACTGAATGAATGAAACAAAAGTTGCCATTGTCCCCAAGGACCTTAGGCTGCTTTCCCCCTTCCCTTTTGGGGGGGGGGGGGGGGGGGGGGGGAAAGAGGGGGCAAGGGCCTGACTGGTGGTGACTGAAGCCTGTCTCTTCGTCCACCACTCAGCAAGTCTGCCCTGGCACTCTCACTGCTAGACGAGCAATGCATCAGTGATGGTGTTCACTGATCAGCAGATAGTCAAATATATCAGGCCCAGACTGCACACAGTCATTAAGTGCTTGCAAGGCTAATGGCCGCTCCATCATCTAGGAAAGTAAATACTACTTTATGAAGTACAGGCTGATTTTGACAATAGCGAAAAAGAGTACGAAAATGTGGAGTGCGCTTTAGGCTAACTCTGCTGATCAATTTATGGATGATGTATGTCTCGCAGATGAGTGAATGCATCAGTGTCTGAGCTCAGGTAACACCGTATGTCAAAGCCATTGTCTGAATAGCCTTTCCCTGTGACGCAGCAGGGGCTCAGACGACCAAGAAATTCTCAACTGATTCTTGCAGCCCTGCATACACGGGGATGGTTTAGCATAGTGGGCTAAACAGCTGGCTTGTAATACAGAACAAGGCCAGCAGCGCGGGTTCAATTCCCGTACCAGCCTCCCCGAACAGGCGCCGGAATGTGGCGAACAGGGGCTTCTCACAGTAACTTCATTTGAAGCCTACTTGTGACAATAAGCGATTATTATTATACGGAGAGGGATTTTTGCATAGGTATTCCAGCAACCCCCCCCCCCCCCCCCCTCCATTCCTGTGGTCCCACAAGCCAGCTGACATGAACGGTACTATTTTGAAAATAGCTCAGGGTCTGAGTTTGCAGTGTAAGACAGGAATTGCATTTATATAGCGCACTTTCACAAAATCAGGATACCCCAGGGTACTGCACAGACAATTAAATACTAACAGAAATGTAGTCAGTGTTGTGGGGAACATGCAATCTCTGAGTAAGGGGAAATCTCAACTGCTGAGAAGTTGGCTTTAATGACCGGGCCACACGTTGAAACGTGTTACTGTTGACAGGTATATCTTCGGAGGTGCCCCAGTTGCTGCATCACATTTTAAACACACCCAGATAAGGAAGAGGACCGCGTAGCTTGCTCATCCCTCGCTCCATTTGTAGGGGGGGTAAAAAGGGCATTTGCACTGCACAGGGTGAACTCCCACCTCCTCATGTGCAGGGCTAAGTGTAACGCAGCTGAAAGTAGCGCACAGGGCACACTTGAGGAGAACACGCATGAGCGGGTTCTTTCCGGAGGCAGAGAGGATAAACGTGAACGGTGCGAAAGAAGCCCAGCCCACATGTTCTGGTCCTGCCCCAGACTGAGCAGGTACTGGACTGCCTTCTTTGAGGCCGTGTCCACGTTTGAGAGAATGGAGTCTTGCCCATTAATGACAGTCTTCAGGGTCTCGGAACAGCCGGAATTGTTCACGGGGATAGGGGCAGACACCCTAACCTTTGCCACCCTGACTGCCTTCCGGAGATTCCTGCACAGCCAGAGATCTGCAGCGTCACCCACGGCTGCAGACTGGCTGTCCGACTTAGCAGAATACATTGAATTGGAAAAAAATAAAGTTGACCATACGACGATAATTACATTTATTATTATCACAAGTAGAACATAGAACAGTACAGCACAGAACAGGCCCTTCAGCCCTCAATGTTGTGCCGAGCTTTGATCACCCTACTCAAACCCACGTATCCACCCTATACCCGTAACCCAACAACCCCCCCCCCCCCCGCCCCCCCTTAACCTTGCTTTTTAGGACACTATGGGCAATTTAGCATAGCCAATCCACCTAACCCGCACATCTTTGGACTGTGGGAGGAAACCGGAGCACCCGGAGGAAACCCACGCACACACGGGGAGGACGTGCAGACTCCGCACAGACAGTGACCCGTGACCCAGCCGGGAATCGAACCTGGGACCCTGGAGCTGTGAATCAACAGTGCTAACCAATGTGATACCGTGCCACCCTTGGAGGAAGGCTTCCACAACACCGGGGGGGGGGGGGGGGGGGGGGGGGGGGGGGCAAAAGCAGGGCCTTAATACTAACACCTTTACACCCACTGTTTTGTTGCCCTCCTAGACTTGTAAATAGGTATCATATTCTCTTCCTGTACATAAATAATTATATCCACATTTTGTAAAGACTTCTATATTGCCGCTTAATGTCCGCTGTAATGCAACTCTAAAACGCAAACCAATAAAAATTATTTTTAAAAAAAGATTTGCAATCACAGTGCCCTTCACAATAACTGGATATCTCAAAGTGCTTTACAACCAATAAAGCACTTTTTGAAGCGCAGTCCATGTTGTCACGCAGGAAACACAACACCAATCTTTGCACAAAACTCCCCCATACACCATTGTGACAGTGGCCAGATACAGCAGTGTGACAGTGAGCAGATACAGCAGTGTGACAGTGAGCAGATACAGCAGTGTGACAGTGAGCAGATACAGCAGCGTGACAGTGAGCAGATACAGCAGTGTGACAGTGACCAGATACAGCAGTGTGACAGTGAGCAGATACAGCAGCCTGACAGTGACCAGATACAGCAGCCTGACAGTGAGCAGATACAGCAGCCTGACAGTGACCAGATACAGCAGCCTGACAGTGACCAGATACAGCAGCGTGACAGTGAGCAGATACAGCAGCCTGACAGTGACCAGATACAGCAGCGTGACAGTGACCAGATACAGCAGCGTGACAGTGATCAGATACAGCAGTGTGACAGTGACCAGATACAGCAGCGTGACAGTGACCAGATACAGCAGTGTGACAGTGACCAGATACAGCAGTGTGACAGTGAGCAGATACAGCAGTGTGACAGTGAGCAGATACAGCAGTGTCACACTGGCCAGATACAGCAGTGTGACAGTGACCAGATACAGCAGTGTGACAGTGGCCAGATACAGCAGTGTGACAGTGACCAGATACAGCAGCGTGACAGTGACCAGATACAGCAGCGTGACAGTGACCAGATACAGCAGCGTGACAGTGACCAGATACAGCAGCGTGACAGTGACCAGATACAGCAGCCTGACAGTGAGCAGATACAGCAGTGTGACAGTGACCAGATACAGCAGCCTGACAGTGAGCAGATACAGCAGTGTGACAGTGGCCAGATACAGCAGTGTGACAGTGAGCAGATACAGCAGTGTGACAGCGACCAGATACAGCAGTGTGACAGTGACCAGATACAGCAGTGTGACAGTGAGCAGATACAGCAGTGTGACAGTGAGCAGATACAGCAGTGTGACAGTGAGCAGATACAGCAGCCTGACAGTGACCAGATACAGCAGCGTGACAGTGACCAGATACAGCAGTGTGACAGTGACCAGATACAGCAGTGTGACAGTGAGCAGATACAGCAGCCTGACAGTGACCAGATACAGCAGCCTGACAGTGACCAGATACAGCAGTGTGACAGTGAGCAGATACAGCAGCCTGACAGTGGCCAGATACAGCAGCCTGACAGTGACCAGATACAGCAGTGTGACAGTGACCAGATACAGCAGTGTGACAGTGAGCAAATACAGCAGTGTGACAGTGAGCAGATACAGCAGTGTGACAGTGACCAGATACAGCAGCGTGACAGTGAGCAGATACAGCAGAGTGACAGTGACCAGATACAGCAGTGTGACAGTGACCAGATACAGCAGTGTGACAGTGACCAGATACAGCAGCCTGACAGTGACCAGATACAGCAGTGTGACAGTGACCAGATACAGCAGCCTGACAGTGACCAGATACAGCAGTGACAGTGACCAGATACAGCAGTGTGACAGTGACCAGATACAGCAGCCTGACAGTGACCAGATACAGCAGCCTGACAGTGACCAGATACAGCAGCGTGACAGTGAGCAGATACAGCAGTGTGACAGTGACCAGATACAGCAGCGTGACAGTGAGCAGATACAGCAGTGTGACAGTGACCAGATACAGCCGTGTGACAGTGACCAGATACAGCAGCCTGACAGTGACCAGATACAGCAGCCTGACAGTGACCAGATACAGCAGTGTGACAGTGACCAGATACAGCAGTGTGACAGTGACCAGATACAGCAGTGTGACAGTGAGCAGATACAGCAGCCTGACAGTGACCAGATACAGCAGTGTGACAGTGAGCAGATACAGCAGCCTGACAGTGACCAGATACAGCAGCCTGACAGTGACCAGATACAGCAGCGTGACAGTGACCAGATACAGCAGCGTGACAGTGACCAGATACAGCAGCCTGACAGTGACCAGATACAGCAGTGTGACAGTGAGCAGATACAGCAGTGTGACAGTGAGCAGATACAGCAGTGTGACAGTGGCCAGATACAGCAGCCTGACAGTGACCAGATACAGCAGTGTGACAGTGAGCAGATACAGCAGTGTGACAGTGAGCAGATACAGCAGCGTGACAGTGAGCAGATACAGCAGCCTGACAGTGACCAGATACAGCAGTGTGACAGTGACCAGATACAGCAGCCTGACAGTGACCAGATACAGCAGTGTGACAGTGACCAGATACAGCAGAGTGACAGTGACCAGATACAGCAGTGTGACAGTGACCAGATACAGCAGCGTGACAGTGAGCAGATACAGCAGCCTGACAGTGACCAGATACAGCAGCCTGACAGTGACCAGATACAGCAGTGTGACAGTGAGCAGATACAGCAGTGTGACAGTGACCAGATACAGCAGAGTGACAGTGACCAGATACAGCAGCCTGACAGTGACCAGATACAGCAGTGTGACAGTGACCAGATACAGCAGCCTGACAGTGACCAGATACAGCAGCGTGACAGTGACCAGATACAGCAGTGTGACAGTGACCAGATACAGCAGTGTGACAGTGAGCAGATACAGCAGTGTGACAGTGGCCAGATACAGCAGCCTGACAGTGACCAGATACAGCAGTGTGACAGTGAGCAGATACAGCAGTGTGACAGTGAGCAGATACAGCAGCGTGACAGTGAGCAGATACAGCAGCCTGACAGTGACCAGATACAGCAGTGTGACAGTGACCAGATACAGCAGCCTGACAGTGACCAGATACAGCAGTGTGACAGTGACCAGATACAGCAGAGTGACAGTGACCAGATACAGCAGTGTGACAGTGACCAGATACAGCAGCGTGACAGTGAGCAGATACAGCAGCCTGACAGTGACCAGATACAGCAGCCTGACAGTGACCAGATACAGCAGTGTGACAGTGAGCAGATACAGCAGTGTGACAGTGACCAGATACAGCAGAGTGACAGTGACCAGATACAGCAGCCTGACAGTGACCAGATACAGCAGTGTGACAGTGACCAGATACAGCAGCCTGACAGTGACCAGATACAGCAGCGTGACAGTGACCAGATACAGCAGTGTGACAGTGACCAGATACAGCAGTGTGACAGTGACCATATACAGCAGCGTGACAGTGAGCAGATACAGCAGCCTGACAGTGACCAGATACAGCAGTGTGACAGTGACCAGATACAGCAGCGTGACAGTGAGCAGATACAGCAGCCTGACAGTGACCAGATACAGCAGTGTGACAGTGACCAGATACAGCAGCGTGACAGTGAGCAGATACAGCAGCCTGACAGTGACCAGATACAGCAGCGTGACAGTGACCAGATACAGCAGCGTGACAGTGAGCAGATACAGCAGTGTGACAGTGACCAGATACAGCAGTGTGACAGTGAGCAGATACAGCAGTGTGACAGTGAGCAAATACAGCAGCGTGACAGTGACCAGATACAGCAGCGTGACAGTGACCAGATACAGCAGTGTGACAGTGACCAGATACAGCAGTGTGACAGTGACCAGATACAGCAGTGTCACACTGGCCAGATACAGCAGCCTGACAGTGACCAGATACAGCAGTGTGACAGTGACCAGATACAGCAGCGTGACAGTGAGCAGATACAGCAGCCTGACAGTGACCAGATACAGCAGTGTGACAGTGACCAGATACAGCAGCGTGACAGTGAGCAGATACAGCAGCCTGACAGTGACCAGATACAGCAGCGTGACAGTGACCAGATACAGCAGCGTGACAGTGAGCAGATACAGCAGTGTGACAGTGACCAGATACAGCAGTGTGACAGTGAGCAGATACAGCAGTGTGACAGTGAGCAAATACAGCAGCGTGACAGTGACCAGATACAGCAGCGTGACAGTGACCAGATACAGCAGTGTGACAGTGACCAGATACAGCAGTGTGACAGTGACCAGATACAGCAGTGTCACACTGGCCAGATACAGCAGCCTGACAGTGACCAGATACAGCAGTGTCACACTGGCCAGATACAGCAGTGTGACAGTGACCAGATACAGCAGCGTGACAGTGACCAGATACAGCAGCGTGACAGTGACCAGATACAGCAGCGTGACAGTGACCAGATACAGCAGCGTGACAGTGACCAGATACAGCAGCGTGACAGTGAGCAGATACAGCAGCGTGACAGTGACCAGATACAGCAGTGTGACAGTGACCAGATACAGCAGCCTGACAGTGAGCAGATACAGCAGCCTGACAGTGACCAGATACAGCAGCGTGACAGTGAGCAGATACAGCAGCCTGACAGTGAGCAGATACAGCAGTGTGACAGTGACCAGATACAGCAGTGTGACAGTGACCAGATACAGCAGTGTGACAGTGACCAGATACAGCAGTGTGACAGTGACCAGATACAGCAGCGTGACAGTGAGCAGATACAGCAGTGTGACAGTGACCAGATACAGCAGCGTGACAGTGACCAGATACAGCAGCGTGACAGTGACCAGATACAGCAGCGTGACAGTGAGCAGATACAGCAGTGTTACAGTGAGCAGATACAGCAGTGTGGCTGCGACCAGATACAGCAGTGTGACAGTGAGCAGATACAGCAGCGTGACAGTGAGCAGATACAGCAGTGTGACAGTGAGCAGATACAGCAGTGTGACAGTGACCAGATACAGCAGTGTGACAGCGACCAGATACAGCAGTGTGACAGTGAGCAGATACAGCAGCGTGAGAGTGACCAGATACAGCAGCGTGACAGTGAGCAGATACAGCAGCGTGACAGTGACCAGATACAGCAGCGTGACAGTGAGCAGATACAGCAGCGTGACAGTGACCAGATACAGCAGCGTGACAGTGACCAGATACAGCAGTGTGACAGTGAGCAGATACAGCAGTGTGACAGTGAGCAGATACAGCAGTGTGACAGTGAGCAGATACAGCAGTGTGACAGTGAGCAGATACAGCAGTGTGCCAATGACTCGATAACACCTTTGTGATGTTGGCGGAGGGATAAATATTGGGATCTGACATCACGGAAAGCTCCCCTGTCTTCTTCAAAAAAATGTCAAGGCACTTTCATGTCCATCTGAGTGTGCAGACATGCGCTCGAAATCTGATTCGAAAGGCAGCATCTCCGACAGTGCAGCACTCCCTCAGCTCTGTCGCAGAGGGTGCTCAAGGCCAGAGTGAAGATTTGAACCAGGAATCTTCCGACTGAAGACTGACCGTGCTGCCCCACTGAGCCGTCCCTGACAACTAATCATAGAATCATTGAATTTACAGTGCAGAAGGAGGCCATTGGGCCCATCGAGTCTGCACCGGCCCTTGGAAAGAGCACGCTTCCCAAGCCCACACCTCCACCCTATCCCCGTAACCCCACCCAACCTTTTTGGACACTAAAGGCAATTTAACGTGGCCAATCCACCTAACCTGCACGTGTTTGGGCCGTGGGAAGAAACCGGAGCACCCGGGAGGGAACCCACGCAGACACGGGGAGGACGTGCAGACTCCGCACAGACAGTGACCCGAGCTGGGAATCGAACCTGGGACACTGGAACTGTGAAGCAACTGGGCCAACCACTGTGCTACCCCAATGAAAATGAAAAGCACACAGCGTCAGTATTGGTTATTGGGTGTGGGCAGTTGGAAGTGGGGGCAACTGCCCACACCCCCTTTATCTACATCTCTTTGTTGCGAATTATACCTGCAATTGGAACTATAACTGCAGCACAGCAAAATATTACAATGGTGCTTCTTTTGTAGCTCCTGTGTTCTCGAGGAAGGCATCATCCATAGGTGGCACTTGCCCAAGTGTTAATTATTTACCTGAAGCTTGACTGTGTGTGTGTTGGCAGCCTATTTGACTAGGGAGGGCATCGCAATTGAGCCCCATACTTCCTTCACCTGGTATTCGCAACACATTTGCATCCCAACAGGAGTGTTGGCACAGAGATCGAGGGAGGTAACGACCCGGCACTCCCCATGTGGTTACTATTGTATGGGTAAACTATAATCCTTTAAATAGGTCCATGGTACTGGGCCCCGATAGAGATCGGTTAATCCACAAAGATCTGCTTGAATGTTATTGTACGTGGGTAAATATAGACAGCAGCACTAAATTTGCAATAGCATTTTATTTTCTTTATGAAAACTAGATTAATACATTTGTTTACATTGGCAAACTGCAGTCAGACAAACAAATCCTGAAACCTAACTCTCCTCGTTTGAGATGATGAGCAGTCCCAATTCTGAAGCGTTAAACCACTACCAATGTCAAAGCTGCAGCAGTAACTATCAAACAGTAATAACTAACTAACTATCAGGGATAGGTCCCAGATTGCTGCAAAATAGGCCTCCTGCCAGTCTCCGCTGGCAGCAGACAAAACAGCTCGAGTCTCCTTCCTCTTACCCATACACTGACTGAGAGCTCTTTAAACACAATGTGATTGGCGGGGGGGGGGGGGGGGGGGGGGGGGAATAGAAAGAAATGTCTTTTGCTCAGCAAACAGTGATGGAAGCTGATAACCTACAAATTAAGACCAGGCCACTCGGCCCCTCGATCCTGCTCTGCCAATTAACTTTCAAAAAGGGAATTTAGATATACACTTGTAAAGCAATGTACTGGGAGTGCGGTCAGGAAAGAGGAACTGAGTGAGACTAATGGAATAGTTCTTTTTAAACCGGCAGAATGAAGCAGACGGTCTCTTTCTGTGCTGTGAGATTCTAACTGCTGCAGCTCTTGGTGTTAATGCTGTTCCCATGGCGACTTGAAGTTCTGGGATGGATCCTGCGCCAATGAAGTCACGGTAAATATATGCCGGTCTGGAATGTGGGAAACTGAGAGGTGATGGCATTCCTGCTTTCTGCACGGCAACACCTCACCCAATGGGGAACTAAAGCCAATCAACCAGCAGCCATTTTTCTTGAATAAATTATTGTGGTGGTCTGAAATTTGGCATTATTGCATTTGTCCTGATGAGTGCAAGATGAAAAGCTTCAGGAGCCTGTCTTTTTTCAGTAATATTCAAGAAGCAAGAATGCGCTGGTAATGGACGGGGTGGAGAGATAACCCTACAGCTGGGGCACTGATCGAGCTCTTGGGAGTCACTGCAGGCATCGTGCTCCTCCAGGTGAGTATTTTAACACACTGGGTGACGTACAGCACTTGCTCAGTGCATAGCACTCTTGCCCCCTAACCAAAATATTATGGGGTCAAGACCCACTTCAATGACTTAAGCACCATCTCTGGACTGGTATTCCTGAGCAGAGGTGAGGGAGCGCTGCACTGTCGGAGATTCTGTCTTTTGATTGAGGTGTTAACTCGATGAGCTGAATGCTCTTTCAGACGGCCACAATAGATCCCACGGCACTATTCTGAAGAATGGGGAGTTAATACTAGCGTCCCTCAATCAGCATCACTTAAAAAAACCAAAGGATGGAGTTATTACAACTATTAGAGCTCAGTGTTTGAAAATTCCCAGGGACGGAGGGGGCGAGGGACCGGGGAGGGGGCGAGGGACCGGGGAGGGGGCGAGGGAGCAAGGGACTATGGGGGCAAAGTACCGGGGGGGGGGGGGGGGGAAAGTACCAGGGGTCGACAGGAACCACAGAACTGCAGTCAACAAAAATCCACACATCAAATACAATCTGTCCAGTGGCGAAGTCAAACCTTCATTCACTTGCTGAACCCCAGCCACAGCATAGCTCTCACCATAAAGCTGTGACAAAGTGTCCTGGTTAATATTTATCCCTTGACCATAAGGACAATCAGATGAGCTGTCATTGTCATATTACTGACAGCTGTGCACATCTGCTTCCCCCCCCCTTTCTCTCTCTCCCTCCCTCCTGCAAACCTGCCATACTGCTCCCCCCACCCCCCCCCCCCCCCACACACTTCTCTCTCTCCCTCCCTCCTGCATACCCGCCATAGTGCTTCCCCCACCCCCACACTTCTCTCTCTCTCCCTCCCTCCTGCAAACCTGCCATAGTGCTTCCCCCACCCCCACACTTCTCTCTCTCTCTCTCCCTCCTGCAAACCCGCCATAGTGTTTGGGGAAAGGCTGGTTTGTTATCACCGCAGCTCACTCCAGAAAACCACAGAACAATCGACTTCCTCAAATATCTCACCACTCCAACAAGTAAAGCCACAAGGTAACCAGACAGCCTGTCTACATAAAGCAGCAATCATGCCACACTTCTCGAGTTGTAATACCGCCCAGCAAAGGGAAATAATTGTCTGTAACAACAGAAGTGGCTGTTTATCTTGTGCATATTTAAAAGATTCCCAGCATACTAATTGATGCTTCTAAATCATCCAGTTGGTGAACATGAGGAACGTCAAAGATCAAAACACTTGCCTTCACACAATGCCTCAACATAAACCTAACCTCGCTGAAGCGCTTGGCGTCCAATGTTAGTTGCTTGAAGTTCACCGTCATCTATTGCTGCATTACACAGCAAGATCCCAGAAATGGCAGCCAGAGAAACGGCCAAAGGGTTCAGCTGCTTTTGTGTACCGAAGAACTGGAAGGACAACTGACGGCAAAAGATCTTCAACGTCCACCTGAACCGTGCAAAAGATCTCAGGTTAACATCTTGTCCAAAAGGTCACCCTCCCCTGGTGTTGTTCTATGATCGGGGAACTCTCATTCACATCCAAATCGACCACAAGTTTCGGGAAGGAATGGGGAAGGGATTGAGCTGCAAGGGAAACGGGGGGGGGGGGGGGACAGGGTGAACGCACGAGATGGACACGTGGTCAGAGCTCAAAGTTGTTCGTTTTGCTGATGGGAATTCTTTAGAAACTATGTCTATCCCCTGAAGTAATTCGCCCGCAGATGGAGCGGCATGGTGGTTAGCACTGCTGCCTCACAGCACCAGTGACCCGGGTGGAATTTGCATTTCTCCCCGTGTCTGCAGGGGGTTTCTTCCGGGTGCTCCGGTTTCCTCCCACAGTCCAAAGATGTGCAGATTAGATGGATTGGCCATGCTAAATTGCCCCTTGGTGTCCAAAGGTTAGGAGGGGTTATAGGGTAAAGGGAATAGGGTAAAGGGCGCTCTTTCAGAGGATTGGTGCAGGCATGATGGGCTGAATGGCCTCCCTTCTGAACTGTAGGGATTCGATGATTCTAACATCGTCATATTCAGAAACAAGTGGAAAAGTAGGAACTTTTAAAATTTGAAGCAAGCTGTCGGTTTCCTGTTTATATTTGCTGAATGTTTGAACAACCTGCTCAAGTGCTGGACTGTGTAGTCCAAAACCAGGCAAGGTGCGGCATCAATAATGAGACGACAAAATGCTGGAAATACTCAGCAAGTCGAGCAGCATTTGTGGACTGAGACGTAGAGTTAATGTTTCAGGCTGGTACCAACATGTGTTCACAGGTAGTTGGAAACTGGCAAACGGTTGGTAGGCACCATAGAAAACTTGTGGTGGGTCCTTTATACAACAATATTTTGCATTTATGTAGCACCTTCATTGCAATAAAAACTGTCCCAAGGAACAAAAAGGAAGTTCAGTGATAAGTTGGAAGTCAGGAGATATTAAATGGCAAAAGGGACACTGATGCCCATTTGTTCTTCCCTCACCCACAGACCTTCCCCGTCCCTGCATCGGCTTAAAACCTGTTCAATCTCCAACATTTTCCAGCCCTGAGCAAAGGCTTTTCTCTCTCTCTGCGGATGCTGGCTGATCAACTGAGTATTCCCAATATCCGCTGCTTTTATTGTGTTTTTCTGGTGTCTGATTTGTGGATCGGTAACACCGCTGCAGATAGTGGTCTGGGACAATAGGTGCAAACGCCTCCAGTGCTCCATTCGGGACACCAAAATACAGCAAGCCTGAATGACAAACTTGCAAGTAAAGATTGGCAACATGCCTCGTTTCACAGATTCAGTGATGCACAGTCTCCCCGCTGCCTAGTTTTTCGATTTTCTTTAACGATGAAAGATTTACGACAGGATAATCCTCAAACAAAATGAGCGTGAGGCATAATGACGATTTATCAAACAGCCCGTCGCATTCAAAGCCAGTTTCCATCACACCCAATACAGTAATCCACACACATACTGCACATGATGTTCTGCGATAGTCTTTGGGGTTTAGTAGTATTTCTTCAAAAGCACAAACCACATAAATTGCACGATGACATACCCTTTATTCAATGGGGCCGAGCAACACTCAACCTGGTGATAGAGTTTTTGTTTTCTCTCCTGTCTCCCTGCTCTCAGAGGTTTACCCAAGGCCTGTTTACAGACCTGCTAACACTGCTCAAATCCCATCAGCCAGAGGTCAGCACAGATCAAGTCATTAGAGTGCTGAAGATGATCATTCAGCCCATTGAGTCCATGTTGGCCCTCTGCAGAACAACCCAGACAGTCCCGTTTCGCCCATTCTATCCCCGTAGCCCAGCAAGTTATTTCTCTCAAGTGCCCATCCAATTTACTTGCCAAATCATTGGAACTGCTTCCACCATCCTCATGGGTGGCGCATTCCAGCTCGTTACCACTGTGTAGAATAAGTTCTCTCTTAAACTCTCTGGCATTTCTTGTCCAATACTGTACTTTAAATCTGCGTCCTCTAGTCCTTGTGCCACCAACTAATGGGAATAGCTCTTCTTTGTCGACATTTATCAAAATCGGTCATAATCTTGTACAACTCGAACAAATCTCCTCTCAAGTCCCCCTCGCTCCAAGAAGAACTGCTCCAGCTTCCCCAGCCTATCTTAGTAGCTAAAATCATTCACCTTTGGAACTGTCCTGGTAAATCTCTTCTGTACCCTCTCCAGGTCTCTCACATCCTACCTAAAGTATGGCGACCAAAAGGTTAGTTAGCAGCGAGATAGTTGGTGCATTCTCCCCTCTGTGGAAATGAGACACCGTGGGCTCACAGCACCAGACTAGAAACTGCTGATAACTTACCCAAGTTGGGATGGGTATTTCACACTGCAAAATTGCAGCTGCCAATTATTTGCTGCTGGTTGCACCTCCAAACGTAATATGGCTGGTTTAGCCTAGTTTGGGACTTGGTTTTCTGGTCTGGGGACTGCTTGGCCCCACAGCTCCAAAATGCCAGGTCATGTTTCCGACCGGCCCTGAAAACCCGTACCGAGGTGTCTTAAATGTTGACACACCTGGGAATACTGACCCACGACCATCGGAAACAACAGGGCCTCAAGGCCAGCTTGCTATCGCTGACTCATTATCAGACATCACTTAGATACATAGCAGTGGGCACCTGTCTACGTTCTGCTAATAAAAAGATAAATAGTGGTTACAGAGTATAGTAGAGTAGCTCACTGGGCTAAATCACTGGCTTTGAAAGCAGGCCAGCAGCACGGTTCGATTCCCGTACCAGCCTCCCCGGACAGGCGCCGGAATGTGGCGACTAGGGGCTTTTCACAGTAACTTCATTGAAGCCTACTCGTGACAATAAGCGATTTTCATTTCATTTTCATTTTTTCATAGTAGCGTAGTAGTTACAGAACCGGGCAATCAACCCCAGAGGTTGAGAGTTTAAACTCCACAATGACAAGCTATGAAGCAAAATTCAATAAACAGTCTGGTGAAAGGTCATCAACCTGAAATGTGTCATGATTGCAGACATGCAGATAATAATATCCAGACAGGCAGCTAATAAACACAGAGAACAGGACATGACCAATGAGCAGGCAGGACACTCAGGGATGGTATCTCACTATAAAAAAGCATGAGACTCTCACACTGCACCTCTTTCCACTGATGAACATTTACAGAGTGAGTCAGGGTGTATTTACAGTATCACACCTCCAGCATGTGGCTAAGGGCTAGTCTGGTTCAGTCAGACAGACAGAGTGACCACATTTAGGTTAGCAGAGTCGAACTCAGAGAACTGTGCTAACTGTGCTACTGGTTCAATAAATTAGATTGAACTAACTTCAAGGTCTGGAGTATCTTTTGCTTAAAACTGCATCCAGTTGCAGCCTGTGTTATCCCAGAGTACGTAACACAACAAAACGTTAACTCGTTTGCATTCTTCACAGATACTGCCTGACCTGTCTTTTCCAGCATCCACAGCATTTCACTTTTGCGCCAGTGAATGTGCTAATATTCCAGAAGCTTTCTCCAGCCCTACAAACCTCTGCGATCTCCGCTTTCATCCAACTTTGGCCTCTTGGTTAGGCCCCCCACTTAATTCGCTCCACATCTGGCGGCCATGCTTTCAGCCACTCAAGCCTCAAAGCTCTGGAATTCCCACCTCAACATCTCGGCTTCTCCCTCGTCCTTTATGGCACTCCCTTGAGCACAGCACGAGGACGTTCAGGGTACTTCACAAATGTAAGTTCTTGCTCTCACCAGCCAATCACCAGCTGGCAAACAAGAGACGGGGCTGAACATAAACCACTCAGATCAGGATCTGAGCAAACTCTGACATCTTGGACAAATCTAATTTATAATTGAAATAATAATGAGAAACTCCCCACAGCAACACCCTTGTGATCCCTGGTCCCCTTCGCTTGTCAATTATTATTTGTATTAAATGAAACAGAAGCAGATGGGGCTCCCTCAATGCGTCCATCAATTCAAGATGATGTAAATAAAGTCTATGTGGAGGGGGAGGGATTGGATTATTCTAATCGAATATTCAGTGATAATTGATTGGCTTAAATGTGGCATGTGTGGCGAACAATGGAGCACACTGTGCCTTAATGGCTCTGTGACTTGCATTCCCCACTGCGATATGGCGAGCGGGCAGGATTCAGAGAGTTTTAAAAAATTTATTTGTGGACACCATAGATGGAATGGAGCAGGGGTGCACAAATGTCACTTGTTAAAGTTAGATCCAAGCTTGCAACCAAGCAGGAATGCACGCTGGCGTATCAGGAGGTGGAGTATGCAGCGGCTGGGCGATGACAAGAGCTGCCGATAGTCACCTTGGTAACGCAAGTAAGTGGAACGAACGACACCTTGTCTTTCGACGAGACAACCTTCCAGACTCAAAGCTGAGTTCAACAAGTTAAGGTCGTAACCATTTTCTTGGTTAGTAGGTGCTTTAATGTTATTTTCTTCTTCTCTAGGCCCATCTTTTGTTTCCTTACTTGTCCATTACCATCCCCTGCAGCCTTGCACCATCAATCCTTCTGTTATTGAAACACTAAGCTTGTACCGCATCACGCACATGCCCTTTGGCTCCCATTGCAGAAACTTTCCAAGGTTCTTGTGGCAGCACCATCCGAACCCGCAACCTCGACCACCTGGAAGGACAAGGGCAGCAGGTACAGAGGAACACTAACACCTGGAGGTTCCCCTCCAAGTCACTCACCATCCTGACTTGGGAATATATCGCTGTACCTTTCTTGTCGCAGGGTCAAAATGCTGGAATTCCCTCCCTAACAGCATTATGGGTGTACCTACACCGCATGAATTGCAGTGCTTCAAGGCAGCTCACCACCACCTTCTCAGGGGGCAATTAGGATGGGGAATAAATGCTGGCCTAGCCAGAGAACCCCACATCCCATGAATGAATAAATAAATAAATAAAATCACCTTCCAGAGCTTTGAATGTATTGAGATGTTTCAAGCCATGTTTTCCCTAACTTTCCTTGTTTATAATAATAATCTTTATTATTGTCACAAGTAGGCTTACATTAACATTGCAATGAAGTTACTGTGAAAATCCCCTAGTCGCCACATTCCGGCGCCTGTTCAGGTAACAGAATTCAGAATGTCCAATTCACCTCACAAGCACGTCTTTCAGGACTTGTGGGAGGAAATGGGCAGCACGGTAGCATTGTGGAAAGCACAATCGCTTCACAGCTCCAGGGTCCCAGGTTCGATTCCTGGCTGGGTCACTCTGTGCAGAGTCTGCACATCCTCCCCGTGTGTGCGTGGGTTTCCTCCGGGTGCTCCGGTTTCCTCCCACAGTCCAAATATGTGCAGGTTAGGTGGATTGGCCATGATAAATTGCTCTTAGTGTCCAAAATTGCCCTTAGTGTTGGGTGGGGTTACTGGGTTATGGGGATAGGGTGAAGGTGTTAACCTTGGGTAGGGTGCTCTTTCCAAGAGCCGGGGCAGACTTGATGGGCTGAATGGCCTCCTTCTGCACTGTAAATTCTATGATTGTTTATGATTGAAACCGGAGCACCCGGAGGAAACCCACGGGGAGAACGTGCAGACTCCGCACAGACAGTGACCCAAGCCGGAAATCAAGCCTGGGACCCTGGTGTGGTGAAGCAACAGTGCTAACCACTGTGCTATCATGCAGCCCATAATACACATGGCCCATTCCTTGCACTGTATGGTATCTTTAAAATATCTTTATGGTCCCACATGCCTCATCTTAAAGGGACCATAGTTTGCAAGCTGCCCGTTTGCCTCCTGCTTTGCAGACGCTTATTGCTGCATTTCATACACACACAGCTTCCAGGGAATGTTGGCCCCCAGGCACGTCACAGGAATGCTAACAACATTTTAATAACAAGCCGCATAAGGAGTTATTAAGAGATGCGAGTAAAGGTTTAGTCAATGAGGTAGGTTTTAAGAAGTGTCTTAAACAAGGAGCGGGAGGCGAAGAGGTTTTGGGGAGTAATTCCAGATCTCAGCAGCTGAAGCCACAGCCGCCAATGACAAACAGAGGGACACAAAGGCAGCAAGCATATAACAGGTTTGCCAGTCTCATTATACAATCATGCACAGCAAAGAGGTCCAATTAAGCAACACCAATTCAGCTAGTCTCAGGGCCAGCGATGATTGACAGGACCCCATGGGTAAGTGTTGAGTTGAGAAATGAATGAGCCCTGAAGCCTTTCGACCAGGCCCCATGGCAATTAACGGTGTATTGAAGGGAATAATGGTCTCTGTGAAGAGACCAGAGTGGGCAGGTGCGAAAACCCGGACACTTTCCACAGTTTCCTGAAGGCTGGTAGGTCGTTACCACAAATGGTTTCAAAAGGCATTTCAACACCATCCCCTCTAGCTTTTATTCGGGGCCTTTGCAGATGTGGTATAGCAGATTGCAATAACATTGAATCATGAATGTGTAAATACCCTCGACAGTAGGTCAGGGAGGAAAGAGTGATACATCTCTTCCCTGTCCAGGTTTCTCAAAACCACAGCGGATATACAGCCAAGGAGGTGGCGATTTGGTCCAACGTGTCTGTGCTATAATAATGAAGAAGATTCTTCCTCAGAGAAATACCACAACAGAACAGTTGCACAATGGTTGCTGAAGGACGTTCTGCCACATTATATGGATACCACGCCTCACTCACATTGCAACTTTCTGATTTGCTTTCCCTAATGGTGCAATGGGTAGCTGGACAGTGAGTGGTTTGGTGCTGAGACAATGTAAACCAGGATAATTGATGGTTTGCCTGTGTTGAGTTAGGTGGTCTTAACGGGGTAGCTGTGGTCCAGGAACTGGTGTGTGTGTGTGTGGTGTGTGGGGGTGAAATGAAATGAAATGAAATGAAATGAAAATCGCTTACTGTCACAAGTAGCCTTCAATGAAGTTACTGTGAAAAGTCCCTAGTCGCCACATTCCGGCGCCTGTTCGGGGAGGCTTGTACGGGAATTGAACCGTGCTGCTGGCCTGCCTTGTCTGCTTTAAAAGCCAGCGATTTAGCCCAGTGTGCTATGGTTTGTATGTGGTGTGTGTGTGTGTGTGTGTGTGTGTGTGTGTAAGAGGGCTGAAGAAGACAGAGTTCAAGCTCCAAATCCCTAGGTCGCATCCTGCCTCCCCCACTCATCTCAAACAGGACGGTGCACTGATGTGGGCTCAGCATCCGGATTTGGTAAATCAGGGTAGGGCAACCATTCAACATTCACTGTCTGGGCTCCAAGAGGAAAACTGCCTTGGGAATGGAGGTGAAAGTATTGCAGTGAGAGCCTGCGTATCAGGAGAGGCAATGTAGTTGGGGCGGCACGGTGGCGCAGTGGTTAGCACTGCTGCCTCACGGCGTCGAGGATCCAGGTTCGATGCCGGCCCCGGGTCACTGTCTATGTGGAGTTTGCACATTCTCCCCCTGTCTGCGCGGGCCTCACTCTCCACAACCCACAAAGATGTGGTTAGGTGGATTGGCCACGTTAAATTGCCCCTTAATTGAAAAAGCAGAATTGGGTACTCTAAATTAATTTTATAAAGGAGGCGATGAAGCAAAGGCTTTAGGGAGAAAATAATTGGAAGTCCCAAAATTGTTCAACCACAGGAAGCACATTGTCCTCTTAATCGCGCGATATGGTTGCTGCTGATGAAACCAACATTTACTGCCCATCCTAAGCTGCTCTATTGAACCACAGTTCACTAGTTTAGCCACCTCTTGTGGGCATTTAAGACTGGAGTTGGGTAAGGATGGCAGACTTCCTTCCTTCCAGGACTTTAGTGAACCAGCTGACTTTTTTCACACGTTTCGTGGTCACTCGTACCAGTTCTTCCACTTTTAAGTCTTTAGATTTGAAATTTTGAGGGAATGGACCCAACACATGGACAAACTGCACAGGGCGTAACTCAAACACAAACAGAAAATGCTGGGTATACCCAGCAAGCCTGGCAGCACCTGCAGAGACAGAAACAAGGGTTTGCCTTTCACCTTTAAGATCTTGCGTCAGAGTTGGGATAGGTTAAGAGATGCAACATGTTTCAGCAAGGTGTAACTCAATACTGGGTGGCGGTTGGTAACCGGTGAAAAAATTATGTTGCACAAAGTTAGAACGCTTGGCATGTTGGATACTAGCACTTCGATTGGAGCAGTTCAGAACTGCAGAGTACAGCCTGCGTAAAATATGAATGCCAACTAAAGGTGGGTGGGGGGGGGGGGGGGGGGGGGGGGGGGGGGGGCACCATAGTTCTAGTGAAGACACTTGCTTGTGAATATATGCGTTGGTTTTTGGCACAGTTTTGTAATCTATAAATTGTTGCAGGAAATATGAAAACTCAATTATAAAAGAACATAGCCTGTGGTGTGACATGCAAGCCATACTGCCACCTCAATGAGAAGCAAAGTTACATTAACTCACTCCACAGCCTTCGGAAATCACCGCTTTGGACACAAGGCGAAGTTGATTTCCTGAAAACTGAATGATTTCAGGCCAACAGATAATCTCAAAGTGCCAATCCGTGCACCACATACATACCTTCAGAGCGAGTGAACTCAGCCTCGCTGTGCCCCTGCTTGCCGCTTCTCATCAGTTTCACATATTTGGTCACAGGCCCAAAGGCTGCCTGGCTTCCTCCCCACAACCGTCCCGTTTACTAACTTGGCAGCTCTCATCTCTTACACTACCTCACCCAGAACAGGATCAAACCAACCGCTGACTGCACTGGAGGAAGAAGCCTTCCAAAACACACCTCTGCAGTGCTCGAGAAAGCACGCAGTATCGAACAGAAAAATAAATCTGCAACGCTGCTTCAAGTTGAAATGCCGAGGACAAAGACCTTCAAATTGCAGGACCGCTTTCAGGAGGTTCTTCATCGAAGAGTTCTTACAATGTGGAATGCACTTCCAGGCCATGCCATGGGACCGAAAGTCTGCAAATTACTTCAAACATTTGTAGTCAATAGGAGGAATTGTAGGTACTCTCTGCAGGAGCTGCAATAGACTCGAAGGCTTTCCTTCTTTGTATTGATCTTGGGAACAACACGAGCAATCTCAGTGAAGGCCAATCAGAGGCACAGTCCAGCCAAGACTTGCATTGAGATGTCTCAGAGCACCTTACTCATCAATGAGGTGCTTTTAAAATGTAGCCACCATTGTAATGTAGAACACCTGGCTGCCAGCAAGCTCTCACAAACAATAATGTTAGAATGGCCAGCTAATCTGTTTTAGCGGCGTCAATTGAGGGATAAACATCAGCCAGGACTCCAGAGATAAATCTCGGCTTCGAATAGTGCCATGGGATCTTTTACATCCACCTGAAAGGACAGATAGGCCCACAGTTTAACATCCCATCCAAAAGGAAGCACGCCCAATTTTAGCTCCATCACTATTGCATTTTTATTGGCGTGTCAACCAAGGTTATCGTGTTAGAGTGAAGCCCAAGAGTGAGCAACCAAAACACCGGATCACGGTGGAATTCAGTCACAATTGAAGGGTAAATGGTACAAGTGTGGCAGAGCTGCCAACAGTAGCAAGACATTTTACGTAGCCAATCTCCATACAGACCGACAGCAAGAACAAATCAGCTAAAGGGAGGACATTAGGTCTCAGAAACCGGTCCTCACCTCTCAACCTCGGCTGCCCAGATACAGTGTACATCTCTTGAGTCGTCAGATTCGGGGCAACATGAACAGGGACAGCATCAAATCTCGACCTGATCTGGGAGTGAAGGTGTGAGGCTTACAGGCACCAAGGGGACAGTAAGTGAGAAGAATATTTATTTTAAAGAGATTTGAAAGACTTGACGCAGGGAAGATGTTTGCACTTGTGGAGTATCTATAGGATAATAAATCCAATAGGAAACTCAGGATAAATTCCTTTACCCAGAGACAGGTGAGAATGTGGGAACTTGCTACCACATGGGAGTGGTTGAGGCAAATTGGATGGATGCATTTAAGGGAAATCTGGAGAAAGAGAAAGGAATAGAAGACTAGTTGTTTGGGTTGTATGAAGTAAGATTGGATAATATGGAGCATAAACTTAAGTCAGCTGGACCAAATGTGCCTTTTTCTGCTCTGTGCATGCTATGTAATTTGATGTACAAAAATTAATTAACAATTTAATTGATCTTGCATTCATCGCTCGCCTATACATCAATGCAGTAGGCCTCCGGCGGGGATCTGTAGAGACCGTCCGGGGAATCCACAGAACAGTTGAGCAGTGCGCAAATGTGCAAAAGCTGGAGGCTGGTTTGGAAGGAACTGGGAACGAAAGATGGCCACAGCATGTGGAGTACAGAGTAGGTGATCTGTCTCCTGGAAGAACACAGAGGGACATGTAAATCGTCAGGTAGATCTGCAGTTATCAAGCCTTACAGGGTGAATTCAGCTTCCTCCAAGGGAGGGGAGTTTTATAAAAAAAATATTCAAGCACTAAACTTAAAGAAAAGGGCCAAAATACAAGATTTCCCAGGGCGCCATTAGGTTTGAGGGGTGAAGGTGGGGGTAACATGATCACTTATCCATTTGAAAAGGAGCTCTTCGGGGGCAGCACGGTGGCACAGTGGTTAGCATTTCTGCTACCGGCGCTGAGGACCCGGGTTCGAATCCCGGCAATGGGTCACTGCCCGTGTGCAGTTTGCACATTCTCCCCGTGTCTGCGTGGGTTTCACCCCCACAACCCAAAGATGTGCAGGTTAGGTGGATTGGCCACGCTAAATTGCCCCTTAATTGGAAAAAATAATTGGGTACTCTAAATTTTTAAAAAAGGAGTTCTTTAATCAAAAAAGTTTGAGAACTAAGAACTAAGTTTGACACTAAGGGACTCTTACAGCACAGTCCTGTGGCTTGTACAGAGCAGCCAAGTTTTGAACACACGCACACACTTGCACAGCGCAGTCTCATTGGGGCTTTCATCTGTGGCCAAGTCATCTTTGCAGAAACCATGAAAGGAATTTCTTTTCTTTCAGATAGATCTGTTCAGATGTACCAGGTGGAATTGTGAAGCTGATGAGGACGTGCCATTTTAAGGGAAGCCAGAGAGAAAGCAGCAAAGGGTTAAATCAGAAGAGCACTCAACCAATAATGATAGCGCATCAAACACATGCTCATTAGTTCATGGTCTTATTTTAATTATCAGTGATTCTTGCTCCCCTAACTGCTTGGGTAGGGTGCGGAAGGGCAGCCATAAACAAATGATTGAATCTCGTCAAAATTGTCGGCAATATAGTCTCATTCCGTGGGAAAAAATGGAAAAGCATTGGGGACTCCCTGGTGTGTTACTGCAGTTTACCCCCATTTCACCAAGCTGACCAGGCTCCTCGTGATCGCGTTCCACAAGAATGTTGCCCCTGCGGTGGGGCAGGTTGGTGAACCAATAGTTTGGGGCTGTGGAAATGTAGTCTGCGTTCCAGTATGGGACGTGGTCACAATCTGATTTTGAAAAGAGTTGGACGGATATGGGATGCCGGTTAAGAGAAGGAAAGGCCTTTCTTCCAAGTGTCCTCACCATCTCTAGCATCAGTGCCCCTGACTTCTTATCCTGCCATCGTCCTCCATTGCAAACTGTGGGAGGTGCCCGTTTGTCTGACGGAAGGTTCCCCCTCCCTTCCACCTTCTCTGCCACTGCAGAATTCTCACTCTGCGACTAGTTAGTTCGACTTTCCCCAAAGTCTCCTAGGGTTAATTTCCTCACTTGGGGCCATGGAGTTTGGTGAAATGGATGCAACCTCCAAAATGCTTACAACAGTGGCCAGGGGTTGTACGCTAACCACAGCAAGACAGTGGTCACCATCACTGTAATGATGGTGCAGTGCCACCAGAGAATGTTGGGAGGGGGAATTTTCCCCGCTGGATTCCCCAAAGAGTGGGAATGGCAGCGCTGAGCATATTCACATCCCAAATATTTACACAGACTATTTTACTGATCTTTGACTCAGGTCAGAACCCTCAGAATGTTCCCCAACAGCTCTTTGTCCTTTTTTTGTTGAGATCTAGAAGGAACGAGGAGTTCATGCCCTTGAGGGAAATGCCAGCAGCACAGGTTGGAGAATAGTGTGGGACCAAGGAATTTTTCTGTTACTGTCGTCTTAGACATCTGGGCCCAGTCTGCCCTCGACATTCCCACGTCCTTTTGGTATTTATGGAGTTCCCAAATTGGCCTCATATGCCCTCTGTGATGGATGGACACATGGCAAACATTGCACATGTCAAGCATCCCCGGCGCACAGAGTCAACTGTGTCCGTCTCCGAACCCACAACACAAGACTAGTTTTGCTTTTACACAGAACTACACTCAATAGGCTAACTGACCTATACCTCTATTTCCTACATAGGCTAGGCTCGGGAGGGGGAGAATCAGAGTGCAGGCAGCCACAGGATGGGTGGGTGCCAAGGCGGGCTGGTTAAAATGCCCCCCCACTGCCTCCCAAGGCCCCTCCATGTAACCTCCACAACCACCCACCCTGTGCCTGCCACCTACCATGCAAACAACTGAAAGCTGGGTGGAAGTAACCTTTCAGGAAAAGTCAGTCTCAAGGCACTGAGTGAACCTTGCACAGTGACGAGTTCTGAAAGCTATCGCGATCACTTCCATTGTTGAAAATAAAACACAACCTCTCTGAGCCCTTGAGGGAGCCTATCTAGTGAGCAGGTGAGTCCTACATTGCACGAGGCGGGGAATGCCGTTAAGCTGTGGCGGTGCAGGTGGCAATACAACTGACCATGACTTAAGGGAGAGAAATTTTGACCAGGGTTCCTGCTGCTGACTGCAGTGTGAAAACTGCAACTAGACGTGACCAGACGCGCAGCTTACGGTTCTGCAATCACGTTGTTTCAACTGCGTTGACGAGAGAATGCAGCACTGCTGAAGATGAGACGAGACGTTAAACCGAGATCGTTTCCAGGAGAACGTAAAAGATCCCACAACATTATTTTGAAGTGGAGCAGGAAAGTTCTTCCTGGTTCCCTGGCCAATAATCATCCCACACCCAACGGCATTGAAACATTATCTGGTCATTTTCACATTGCTCTTTTCGGGAGCTTGCTGTGCGTAAACGAACCACTTTCTTTCCGACAGTGAGAGCAATTCAAAAACATTTCTTTGGCTGCTGGTTGGGAAAGGCAATATTTGATCGCAGTATTTCAAAATCGTTCACGCTTTTGACTGCTTCCCTAATTGGTTTGTTGTACTTGCTACAAAAACAGAGTGTTAGATAGATGTGTCAACTCTCCTCTCAATAGAGAAAGTAGATAGCAGCAGGGGTATAATTCAATCTCCAGCTTCCAATGATAGGTATGAAATCGTTGATGGTTTGAGCTATTGGAAATGAACAAGTGTCTTATACCTCACTGCCAGCCATCAATCATCTCACAGAGGAATCCAGAAGCACAAAAGCAACTTGCATTTGTACAGAGCCTTTGATGTCGATAAAACGTAGCAAAGGGTGAGTTTCCCAGGAGCTTCATCAGATGCCTCAAAAACATTACCGCAAAATAATGGTAATTAAATCACTGTCTGCTCCTCTTAATCCACTGCCGTTTAACTCAAATTACATGATCATTTGAATTTTTTCAATTCTATTCCAAACTACCACTTTGCTCTGCTATTTGTGCCACTTAATTAAATCAGTGGATAATTCAACCTCATTGAAACTTAAAAGAATTAAATAAACTTCTCAGTTGAAAAATGTCTGAATTAAGTCAACCATTTAGTAACACGTACAGCACGGTAAAACATCCAAAAGTGCTCACTGAATTAGGATTGTAAATAATTGGTGGCGTATTTCATCAACGACCACATCACAAGATTTTCGTCATTGACGACCCATTTATTAATTGTAAGAAGTCCATTTGAGAAGTTGCAAGGTTGTCAAATTGTTAAATGTCTTTCCCATTTATATCACATCCCACGGGTGGTTTTCGTTTTAGAACAAACCATGATCCAGAGGTTAAGATTCCGTAATTATTTTGATTCTATATTTAATTTCAATCATCTACATTCTTTAATTCAGCCCCCGCTTTATGTGGAATCTAGGTGGCTCTACTCACCTAGAACTCCGAGTTATAGGATGATACAGTGTACTTTTATTTTAAAATTTAGAGCACCCAATTAATTTTTTTCTCCCCAATTAAGGGGCAATTTAGCGTGGCCAATCCACCTACCCTGCACATCTTTGGATTGTGGGGGTGAGACCCACGCAGGCACGGGGGGAATGTGCAAACTCCATACAGACAGTGCTCCGAGGCCGAGATCGAACCCGGGTCCTCAGCGTCGCCCGCAACAGTGCTAACCACTGTGCCACCGTGCTGCTCGCGGACGATACAGTACACAAGGTGGCCATTCAGCCCATCGGGCCGAAACCAGCAATCTGCAAAAGTGAATTAATCCCATTCCCCACGGCACTAAATGTTTACTCCTGCGGTTGCTGGCCCTGTTATAGTTTGCCTCCCACTTAACATAGTCCTAATGACAGCATCTAACCAAATATGCTGTGCTAACAGCTCTCAGGTCAAAACTGGAAGGAAATCATTACACAGAGGTAGGACCAGATTCATGTTCAGGGGTTGGTTGTTGCACTTGGCATTATAACTGAAGACTTTTGGATTTTAATTAAGGGCAATTATGTGGGAGCCAAAACTCTTAAATATCCTGCGTGGAGAACATTCAGTACAAATGATTCAGAATTTCAGGCAGCATGGTGGCACAGTGGTTAGCACTGCTGCCTCACAGCTCCAGGGTCCCGGGTTCAATTCCGGCCTCGGGTGACTGTGCGTGGAGCTTGCACTTTCTCCCCGTGGTCTGCGTGGGTTTCCTCCCACAGCCTGAAGATGTGCAGGTTAGGTGGACAGGCGATGGTAAATTGCGCCTCAAGTGTCCAGGGACGTGCAGGTTATGGGCATAGGGCAGGATGGACAGGGGAGCGGACTTGTGTAAAGTGCTCATTCAAAGGGTCGGTGCGGACTCAATGGGCCGAATGGCACCCTTCTGCACTGAAGGGATGCGATGAATTACATGTGTGACCACTGGTAATGGGTTTGAGTTCAGGCCCAAGGAGTCACCGTTGTGAGTAAACTGTGCATCATCCGAGGCTGAGCCCCTCAACGAGCCATCGAGGTGATATAGGAAAAAGGGAGGCATGGATGAGAGAAAGAATTGGACAGGTCAGAAGCAAAGAGTCAGGCGGAAATCGGAAATAAAAACAGAAAATGCTTCTGTCAGCATCTGTGGAGTGAGAAACAGAGTTAATGTTTCTAGTCTGTGCGACTCCTTCAGAGCTGGAGGGGTAGAAATGTGATAGATTTTACACTGGGGAAGAGGTAGAAGCAAAATAGGTGGTCAAGGATAGGGTGGAGCTCAGGGGAGATTTGACAAAGATGTCACAGGGAAAGGAATTATTGGACAGTCATAAAGTGTTTGTTTCAAAAAAAGGTTAACCTGTCATTGATACACAAAACGGTGCAATCCACTCACGCCCTTTCGAAAGATAACTCATGTAAAAGAACGCGATTCCCAGCCAAGGTTCGGAATTACTCGTTTCCACTGGCACCTCTTGCCTCCTGTAGGATCAGAATCCAACTCCAGCCACTCTTCACAAGTAAAACACAATCCACTCCCTGTATGCTCTGCACTCCACACGATAGCTGTGAAGCTCACTGAAGGGTGTTTGAAGTCGAACGGACAATAAGAAGAATAAAGTGCATTTCCAATCTAAGTCAAGACAGATATCCACCACAGTTACCAGTGAGAATTTGCCAACCCCTGTACCGTGAACCTCCACTCCCCCGTGTACTGCTTAGCCACTCTCGCACATTAACTTTTGCAACAAAAAACTCTGAAACATAACAGCAGTCAGAACCTCCCAGAGGTTGTTGCTAAAGCCTGCTCTCCCTCTCTCTCTCTCAATGTTCATCTTTGTCACAAAGAAATTCAGCTGAAGAACAGCAATTCAAATAAGCATTCGATGCCTGTGTAAAGCCGGTTAAGTGTCAAGACAATACTGACTTTTCGACTGTCTGCAGCTCCACCTGCGAGCTCCACTCACTGGCATTGCACACTCTTTCTCCACTGCCCCAGGACACTGAAGCTCACCAGTGCCGCCCCTGCCCACTTTAGCTCTTTCTCTCCGAGCCCCCCCCCCCCCCCCCCCCCCCCCCACTCAAACACTAATAAGGCTCTGGCATCCCAGAATTCTACCTCTTATCTTGCTTGGCTGCACATGAAGACCCCATGAGGTTCCTGGGGAGAGGCGAAGCTATTTATAAGAGCCTGAACGCTATCAATTTTGGCACTCTGTCAATGTCATTATATTGGAAAGCTGCACCAGCAGAGAGAGAGTGTACGTGTGTATTTTTATTAAACCGCGCCGTAAGGAGTTAATTAGTCACAGCTCTCTGCCAACCATCACAAACATTTTGTAATGTTTTTCTTTTGGAAAGAGATTCAAATCACTGCTATCTTTGGTTGCGCATATTTATCGCTCGACAGACTATCTAAAATCAGATTACCTGGTCGTGATCTCATTGTTTTTTGTGGGATCTTGCTGTGTGCACTCAGACTGCTGCATTCCCGACATTACAACAGTGAGTACACCTCAATATGTAGTCCATTAGGGGCAGCACGGTGGCACAGTGGTTAGCATTGCTGCCTACGGCGCTGAGGACCCGGGTTCAAATCCTGGCTCTGGGTCACTGTCCGTGTGGAGTTTGCACATTCTCCCCGTGTCTGCGTGGGTTTCGCCCCCACAACCCAAAAGATGTGCAGGTTAGGTGGATTGGCCATGCTAAAATTTCCCCTAAAAAAATTGGAAAAAATAATTGGGTACTCTAAAAAACAAAAAAAAAAAAAAAATTTTTTTTTACAAATAAATAAATATGTAGTCCATTGGCTCTGAAGCACTTCAGGATGTCCCAAGATCATGAAAGGTGTTCGAGAAATTCAAACCTTTCGATCACTCCGTTCTTTCCTGTTCCCGTTCTCTCGGCCTGCAATGTTGATGCTACAGCCAAGAAAGCACAACAGCGCCTATACTTCCTCAAGAAACTAAGAACATTCGGTATGTCCACATTGACTCGAACCAACTTTTACAGGTGCACCATAGAAAGCACCCTATCTGGCTGCATCGTAGCCTGGTATGGAAACTGCTCGGCCCAAGACTGTAAGAAACTACAGAGAGTCGTGAACACCGCCCAGTCCATCACACGAACCCGCCTCCCATCCAATGACTCTGTCCACACCTCCCACTGCCTTGGGAAAGCGGGCAACATAATGAAAGACCCCTCCCACCCGGATTATTCACTTTTCCAACTTCTTCCATTCGGCAGGAGATACAAAAGTCTGAGATCACGTACTAACAGTTTCAAAAATAGCTTCTTTCCCGCTGTTACCAGACTCCTGAATGACCCTCTTATGGACTGATCTAACCTCTCCACACATCTTCTCTACCGAGCAGCACTACACTCCGTATGCTTCACCCGATGTCAGTGTCTATTGTAGCCACCTGGGGTGGCCACTGCCCAACACAAAATGGAAGATTGCAAGGAATGCAGGGAAAATGGACATGTTGTAAAGCAAGCAGCTTGCAAAGCGATTGTATATTGGGACGACTGCAGAAACCAGTTTTGACTGTTGCAGAAACCAGACAGCACTGTGAAAAGAAACCAGTTAACATACTAATGAGGCGATACTGGGCGATCCCCAGATACAATGGAAACAAGTTAAATACAGATCGATACATTCAATGGAAGGCCAGACCCTTCGGCGCCAGAGAAGCCCAAAACAATAAGTCCCAAGAACCGCCCCAGCGACCGAGGAACTGCCCCATGATTGGGGGGTTCAAACATAATCGATTGGGAAGAGACCCAATCGATTCCAAGCAGGTAAAGTAGTCCTACCAAAGGGGCGCGGATCCCCTGGGACCTATAAAAGGCAGGTCTCACACATGGTTCAGTCTCCTGCTCCAGCCTTCGGACAGCAGCCACCAACAAGTAAGTGCCTCCCAACGACCGCTACCAGAGATAGGCACTCCTGACCCCCTTTTTAATTGATACCAACCTGAAGTCTGCAGACCAGAGCAGAGCAAGAGGCCTTGTTCCCTGACCCAGCAGTTCCTTCGAGATAAGTATTAGTTATTTAGCGGTAGGAATAAGTTTAATCCTTTTAGCGTGTGCATGGGTAGTTATTATAATTGTATTATAATAAACTCAGTTGTTTGGACTTACCAATTGGTGTATGGTTTTATTGCTTTGAACTTCACCTTGAAGCTTGTGGCGGTGTCTTGACGGCACCTGACGACTCCAGAGCTTAGAACAGAAACAGAGCCAAATTGAGTGTTCAGCACACTCACCCCAGAACGAACACTATGTATGTACATTGTGTATTTATCGTATGTCCTATGTTTTTTCATGTATGGAACGATCTGTCAGGACTGTACGCAGAACAATACTTTTCACTGTACCTTGGTACACGTAACAACAAATCAAATCAAACAATGATCGGTTGCATTGTGACATCAAAACGCAAGAATTGATGTGTGACAACTCAGCACTGGGGCCAATCTATTTTAGGAATTACAACACTACTTTCCCCTAATAGCCCTGGGTAATAGCAAAGCTACAAAGGTCAAAAGGCTGTCTCGGCTTGACCCGGGTCTGTGCTCAATTGTCTGCTCTTGGTCATGTAGCAATTAGCCTCAGCACCCTCTGGGTTGGCACAGAAAAGCTCGCCAACGCGTGAGTGAATGTCAGAGTACCAGAATACGGGTGGGCAAGTACAGAAGTACAGTGCCTGGATTGGTGCATGAAGCACGTGACCGAGACAAAGGATTAGCCAGTCCTCCACTCGTGGAAGAAGGGTCAGTAAAGGAGGACACAGGTTAAAGGAAATTGGCAGAAGAACCAGTGGCAAGAGAAGGGGATATTCTTTCATGCAGCAAGTTGTTCTTATCTGGAATTCTCTGCCTGAAAGGACAATGGAAGCAGATTAAACAGTAACTCGCAAAAGGAAATTGGAGAAATATTTTAAGAATAATCTTTATTATTGTCACAAGTAGACTTACATTAACACTGCAATGAAGTTACCGTGAAAATCCCCTAGTCGCCACATTCCGGCACCTGTTCGGATACACTGTGGCAGAATTCAGAATGTCCAATTCACCTAACAAACACGTATTTTAGGACTTGTGGGAGGAAACCGGAGCACCCGGAGGAAACCCACGCAGACAGTGGGAGAACGCGCAGGCTCCGCACAGACAGTGACCCAAGCCAGGAATGGAATCCGGGTCCTCGGCGCTGTGAAGCAGCAGTGTCAACCACTGAGCCTCCATACCTCCCCATGAAGCAACAGTTCTAACTACTGAGCTACCCTGCCACCCACGGTATTTGAAATGGAAAAATTTGCAGGTTGGCGGGGAAACATCGGAGCTTATTGTACAGCTTTCTCCAAGAGCTGGCATGGGATGACGGGCCTAATGGCCTCCTTCTGGGCTGTATAATACCACACCAAAAAGCAACATGAACAGCAAGAGGCACAATGTGTTTCATTCATACACTTTCACCCTTGCCTTAGTGCGGCCTTTGACATGGTTTTGCTCCTTTTCTGGTTTTCTTCATCCCCTCCTCAATCCACAACTTAATGTCATTCACCCATCTGGTTTTTAATCTTCCGCTTCTATGTTTTTACTCTCAATTTCACCTTCGACTGTTGCCTGGATAAGGCTGTCGGTGCTTTGTTTCCGATGTCTGTACTTGGCTATCTCCTGTACTAAACAATCTGATTCCTGAACTTCTACAATCGAACCCACTCATTCACCTTTCTGTCCATACAGCTGATCCTGTGCCCCCTCCACCATGTCCAAATTTCAAAAGCTGTTATCCTCTTTTTTCCCCGCCCCCCAGGGTCCAGCTCTCATTTCCACAGAGTGCAGGCTCCACACTAACGACCATACTCATCTTCACGCTGATGCTTTTGGGTTTCCAGGAGGTCACTGGTCACGCTGCTTGCCGTTGCCAATCTAACCTGGATGTTATTTTTGGATGGAATTTTGGTGATTATCATCGAGCCCGGGTACTTCAATTTGTCCACTGCCTTTATCTCGGTGTTTGCAATCTTGGCTTTTCCAAGCAGACGGTTGACTTTTATGCTACTTTTATGTGTACGCATGTGTGGGGTGCGTGGGAGTGTGCGCACGCATTTGGGGTTAAGTGGGAGTGTGTGCACGCATTTGGGGTTAAGTCGGCGTGTGCGCACGCATTTGGGGTTAAGTGGGTGTGCATGCGCATGTGCAGTGGGCGGGTGTGCGCAAGTGCAGTGGGCGGGTGTGCGCAAGTCAGTGGGTGGGTGTGCACAGGTGCAGTGGGCAGGTGTGCACACGTGCAGTGGATGTGCTTGCACACGTGCAGTGGGTGGGTGTCCGTGCAGTGGGTGGGTGTCTGTGCACACGTGCAGTGGGTGGGTGTCTGTGCACACGTGCAGTGGGTGGGCACACGTGCAGTGGGTGGGCACACGTGCAGTGGGTGGGTGTACAGACGTGCAGTGGATGGGTGTGCAGACGTGCAGTGGATGGGTGTGCACACGTGCAGTGGATGGGTGTGCACACGTGCAGTGGATGGGTGTGCACACGTGCAGTGGATGGGTGTGCACACGTGCAGTGGATGGGTGTGCACACGTGCAGTGGATGGGTGTGCCTCTTTCCCACATCAAGCACCTCCCTCCCTAACAAGGTCTGCCCTTTGTGGGTGCTCCCTCCTCCCATGGCCTCTCCATGAAGAACCCCACCCCCCTCAGGCTTCACCTTCTAATCACGAGGCCACTAATACTTACCCGGTCCTGGACACCAGAACACAGACACTCGGGGCAGCTTGTAGTCACAGAGCTGGTCACTGCAGCAGGGTAGCATGGTGGTTAGCATAAATGCTTCACAGCTCCAGGGTCCCAGGTTCGATTCCCGGCTGGGTCACTGTCTGTGTGGAGTCTGCACGTCCTCCCCCTGTGTGCGTGGGTTTCCTCCGGGTGCTCCGGTTTCCTCCCACAGTCCAAAGATGTGCAGGTTAGGTGGATTGGCAATGCTAAATTGCCCGTAGTGTCCTAATAAAAGTAAGGTTAAGGGGGGGGTTGTTGGGTTACGGGTATAGGGTGGATACGTGGGCTTGAGTAGGGTGATCATGGCTCGGCACAACATTGAGGGCCGAAGGGCCTGTTCTGAGCTGTACTGTTCTATGTTCTATGTTCTATGTTGCACTACTGTCACGGCCGAGACGATCCAAGCTGCTGGCAAATCAGGCGAGACTTCCTCCCAACCAAGGGGCAGATGTCCCAAGTTCAGCCAGTATCTGCCAGAATGCATTCCACACGGACTCTTTGGGTGGTCCCACCGTCCAAAGAATTCTCCCAAAAATGTTTATAGACGACACACAAATTCCACATTTAAAATGATACTAGAGTCTGATAGTATCCAAGTGGGAAATACATGTGTGCCGTCTCCTCCCCATACCTCGGCAGCATCCAAGCAAGCTGTCACCTTATCCTTAGTCTGTCTGACACCGCAGATCTGCTGCTACCTGCCCTCGAGCACAGCCATTGCCCAAACCCGAAGCTCAGTATCTCACTTTAAAAAGAGCCACAGAGGGCAGCACGGTGGCCTTGTGGTTAGCACAACCGCCTCACGGCGCCGAGGTCCCAGGTTCGATCCCGGCTCTGGGTCACTGTCCGTGTGGAGTTTGCACATTCTCCCCGTGTCTGCGTGGGTTTCGCCCCCACAACCCAAAAATGTGCAGAGTAGGTGGATTGGCCACGCTAAATTGCCCCTTAATTGGAAAAAATAATTGGAAAAAATAATTGGCTAATCTAAATTTTTTTTTTAAAAAGAGCCACAGCACACAAGATGTTTGTGTGTGAAGTAAATTGCCCTTCATCACGGAGGTGTGAGTGGGCAGACTACCAGGTCACCTGAGCATCGCGGAGATGGAGAGGCAGAGCAGGCCCCTCCAACAGAACAGCAGAGACATGGCTCTGCTCCAACCAGGGGCGGATCTACTATGAAACTAATGAAGTTTAAGCTTCAGGGCCCCTAATCCTGGAGGGGCCCCAGAAGCGACTTTAGTCCACATCGCTTAAAAATTTTGGGTCTACTGTATGAGAAAGGGTTTTTAAAAAAATAATAATATTAATAATATAGTGTAATTCAATACAAAATAATAGTTAAAATAAAAATTAAAAGGTTATTAAAGTATCATGTAGGCTAGCCGTAAACGGAAAAAACGTTCAAATTAAAGATGTTTCGTTCTAAATATATTTAATATAAAATAATTATAAATAATTTAAAACACTTAACAGTTATGACAGAAATACAAACAGTAGATGACGTGTCGTAACAAAAAAGGGGAGCAGTTGAAAAGGCAATCACAATGCTGACGTGAATTTTCAACGTGATAGCACTCGTGATAGCGATCTAGACAAGAATTTTTTTTCAATAAAGTGTTCATAAGGATACAATATTTTAATTACCCCTACTCAAAAATAAATGTTATCTTTACGACCACATAGCTTAGGCTAATACTATATTACAAGTATTTATGAAAAAGTAATAACAGGGTGAATTTGTGTTCAATTACAGGTGTTTATTATGAAAAGTGTTCAAATAATGGTAAAATTGTGTTACATTACCTTAGCCTATGAGTTTTGGTGGCCAAGTCTTGCCTAACTTAGTCTACCTTGTGTAGGCTAGCTTGAACATAGCCTAGTTTAGCCTATTTAGCTTATTTATTAGAAATCTTAAAAAATGGCACTTTACTTTCTGAGAAAGTAGGCCTAATTTCTTTTCCTTTCAAAGCATGCGACAATAATCGCACAACTCAAACTGATTAATTTTTTGTTGTATATATTTCAACAATCCCAAAGTTTGAGAGTCAGTAGCACAGATGTTGTAAAGGTGGAGTGTCCGCGGTAAGTTGGCTGTTCTGCTGTGGCTAATGTAATTTTTTTCCCTTTTTAACAGAGGTCAAGACCCTAGAGGAATAACAATGAGTTCACGAAAGTACTTAAATGGATACCAAAAACGCAAACTCAATGAAAAGCGATCTGACGAAATTTCTAAATGTCAAAAACTAACAAACTATTTTGCAATGTCAAGTTTAAATTTTTTATGCATATTGTCTCTAGAACATGACATTGCAAGGAAGCTCTCGTATGACAAAACTACGTGAATATGTTGCGAGAAAAAACAGGAAAAATTTTGTAAAATGTGCTTCATGTAGTATGTATTCTCATAGGTGTCTAAAATAAAAGATTATACTGACTGTGGTCTTTTCTATGTATTATTTCATCATTCTATGATGCATCATGCATGTATAACATTTCCCTAATTTTCATCCCCCCATAACTCGAAAACTATAAAGCATAGGAAATTTTCATTCACACCAGTGACTTTGACATGTGAGATAATCCAGTACAGCAATTTTAATCAAAATCTGAGATGTAGTGGTTAAATTTTTTTTTTTTTTTAAATTGTGGTCATCTGTCGTGGAACAACCCCATTGAAGATGATAAGAGTGGTTACCCAGACCTTGTTGCTGGTTGCGAAGGGGCCCCCATAACACTTCAAGCTTCAGGGCCCCAAAAATGTAGGTCCGCCACTGGCTCCAACAGAGACCTCTGTTTAATTTTTAATTGCTGCACGTCAGCAAAGAAATAATTTCCTTTAAGTGCTTCATCTCCAGGGGCAGCGATTTTGAACAGCAGCATTTTACGAAGGCTTGTTGCTTCCCTCCATTTTCCATCCCAACTCTCCCAAAGTGGGGTGCAGAAAGCTAACCATCCCGGTTGGGAAGCATGCGTGCAACTGCACGACTGAGAGGGTGTTCCTTGGGATAAAGAATAAGAACTTACAGCGTCTTTCACCACCCTGTGACATCACATGGCACTCCACAGCCGATTAACCACTTTAATGTTGGAAATGTCGCAGCTAATCTACACGAAAGTTCTCACATAATGACCTGGTCAGCTTCCTTGGTTGAGGGACAAATATTGACCAGGACACTGGGCACAACACCTGTGCTCTTCTTTAACATAATGCCATGACATCTATAACACCGTAGGAAGTCTTACAACACCAGATTAAAGTCCAACAGGTTTGTTTCAAATCACTAGCTTTCGGAGAGCAGCTTCTTCCTCAGGTCACCTGAGGAAGGAGCAGTGCTCCAAAAGCTAGTGATTTGAAACAAACCTGTTGGACTTTAACCTGGTGCTGTAAGACCTCTTACTGTGCCCACACCAGTCCAACACCGGCATCTCCACATCATCTTCAACATCCACCCGAGGGGGCAAATAGGAGCTTGGTACAGCACTGCAGTGTTAGCCTTGATTTCTGTCCTCGAGTCTGTGGAGTGGGGGTTTAAAACGGCAACTGCCTGACTGAGAGGCAAGAGTGATCCAGCGAGACACGGTTCCACAACTACAACCAGGAAATGCCTATATCTACTAAACCTAGTGTGCGTACACACACACACGCCCATCCAGTAGCAGGTTAATAAACTGCAGTGTTGTTAGGAGGAAATCTGACTCTTTTGGAAAATAATAGTGTGCTTGTCCTTGTTCTCAATGGCTCCAGGTGTATTGCTGCTTCAGCAGGATACCTTTTCTACGAAGAGACTAGTTCTTTGTTGGCCGCCTTCTACACCTGTGAACAGCTGACTCTTGAAGAAAGTCATTTCAGAGCTTGGGGGGGGGGGGGGGGGGGGGGGAGGGGGAGGAGACCCTTTCAGTAGTTTTAAGGGCTCCACAGCAGATTTCGAACAGATTCCTACACGGTAATGGGAAAGGCCGTCGCAATGCTCTGATTGCAAGAGAACCTTTCAGCAAGCATTCATTCCACTAATTCCCGATAACAGTTCCTTTCTGATTAATCTCTCGAGGCAGGATTACAGGCTGGGTGGGAGGTGCCATTGTACTGTTCCTCGCATCAATGCTCAGTGGGTCTGCGGGGGGGGGGGGGGGGGGGGGGGGGAGAGAGATCATCTTTCAGCTGGGAAACTGGGCCAGGTGGGGGTCTGACTATCTGGGCAGGCTCCCTGCCTCAACTCATTTGTCACCTTTGTGATTACATCTACAGTCTAAACCACAGGCTGAGAGAAACCTTCATTATCACGCTTTTTGTGAACTATCTTACCCCCTCGTCTTTAATACTGGTTTATTTCCCCTCATGTTGGGATGTGCACCTTCTGACCCATGTCTCCTGAAGATGATGTCTGGGAGTGCAGCTCCATGGGCATCTTTCACCCGGGTAGATAAATTCGGAAGGGAGGAATGGAATGGGAGAATGGAATGGGGCATCGCAGCTCAGAGACACTGAGATCGATTGCAGAGTGCGGTGCATCCAGCTGAGAGTAGTGGGGACGTGCACATTCTCCCAGCGTCTGCGTGGGTCTCACTCCCACAACCCAAAGATGTGCAGTGTGGGTGGATTGGCCACGCTAAATTTCCCCTTAATTGGAAAAAAATCGGGTACTCTAAATTTAAACAAAAGAGCAGTGGTGACAACACGGGAAACGGGGGAATTTTAGGATGACTCCTGCCCTCCCTCCCTTCGCCCAAGTTTTCCTTGCAACACTTGGCGGGCAAGACCCTCTCCTACTTACATCAGCCAGAGGACAAAGAAACCTGGAGCCTTTGTGACGATAGCTCAAGGTGATTTGACGGTTTGTGTTTTCTTCCATATCTCTGCTAGGAGGCACTCGACCATCCCCCCATTAGTACAGCTGGTACGACTGCCTCACGTCGTCAAGGACTCGGGTTCGATCCTGGCCCCGGCTCACTGTCCGTGTGGAGTTTGTACATGTCCGTGTCTGCGTGGGCCTCACCCCCACAACCCAAAGATGTGCTGGTTAGGTGGATTGGCCACACTAAATTGCCCTTAATTAGAAAAAAATAATAATTGGGCACTCTAAATTTATTTTTTAAAAATACACTGGCATGCAACGCATTCGGCTGCCAACTCTAGCTCAACACATTCCGGAAGGTTTAGTCATTTGACCCCCTGCCCCCAACATGTCCAAGCTCACGTTGCCCCTATCCACCCCTGTCCATTAGAAAGCCAACACTTTATCTGATTGTCTGACACATTAAGAATCAGCCAAACATACCTTTACCCTCATCTCCTCGAACACCAATAGTTCCAAAACAAATAAAAGAAAATGTCCAACAAAAAGAAAACGCACTGTTGTTAGATGCCTTTATGACCTCTCTCCGGGACTTGTGCAACATCATTTTGGAGATTGATCTTCAATTGCTAGAGTCTCCAGGCCAATCCTGCAGGGTTGGCAACCCTAGGTACACGATGGGCAGAGATTAACATGCGACTGGCGAGTCAGAGAATGAGTTTATCTCTTCAGCTCCTGTTTTGTGAGATCGAGGGAGAAAAGGGGATTTATTCAGAGAATCCAGTTGCACAGAGAGCACTTTTAACCAACGCCGGACATCTCAAAGCATTTTAACAGCCACTGAATTACTTTTCAGGCATAGTCACTGTTGTAGTGAGCAGGGATCTACTTCTGAGGCTGCATAAGGCTCTGGTCAGACCCCATTTGGAGTATACAGAGCAGTTTTGGACCCATATCTAAGGAAGGGTGCCTTGGAAAGGGTCCAGAGGAGGTTCACAAGAACGATCCCTGGAACGAAGAGCTTGTCGTATGAGGAACGGTTGGGGACTCTGGGTCCATACTCGTTGGAGTTTAGAAGGATGAGGGGGGATCTTATTGAAACTTACAGGATACTGCGAGGCCTGGATAGAGTGGACGAGGAGAGGATGTTTCCACTTGTTGAAAAAACTAGAACCAGAGGAAACCATCTCAAACTAAAGGGACGATCCTTTAAATAAGAGATGAGGAGGAATTTCTTCAGCCAGAGGGTGGTGAATCTGTGGAACTCTTTGCTGCAGAAGGCTGTGGCCAAATCACTAAGTGTCTTTTAGACAGAGATAGATGGGTTCTTGATTAATGAGGGGATCAGGGGTTATGGGGAGAAGGCTGGAGAATGGGGATGAGAAAAGTATCAGCCATGATTGAATGGCAGGGCAGACTCAATGGGCCAAGTGGCCTAATTCTGCTCCTATGTCTTATGGTAGTGAAGGAAACGCAGGAGCTGATTTGCACACAGCAAATTCCCGCAACAGCAATGTGATAATAATCAGATAATTGGAAAATGCTGGAAAAACTCAGGAGGTCTTGCAGGAGCCATAGAGAGTGCAACAGAGTTAATGCTTCGAGTCCGTCTAGCTATTTTTCAGAGCTGTTTATTGTGATTTTTAAAATAAATTTTGAGTACCCAATTAGTTTTTTCCAATTAAGGGGCAATTTAGCGTGGCCAATCCACCGACCCTGCACATCTTTGGGTTGTGGGGGCGAAACCCACGCAGACACGGGGAGAATGTGCAAACTCCACACGGACGTGACCCAGGGCCGGGATCGAACCTGGGACCCCAGCGCCGTGAGGCAGCAGGGCTAACCCACTGCGCCACCGTGCTGCCCGTTATTTATCGCGACGCTGATTGAGGGATAGATACCGATCTGGACAAGGGATGGGCAACAAATGCTGTCCTAGCAGGCGAAGTCTACATCCCGAAAAAATGAATTAAAAAAAAACCACCAGGGATAATTGCCCTGCTCTTCTTTAAAATAACGCCGCAACGGGCAGCACTTTGGCACAGTGGTTAGCCCTGCTGCCTCACGGCGGCGAGGTCCCAGGTTCGATTCTGGCTCCGGGTCACTGTCCGTGTGGAGTTTGCTCATTCTCCCCGTGTTTGCGTGGGTTTCGCCCCAACAACCCAAAGATGTGCAGAGTAGGTGGACTGGCCATGCTAAATTGCCCCTTAATTGGAAAATTGAATTGGGTACTCTAATTTATAAAAATAAAAATAATTTAAAAATTAAAAAATAACGCCACGGAATATTTTAGGTCCACTCCAAAAGCCAGATAGCGCCTCGTCCGAAAGGTGGCACTTCCAAATGTCAGGTGTCTTTCATGTGCCAGTGCAGACTCGATGGGCCAAAAGGCCTCTCCTGCATTGTATTGTTTTCTGATTCCAACAGTCTAACGCTCCTTCAGTGCTGCACTGGAGTACCCGCCTTGATTTTTGGGCTTGACTTGAACGTGGAACATTATGATTCAGATGAGAGTCTGCTATCAACTGAACCGCACCAGACACGGAATTTATTTTCATGAAAAGCTTTCATTCACTGAGCTAAAAGAACGGCATTTCACTGATGCAAGAAGCCCTTCAGTACTCCATCTAGGTTAGCCATTCTACCCAAGACGAGATCCGAATGAGATGTCCTCACTTCATATCCATGTTCCAGTTCAAAGGCCATCAATGCTCTCAGGACATGGGCTCAAATCCCACCATGGCAACTGGTGGAATTTAAATTCAATTAATAAACCTGGAATATAACTATAGACTTAGTAATGGTGACCGCAAAACTATCAATTGTTATAAAAACCCATTTAGTTCACTTATCTTTCATTTCATGTTCTTCAGGGAAGGAAATCTGCCACCTTGACCTGGTCTGGCCCACAAAATGTAAATAAAAAAACAATATAGAAATGCCGCCCTAGTCCCAGAGAACCATAGGCTGCTCTCTCCATTGAGAGCTGACTAGTGGCGATTTAACCGGAGATCACCACACCTCAGGCCGAAGGGCAAACTTGAGATGGCGGGGCCTTCATGAACAACCTCAGTCGGTACGGGAATTGAACCCACAGTGTGTTGGCGTCGCTCCGCATCATAAACCGGCCATCCAGCCAACTGAGCTAACCGACCCATTTCTGGCCTATATGTGACTCCAGGCCCATTGCAATGTGACTGACTCTTAAATGCATTCTGGAGTGGTCCAGCAAGTCACTCAAGGGCAGGTCGGGATGGGCAACAAATGCTGGCTTTGCCAGCAACCAGCATGAAAGGATATATTTTTTAAAAACAGGAACAGGAACCCTGGTGGATGTCTTCCTCACCCTTCAGAAAGACCAAAGGACTGAAGTCAACAATATGTCATCAGGAGGAGCTGGTACACGCCTGGAATACTTTGCGAGTGAGTGCTATGGCACAAATCACACTTAATATCAAGCATAGACAGATTGGTCTGGGATATCCAAGTATGGAAAAGTCTGTGAGCGAAGCATCCAGGTGGGAACAACTGGAAGTTTGACAACTCCCGTGTCATATGTTAAGCTGGAGAGATCAATTAACGTCAATGATCCTGTCAGATTTTGCCACTCCACTTTGAGCATTTGCAAAGTGTACACAAGGAGCAGCAAATGTCAGGCAGGTGAATGGCCTGGCAAAGCTAGACTGCGTTTCTTGTGAGGGATTGGGAGGTTAAACATTCTGCGATATTACATCCTGAAGTAAAAGCCGTGCATTTATATGGCACCTTCCTTTTTTTTTAATTTCGAGTACCCAATTCATTTTTTCCAATTAAGGGGCAATTTAGTGTGGCCAATCCACTTACCTTGTACATCTTTGGGTTGTGAGGGTGAGACCCACGCAGACACGGGGAGAATGTGCAAACTCCACACGGACATATGACATCTTTCATAACCTCAGGGCATCCGAAGGTGCTTTGCAGCAGTGGTTAGCACTGCTGCCTCATGGTGAAGAGGACCAGGGTTCAATACCGGCTCTGGATCACCATCTGTGTGGAGTTTGCACATTCTCCCCGTGTCTGCGTGGGTCTCACCCCCACAACCCAAAGAGGTGCAGGCTAGGTGGATTGGCCACGCTAAATTGCCCCTTAATTGGAAAAATAAATTGGGTTGTCTAAATTTATTAAAAAAGGCAAACAATTTTTTAGAAAAGTACTTTTTGAAGTGTAGTCAACGTTGCAATGTAGGAAATGCAGCAATACAGGAAATGCAATGCACAACAAGATCCCACAACAACAATGTGATAATGATCATATAATCTATGTTTGTAGTTCAGGAAAACAGCATTGATGCATTTAAGGGGAAGTTAGATAAACCAATGAGGGAGCAAGGAACAGATGGTATTGTTGGTAGGGTGAGCGGAGACTTGGGTGGCACAAGCATGGACCAGTAGGGCCGAATGGTCTGTTTCTGTGCTGTAAACTCGCCCAGCGGAGGAAGGAAAAAACTGACATAACGAAGCCACAAGCACGTAGCCACGTTCCATTTACATCAACGGCGAAAGCCCAAATGAAAACATTTTCTCTGGCCTGACGAAGCTCAGATTTCAATCTGCCGCTCACCACCAGCATTCCAGGACTCTGTTCCAAAGGCCCTCTTTAATTCAGTGGAACACTAATGCAAACACCAATAACATCTCGGTTATGCAGACAGAGTGAGTGCAGTGTCTGGGGGATTCCGGTGACACAAGCCTCTCGAGTGCCTGTGCCAAACAAAGGGCATCTTTGTTACATCTGGCTTAATTCATGTTGATTGTGGTAGGAGTGGGGGTGGGTGCGAGCAGGATTGAAGCAGCTTAGTCCAACCAACAAAAGCTTTCAAAGCCTTCGCTGTAAAGAGCGATGTGGAGTTCGGATCGGGGCGGAATATGGAAAAATGGCTGGATTTGGGGCAGGAAGATCTCAGCCATGGTGCTCACTAACCAGCATCCTCCCCAATATGTAGATGATGGGTGAAAATACTATCGAGTTTGGTCATCTTCCTGACAGACATCCTGACAGGCAATGCCGATGCCGAGCATCAGCAAATTCACTGGTGGTTTGGGAAGTGAATCCTTTTTTTTTTTAAAAAAAGGTATTTTATTCCAAATGTATTCAACATAATAACACAACTTTAACATCCAGCAGCGTATACCGTTTGTACATTCTCTCTCCCCCCCCCCCCCCGCATTTACTCCTTCGACCCCCCCCCCCACCCCCGACAAGCAGCTCCTCAAATATAGCCGTGAACGGCCTCCACCGTACCTCGAATCCCTGTTCTCACTCCCTCAGAGTAAATTTGATTTGTACAAGCTTTTCTTAAAAAAATTTGAGTCCCTAATTTTTTTTCCCCCAATTAAGAGCAATTTAGTGTGGCCAACCCACCTAACCTGCACGTCTTTTTGGGTTGTGGGGGCGAGACCCACACAGACATGGAGAATGTGAAAACTCCACACGGACAGTGACCGGGATCGAACCCAGGTACTCGGCGTTGTGAGGGAGCAGTGCTAACCACTGTGCCGCGGTGCTGCCCCAATTTGCATCAACCTGAGAAACAGTTACAAATCTCCCAGCCACACTACGACCCCCAGCGGCGTGGCCCACCTCCAATTCAAAAGCATCTGTCGCCAGGCGATCAGAGTGGTGAAGGCCACGATGTCGGCCCCCTTCCCAACCAGCAACTCCAGCATCTCCGACACCCCTAACATCAATCCCTACAATCCTCGATAGGTTCCTAAACCTAAAAGTTCTCCAACTCCTCACACCCCAGAACAAATAGGCATGCTCGCACACCTATCTGCGACCTCGGGAAAAAACCCACACATCCGGGCCAGAGTCATGTGGACCCTGTGCACCACCTTAAATTGTATCAAACTCATCGTTGCACAGGAAGAGGTTGAGTTCACTCGGCACATTACTTCACATCAAAGTCACCATCCTGTCTCCCTCCCAAACTCCTCCCCCCACTTCAGCTTGATCCTTTCCACTAAGGCCAGACCCTGCTCCATCAACCACCCATATATATCCCAAATCCTACCCCACTGCCTCATCCAGAAGCAACATTGTCACCAAAAGTGTAGAGACCGACACCTGAGGGAATGATGTGCAAATGTGCGCACAGGTCCACACCTGCCGATGTCTAAACTCACTCCCCCGAGGTAGCTCGAACCTTTGGCGCAGCTCCTCCAGCCCAGCAATTTTCCCCTCAACAAACAAGTCCCTGACCACACTAACCCCTCCTCCCTCCATCTCCTATACATCCCATCCATTCCCCCTCGGCGTAAACACAGTGGAGTCATCACCGACATGTGACCCAGTTTAAAGTGTCACCTCAGTCGGTTCCAAGTTTTTATGGACTCCACCACCAGCGGATTCCTCGTATACTTCCTCAGGGCGAACGGCAATGGGGCTGTCACAGAGGCCCAGGCTCGTCCCCACACAATATTCTTCCTCTAACCTGACCCAATCTGCCCCCTCCTCCTCCCACCATCGCCTCACCTTCTCCACATTCACGGCCCAATAGAAATGCAAATTCGAGACCGCCAGCCCTTTCCCTGCCCACACAAATTCCAAGATTAACGAATCTACCCTCCGAAAAAAGACTTTGGGGAGGAAAATCGGGAGGGACTGAAACGCAAACTGGTATCTTGGCGGCACGTTCATCTTCATCATCTGCATCCTCCCCACCAATGTCAGGTTCAGCGTATCCCATATTCAACATCATAACACAACTTAACATCCAACAGAAACTTAACATCCAACAGAGCATGCCGCCCCCCCCCCCCCCCCCCCCCCCCCCCCCGTCCCCCAGTTACTTCCCCATCCACGACAAACAGCTTCTCAAAAACCATATCTCAAAGCCATCCTCCAATCCCCTTAGGGCAAATTTGATTTTCTAAAACCTGCAAAACCCAACCATGTCCCCGATGTCATAGCCAACCTCCAATTCAAAAATATCCGTCGCCGAGAAGTCAGAGGCGAAGGCCCCCCAAGGCCCCCCTTTCTCCAAAGTAGCTCCGGCACTTCCGACACCCCAAAGATTGCCGCCATAGGGTCCGGCTTCATGCCGACCCCTACAATCCTCTAAGTTCCCGAACACTGCCTCCCAAAAGTTCTCCAACTCCGCACATCACCCAAACACGTGGGCATGGTTCGCCACCCCTCCCCACACCTCTCGCACCCATCCGCTCTCTCTGGAAAAAACCTCCTCATCCAGGCCCGAATCATGTGGACCCTGTGCACCACCTTAAATTGTACAAGATTCGTCCTTGTGCAGGAGGAGGTTGAGTTCCCTCTGTGTATTACTTTGCACCATTCTTCTATCTTCCTCCCATTTCCGCTTGATCCTTTTCACTAAGGCCCTGACCCTGATTTTTTTTTTTTTATAGACCTCTACGCCACTGGACTCCTCGTGTACTTGTTCGGGGTTAATGTCAGTTGGGCCGTTACCAGAGCCTCGGGCTCGGACCCTTGCAAAACGCCTCTAACCTGACCCAATTTGCCCCCTCCCCCTTTCTCCACATTCACTGTCAAATATTAATGCAACAAACTCTGGAGCAGCAGCCCCCCTTCCCATCTCTGCCTTTGCAACAGGGCTCCCCTTCACCCTCTGCACCTTCCCTGCCCACACAAATTCTGATTAATGCATCGACCATCTGAAAAAAGGGCCTTGAGGGTGGGGGGGAAATCGGGAGGGACTGAAACACAAACAGGAATCTTGACATTATGTTCATCTTCACCACCTGCACCCTTCCCACCAATGTCAGGTGCACCACATCCCATGATTTAAGGTCCCCCTTACTCTCCGCCACCGACCCCATCAATTTCCACCTATGCATCGTGACCCACTCAAGCATTACCCAATCCCCAGGTACTGGACTGCTGCCTTGCCACCTCAAATGGCAGCACCCCCAGGTTCGCCCCCCCCCCCCCCCAAAAACAACAGGTCATCGGTATACAACAACACCCAATGCTCCTTGCCGCCCCCCCCCCCTCAGCCAAGGCCCAAAGTGCCTTCGCTAAGGGTTCAATCACCAACGCGAACAGTAACAGGGACAACCCTGCCCCGCACACCTGTGCAGCCCAAAATGCCCCGAGTTTGTCTCATCTGTTCGCACACTTGCCATAGTTGTTGAAAACAAAACTGGACCCACAACACAAACCTCGGCCCCAACTCAAAACTCCCCAGGATTTCAAACAAATACCTCCACTCTACAAGGTCGAAGGCCTTATCCACAGAGATTGACACGATCACCCTCCGGCATTCGTCTCTTCTCCCCCCCCCCCCCCAAATTACGTTTAACAATCTCTTAATGCTACCAGAAAGCTGCCTCCTCATCTCATACCCCGTTCGATCCTCCGAGACCACATCAGGCACATGCTCTGCCAACATTCTCACCAATACCTTTGCCAGGACTTTCACATCCGTATTCAGCAGCGAGATGGGCCTATAGGACACCCACTCCAATGGACCATTGCCCTTTTCCGGGGTCAACGAAATCGACACCTGTGCCCGTGTAGCTGACAACTCGCCCTTCTCCACTGCCTCATTAAACAGGTCAAGAAGGTGGGGAGCCAACTCCATCGCAAACTGCTTATAAATTCCACCGGGAAGCCATCCAGCCCTAGTGCCTTATCCGACTGCATCATGCCAATTCATTCCATCATCTCCTTCACCTGAAGAATTTACCTCGTGCTACCTGTCGCCGCAGCTGGTGGGCCAGCATGTGACTGGCCTTCTCCGAATAGTCACACTGCAAGCCTCGCACCCTCCTCAGCTGACCCACTGCCCTTCCTGGCGCCAACCGATCAAACTGACCGCGCAACTTCTTTCTTTCCGCCAACAACTCTTTGTGGAGGCCACACGAGTACCTCCCATCCACCTCAACTATCTCGTCCAGCATGTGCCGATGTTCCTCCCTCCCCATCCTATCCTTGTGGGCCTTCAACAAAATAATTTCCCACGGGCCTTCCAAGGCCTCCCAAAATGTGGCTGCCAATACCTCCCCATGCTGATTAACCTCAACATAATTCTTAATCACCGCTGCCATCTTCCCACAAAACTCGTCAGTCAAAAGCCCAGAAACCAACCTCCATCCCGGCCTGTGTGTCTGACCTGAAGTCGAGGTAGTGCAAGCCATGGTCCAAAATCACTATTCCACACCTTCCACCCTCATCAGCACCAGCCAACTCACCACAAAAAAGTCAAACTGGGAATATACCCTCTACACATGCGAAAAGGAGGAATACGCCCTCTCTCCTGGGTGCCCAAACCTCCACAGATCCACCATCCCCATTCTCTCCATAAACCCTCCCAGTTCTGCGCCATTCTCGACCTATCCACCTCAAGCTCCAATATACAATTAAGGTCCACCCGGATAATTGGCTGGTGAGAATACAAATCCGGGATCGGCACCAATAGCCTCTTCACGAATCCTGTGTCGTCCCAATCAGTTGCATTCACATTCACCAACACCACTGGAGTCCCCACTAGCACCCCACTCACTAATCACAAGTCTCCCCTCCCCCAGGTCCTGCATCTCCCTAGCCCCTGTAAATTCAGATTTCATGTTCAACAGTATGGCGATCCCCCCATCTACATCCCGTTAAACCCAGAGTGGAACACTTACCCCGCACACCCTCCCTCAACCTCACCTGATCTTTCACCCGGAGATGCGCCTCCCGCAGGAAAATCACCTCTGCTCTCAAACCTTTCAAGTGCGCGAACACCCAGGACCGCTTACCCGGCCCATTTGGCCCACGGACATTCCATGTCACGATTCTCATCAGAGGCTTCCCCCTCCCCCTAGAGTTCCCCTTAGGCTCTGCTCCTTCTTACCCCCACTCTGAACCAGATATGAATACTAACATTGTATTTGCCTTCCTGGCTGCCGATGGAACATGCAAGTTAACCTTGGGAGTCCTTGTTCACGATTCTCTTAAGGTTGGAAAGGCAAATGCAATGTTAGCATTCATATCATTAATGACTTGGATGAGGGAATTGAAGGGTGGGTCAGTAAATTTGCAGACGATATGAAGATTGGTGGAGTTGTGGATAGTGAGGAGGGCTGTTGTCGGCTGCAAAGAGACATAGATAGGATGCAGAGATGGGCTGAGAAGTGGCAGATGGAGTTTAACCCTGAAAAGTGTGAGGTTTTCCATTTTGGAAAGACAAATGTGAATGCGGAATAAAGGGTTAATGGTAGGGTTCTTGGCAATGTGAAGGAGCAGAGAGATCTTGGGGTCTATGTTCATAGATCTTTGAAAGTTGCCACTCAAGTAGATAGAGCTGTGAAGAAGGCCTCTGGTGTGCTAGCGTTCATTAGCAGAGGGATTGAATTTAAGAGCCGTGAGGTGATGATGAAGCTGTACAAAACTTTGGAGTACTGTGTGCAGTTCTGGTCGCCTCATTTTAGGAAGGATGCGGAAGCTTTGGGAAAGGTGCAAAGGAGATTTACCAGGATGTTGCCTGGAATGGACAGTAGGTCTTACGAGGAAAGGTTGAGGGTGCTAGGCCTTTTCTCATTAGAACGGAGAAGGATGAGGGGACATTTGAAAAAGGTTTATAAGATGATCAGGGGAATAGATAGACAGTCAGAGACTTTTTCCCCGGGTAGAACAAACCATTACAAGGGGACATAAATTTAAGGTGAATGGTGGAAGATATAGAGGGGGGGGGGGGGGGGGGGGGGGGGGGGGGGGGGGGGGGGGGGGGGGATGTCAGAGGTGGGTTTTTTACCCAGAGAGTATTGGGGGCATGGAGTGCACTGCCTGTGGAAGTAGTTGAGTCGGAAACATTAGGGACCTTCAAGCGGCTATTGGATTGGTACATGAATTATGGTAGAATGATGGGGTGTAGATTAATTTGTTCTTAATCTCGGACAAAAGTTCGGCACAACATCGTGGGCCGAAGGGCCTGTTCTGTGCTGTACTTTTCCATGTTCTATGTTTTTCTATGTTCTGAATCGGGCCCAAGCAAGATGCCCCCCCCCCCCCCCCCCCCCCGCCCCATTATCAGACTCACCCTCCATAACCCCCTCCCATTGGAGTTTCTCAGCGGAATAAGAAGAATCAAACACAGAACATCTATCAACAGCCAATAGACTGAAGTCTGCGGTACCAATGGATGACCACTTGTATAGAAGATAAAAAGTGAAGACAGAACCTTTCTTCCCCTTCCTCATTTAACGCTGCATTCCACCATAAACACACACACCACATTATACAGAACTACTACGCACAGCATCTGTGAACACTTTCCTCCTTCCTTGAGGATAAAAACAGGATCTATTCTTAGTTTAATGGCAGCTGTTGACCAAGAAGAATTTGTTTAATTTTTCAAATCTTGGAATGGCATCTGAAGGATGTAGCTAATTTGGGAGAGCTGGCGCACAGACTTTCAGACCATACGCCGCTGTGGGAAAAGGCAGATGTCGATCATTTAAACAAGTTTGCTTTAAACGCTTTTCCAGTAAATAATATTCCAATTTAAAAAAAAACCCTGGGTGCTCTGGGCGGGGTGGAGGGGGAAGCTCTGGATTATTATATCAATCGTTCAAAGCTCCGCTGCAATGGGGGAGAAACGGGGAAATTACGGAATCGACCGCTGCGATGCTCAGTGAGTATTAAGCATTCGATGCACCACATTGTGCTGCATCGGGGCACAGGAAGATCCCAATTTTCTTGGCCGGCCCATCTACAACCGCAAAGCACCAAAGGCTTTATGAGGCGAGGTTACAGTTTTAGGGGAGAAAAGAGGAGAAATAAATATTCTTTAGAGCAGAGATGATAAAGGGGAGATTCAATGGAAATATTCAAAATCATGAGCGTTTTGATAGAGTAAATAGGGGTAAATTATTTTCACTGGCAGAACCAGAGGCGAGACGGCAAGATGTTTTTCTTAGCGCTGTGACTTGTCGTGATCTGGATGCGCTGCCTGAAAAGGCGGTGGAAGCAGATTCAATAGTAACTTTCAAAAGGGAAAAACACCTGGGAGAAATAAAATGGTGGTGTCTGGGTAGGGAAATGGAAATAACAGAATAACCCTCATAAAGAGCTCCAAGATGTCAGATAGAGAACACTTTGTATACAGTAACTATCAGGAATATAAATGGTCTTTTGTGTAGCAATCTTGCACTGACCCAGACACATGGAGCTGACCCAGACATTATATCCACACAAGTCATCGTCCTGGCTGGAATATTTTGAGAGATGAACACAGGAAAGTAAAGTTTCAAGTTGTGAAGGTCGGTTGGCGTACAATTTATCCAGGGAGATTTTGGCACCCAACTTGTCTCATTACGTAACATCCCTTCTCAACGGCAATTAGGGATGGGCAATAAATATTGGCCTTGCCCAACATCCCAAGAAAAATATAAAGAAATCTTGTGCTCGCCCTGGCCAGCGTTGTCAATGATCCTTGGATTGATTTCATTTGCACAGTCTTACAGCACAAGGATTGTACACTCAGTGCAGCAACAACAACTTGAATCCATGTCGTGCCTTTCATGTAGTAAAATGTTCCAAAGCAGTTCACAAGTGCATCATCAGGCAAAACCTGACACCGAGGAACATAGGGCAGATGACCAATTGCTTGATCGAAGAGCCATGTTTTAAAGAGCGTCTTTAGAACAGAGGCATGGAGAAGATGCCACCTGGTCACAGAGGAATAGGGGTCTTGCTTAACTTCTAATTTAGACCCCACACCACATTGTCGCGGCACCATTAGCTCTCCCCCCCCATAAGAAATGTTTTAGTGTGTGGGGATGGTGGGGTGGGCAAGGGTTATTTTTAAAAATATAAATTTACAGTACCCAATTCATTTTTTCCAGTTAAGGGGCAATTTAGCGTGGCCAATCCACCTACTCTGCACATCTTTGGGTTGTGGGGGTGAAACCCATGCAAACACGGGGAGAATGTGCAAACTCCACACGGACAGTGACCCAGAGCCGGGATCGAACCTGGGACCTTGGCACCAAGGGGTTCTTGTTGGTCAAAAACTAACACCCATGGGTGGGTGGGGGGGGGAGAGGAGAGAGAGAGAATCTCGCAGTGGTTAGCACTGTTGCCTCATGGCGTCAAGGACCCGGGTTCGATCCCGGCCCCGGGTCACTGTCCGTGTGGATTTGCACATTCTCCCCGTGTCTGCGTGGGTCTCACCCTCACAATCCAAAGTTGTGCAGGTTCGGTGAATTGGCCACGCAAAATTGCCCCTTAATTGGGAAAAAAAAAAGAATTGGGCGCTCTAAAATTTTAAAGAAAGAACATTTTTTTTTAAATAAAAGAGATTTTTTAAAAACCAACACTAAGACTGAAATCAGTTTATTCAATGACAGGAATTCCTTCCAGCAATTGCTCACGAGAGTATGGTTCATTCATGGTTTAGCACACTGGGCTAAATCGCTGCATTTTAAAGCAGACCAAGGCAGGCCAGCAGCACGGTTAAATTCCCGTACCAGCCTCTCTGAACAGGTGCCAGAATGTGGTGACTAGGGGCTTTTCACAGTAACTTCATTGAAGCCTACTGGTGACAATAAGCGATTTTCATTTCATTTCTCAGGCTGAACAATGAAGGAACAATTGAAGAAACTCTTCCAAGTCATTAAAGTCAACGCTGCCGTGCTTCATGGAGACCTTCAGGGTGTCTTTCAGTGTTTTTTGTCCTCCTCTGGAATGCTGGCCGTTCGGGAGTTTGGGGGGGGGGTTTGACAGTTTTCAGCCACCCACCCAACCGCATGGCATCAATTTGGCCTAGATAGGGTGCTCTTTCAGAGGGTCAGTGCACACACAATGGGCTGAATGGCCTCCTCCTGCACTATAGGGATTCTATGATTCTCCTCTTGTTCCCATATAATGCATTTACGTAGCTTCCCATCACAGTAATTGACATGTGTTTTTTTTTTAATGTATTTTTCCAGGGATGTGGGTATAACAGGCAAGGCCTGCATTTGTTGCCCGTCCCCAATTGCCCTCGAAATAAGTGGCATATATATTTTTTTTAATTATTTGGAGTACCCAATTATTTTTTCCAATTAAGGGGCAATTTAGCGTGGCCAATTCACCTACCCCGCACATCTTTTTGGGTTGTGGGGGTGAGACCCACGCAGACACGGGGCGAATGTGCAAACTCCACACGGACAGTAACCCAGAGCCGGGATTTGAACCCAGGTCCTCAGCGCTGTAGGCAGAAATGCTAACCACTGTGCCACCGTGCTGCCCGCTGAGTGGCATATTTTAAGAGTCAACCACATTGCGGTGGATCTGAAGTCACATGTAGGCCAGACCAGGTAAGGATGGCCATCTTCAGACTTTTAATTCCAGATTTTTATTGAATTCAAGTTTCACCATCTGCTTTGGCGGGATTTGAACCTGGCTCCCCAGAGAACATAGAACATAACAGTGGAGAAGGAGGCCATTCAGCCCATCGAGTCTGCACCGACCCACTTAAGCCCTCACTTCCACACTATCCCCGTAACCCAATAACCCACCCTAACCGTTTTGGACACTAAGGGGCAATTGATCACGGCCAATCCACCTAACCTGTACGTCTTTGGACTGTGGGGGGAAACTGGAGCACCCGGAGGAAACCCACGCAGACACGGGGAGAACGTGCAGACTCCGCACAGACAGTGACCCAGCCGGGAATCGAACCTGGGACCCTGGAGCTGTGAAGCCACAGTGCTAGCCACCTGCGCTACCGTGCTGCCCCTATTACCCTGGGTGTCTGGATTACAAGTTCAGTGACACTACCCTATGCCACTGCCTCCTCAGCTGGAGTTTTACAGATCACTCAGGAAGTCAGAGTTGCTGTGGCAACATGCATTGTTACATGAAATAGTCTGGAGCTGCAGATCGCGGTGGCAGACTCTCCCAACATTTCTTTCGCATCATATGGCTGACCGGGAATCTCTCGTGTTCTTACCACCTGCCACTGGAAGGATCTGTAGGTCGACACGGTTTCCCAGTGTTAGGAACACACACCTTGCTTGGCCATCAAGCCCTGGGATGGGACTTGAACCCAGATCTCTGCCTCAGCAGCAGGGACACTACCCACTGCGCCACTAGAGCTCCTTCGTACTTTACAGGTAGGAGGGAAAATTTGGGATGCCAGGCAGGAGGGGCAACATGAAAGTAGGATGGGCAGACAGCAATGGGTGTCAAAGACCCTGTTCTCGGAGGTGGTGCTGGAAATAGCGCAGATTTCCTTTTTCCAAATTACACCTCTTTGAAATACATTTGGATGTTTATCTACATTAAAAGGTGCTACATAAATGAAAGGAATGGTTGTTGATTTAGGCAGGGAGTTGACAGGGTCAGTGATTGATGGTGTGGCTTTCCTCTAAACACCAATTAAACAGCCACAAACACATCTTTGTGGAAGACCATTAGCGCAACCAAATTTCAGTTTAATTTTTAAACCAGTGTGATTCTTAACAGCTCAGCTTCCAGCCTAATCACCCAGCAGGGGTGATAATTTACAGCTCAGCTTTTCATCTCTTGTGCAGATAGTTTGTTATTGGTCCCTCGAGCGCCACTGCAATCTTTGGCCTTATTAAATTGCACGCCCGGCCTCCACGCTGCCTGATCGGATGGCCGATATTCCCACTGAAGTTGAGGAAAGAATACAGCAGCAGGAAATGTTTATCATTTCCTTTCGAAAACATGAGCCAATTGCCGTCACGCATCTTTTGAAGTGTGAGGTCCGTGGAGACCCAGCTCTTAAAAGGGCAAATGAAAGGCCTCAACAAGAAGGCCCAGAAGAAAGGCCAAGGAGAGGTCAGTGTACTCCAACAACGGCTCGCCTAAAAACCAAATGCAATCGGCTTGATCATAACTTCAAACAAGTCATGTTTGGCTTCCTGCAAATTTGAGTTCATTCAAAATTCTTCTGCCTCTATCCAAACTTGTAACAAATCCCATTGATAGAAACATAGAAAACAGGAGGAATAGGCCATTCAGCCCATCGAGCCTGCTCCACCACTTAATAGGATCAAGGGTGATCCTCTATCTCAACCCGATACCCCCGCTCTCTCCCTTGGTGCCTTTGCTGCATACAAATCTAGATTTTCCTTCAATACATTCGGTGACTTGGCCTCCACAGCCTCAGGTGGCAGCCATTTCCACAGGTCACCATCCTCTTGAGTGAAGAAGTTTCTCCTCAGCCCAGCCCTAAATGGCCGACCCAGTGTCCTGAGATTGTGGGCCCCATGTTCCACCTCCAGCCAGAGAAAACAACATGCCTGCATCCTGTCTGTCCAGCTCTGCCAGTCAGACGTTTCAATGCGATCCCCTCTCATTCTACTGAACTCCTGTGAATACAGGCCCTCTTCACACGACAATCCTGCCTTCCCAGGATTCAGTCTGGTGAGCGAACCTTCGCTGCAGGGACGTGCTTGCTGACCGACGCTGGCACCCCGTTAAGCTAGATCTCTATTTTTAAATTCTCATCTTTGTTTTCAACTTCCTCCACGGCCTCCCTCCCTCCTTTCTCGACAACTTCTTTGTGCACCCTCCCGCATGACTCTGGGGCTGGTTTAGCTCACCAGGCTAAATCACTGGCTTTTAAAGCAGACCAAGCAGGCCAGCAGCACGGTTCGATTCCCGTAGCAGCCTCCCCGGACAGGCGCCGGAATGTGGCGACTAGGGGCTTTTCACAGTAACTTCACTGAAGCCTACTCGTGACAATAAGGGATTTTCATTTTCATGACTCTGCGCTCCTTTAATCCGGGCCTGTTATCAGTGGTGAAAACTGCTGGAGCTGGGAAGCAAGGTCCCTGCTCATTCACTTCCACTGCAGCGCTCCGGTAAATTATCAAGCACAAAACATTACAAAACTTACCGAGCCCTCAAAGCTGGGGTGTGGAAACACTGCCACAGTCTGACGGACTGGTCAGTCACATCACTGCTGTTTGTGGAAGGTTGCTGTGTGTAAACTTACTGCTGCAGGAACAGAAAACTGGCCAGACGCCTGTAACCATGGCTACTCTTCAAAAGCAGCTAACTGGCTGCAGTCGTGAAAGGCGCTATATAAATGCTGGTTCTTTCTTCCTCGGTCACTCGGCCCAGGTGACGTACCCGGGATTCGATCCATGGCCTAAGGCCAACAGCATGACTCCACGGAGATCCAATGCAAATGAGCCTAAAGATAACTCGAGTCGTAACAGGCGAGAACAGGAGCCAGAAGGCAAGCTCAAAGCTCCTCCGCACACCAAGCTGAAATTGTCGCAAAAAGAAAACTGGGCAAGAACCGAACTTTGGGGAAAGTTGTGGTGTGTCCCAGTAGGGAGTATAAACAGCAACATAAGCTGCCTGCTGGTACGGGTTCTTAACCAATCGTTGTTTCAGTCTGCATTGGACCAGAACTTACTTCTATGAGGACAGGATTACAGCAGACAATAGTGGGCACCAGGAAGGGGATGGGTTTTGACAGGGAGGGGAAATGAAATGAAATGAAAATGAAAATCGCTTATTGTCACAAGTAGGCTTCAGTGAAGTTACTGTGAAAAACCCCTAGTCGCCACATTCCGGCGCCTGTTCGGGGAGGCTGGTACGGGAATTGAACCGTGCTGCTGGCCTGCTTGGTCTGCTTTAAAAGCCAGCGATTTAGCCCAGTGTGCTAAACCAGGAGGAGGTTGAAGTGACCAGACAACCAGTTTGTGCTGCGACTGTCCTGGTTTTGCATTAAACATCCTGGGGTACTGACAATTCCCCCAAAATAGTCCCAGTTGTCACCTTTTTCCTTTGTCAAATATACAATCTAATTTTGTCCTCCTTCCTGTAAACACCCATTGCATTTTGGCACGGTGGCACAGTGATTAGCACTGCTGCCTCACAGCACCAGGGGCCCGGGTACAATTTTGATCTTGGGTCACTGTCTGTGTGGTGTTTGCACTTTCTCCCAGTGTCTGCATGGGTTTCCTCCGGGTGCTCCGGTTTCCTCCCACAGTCCAAAGACGTGCAGGTTAGGTGAATTGGCCATGATAAATTGTCCCCAAGTGTTCAGGAATGTGAAAGTTACATCGGGTTATGGAGATAGGGCGGGGGTGTGGGCCGAAGTAGGGTGGTCTGTCAGAGGGTCGGTGCATTGCTGATGGGCCAAATGGCCGCCTTTTGCACTTCTATTCTATTCTATGGATTCTATCTTATTGCATGCAGCAGACCTGTATTCCCTCCCCCCACCATCCCCTTGATATCTCCAAGAGAGTTGTCACTAACCTTTTGTTGTCGATGGTACCATTGCTAATGCCGCCTTTTAAACAGTCCACAGAATCAGGCTGCTAACTCTGGCTGGATATGTCCCAGAAGATGCCATCACAATAACGTCCCACCTTCAACTGTCCTTCGCCCAAACCCTTGCCATTTGTATCCCAACATGGCAACAATAACAAAGCCCCGCCCACCAATGACCTTTCAATATGGCCCGGATTTTGGGGTTCAAACGTCTGCACCCTGTCCATATCCAGCGAATACTAGAAGACCTTGTGTGAAAATGCAACAGGCAGGGGTTATTGTACGTTGCCCCCTGCACTGTTCCCAAATCAGAGGTAAACCAACAACCACTATGTGGGCTCATTTATTAAGAACCACAACATGGGTCCTAAGTTTCTGGAAGACTGCCAAAAACAGTCATGAAATTAGCCCGGTCTGAATCATCACCTTCAGGAAAAGAAACAGTGGGAGAGTGATAGAAACTGGACGAGCAAAAGATACTTCAATTAAAATCAGCTTGAAGAGCTTCACGCCCCAGCTAGTTCAACTTGTTGGACCCTTGTGACCCCAGACAGCACTATGCCAGATCCCAAACCGAAGATGATCAATTCTAACTATTCAGCACATCGCAAAATTAATTTTAATGAAGCATCAGCCACATGATACTGGCAAACAAACAGCAGGAGGACAAGTCCATCAGTTTTGCTTCCAAGTTTTTGGTAAAGAGAAGCGCATAAAAGTGAGCTTTGCCCGAGCTTCAATCATCAGTGACAGGGAACAGGGAAGCAGCACAACACGTTAGTGCTGGCCCTTGATCTGGGGAGGCAAGGACTCAAACGTCAGTCAGCTGCTCAACACAATGACCAGTGGTACCCAGTCACAAAGGCTTGCAAGTTTGAAGTAAACGTCACACAGGGTTCTGCACTGGGATGACCAGGTGAATTTGTTGACTGGACAACTTTTCCTTCATTCTGCCTTGCCGCTGCCCCCACAATTTACATTTGCCCAACGTGAAGAAGGCCTATGAAATAGTCTCCTCCAATGTTTTATCACTCATTCACAGAACGTAGGTGTGGCTGGCACGGCTAACATTCAGTGCCCATTTCAAATTGCCTTTTCTAAAAACAAAAATCCCAATTAAAGGGGCAGATTAGTGTGGCCTATCAACCTACCCTGCACATCTTTTGGGTTGTGGGGGTGAAACCCACGCAGACACGGGGAAGAATGTGCAAACTCCGCACGGACAGTTTCCCATTGCAGGGCCTCCTCATGCCGTCGGGAAACCCCCGGACACCGGCAAAACGGAGAATCCCGCCGGCAGAGAAATCCGCCCCACATCTTTTGGGGCTTGTGGGAGGAAACCAGAGTGCCTGCAGGAAACCCACGCAGACACGGGGAGAATGTGCAGACTCCACACAGACAGTGACCCAAGCCGGAAATCGAACCTGGGACCCTGGTGCTGTGAAGCAACAGTGCTAACCACTATGCTACCGTATAATTTTATGGTGAAAGGCAGGAGGGTTTAAGAGGGGATTTCAGGAAGATAAATTTCACCCAGCAGTGGGTGGGAATCTGGAATGCACTGCATGGGAGGGTGGTTGAGACAGGAACTCTTACAATCTTTAAAATGTACTTAGATGATCACTTGAAATGCCATAGAAATCAAGGCTATGGGGCATGTGCTGGGAAGTGGGATTAGTGTAGATTTACAGTAGCTTTTGGTTGATGCAGGCTTGATGGGCTGTAGGGCCTCTTCTGTACTGTACGATTCTGTAGCTCGCTGATTATTTCCAGGATACGACACCTCAATGTACTCATTCACTGGAGTTTGCACATTCTCCCCGTGTTTGCGTGGGTTTCGCCCCCACAACCCAAAGATGTGCAGGCTAGGTGGATTTGCCACATTAAATTGCCCCTTAATTGGAAAAAATGAATTGAGTACTCTAAATTTCAAAAAACAATGTACCCATCCACCCGAGTTGTGTTAACTCAATGATCATGAGCTGAATGCTTCATTTCCAAACATGGATATTGGAGGAGAAACAGGGGCAAGTTGAACACTGAACAGATGACAATGGATGAACCAGACGCCTGAATATCCACATAATGTCATGAACTCAGAGTAACCAATTCATCTTTTACCAATTAAGGGGCAATTTAGCGTGGCCAATGCACCTGCCCTGCACATCTTTGGGTTGTGGGGGTGAAACCCACGCAGACACGGGGAGAATGGGCAAACTCCACACGGACAGTGACCCAGAGCCGGGATCGAACCTGGGACCTTGGCGCCATGAGGCAGCAATGCTAACCACTGTGCCGCCCTTAACTCTCATCATATTGCACGGTGTCAGGGCTGTAGTGGTTTAACTGATCTTAAAAATTCTCACCTTGTTTTCAAAATCCTCCATTGCCAAACCCCTTCACGTCTCTAATTTCCTCCAGCTCTGTAAACCTTAGATATCCGCATTCCCCGAATTCTGGTCCCAATTTCCATCACTCCACCATTCGCAAATGTGCCTTCAGCCGCCCAGGAAGGCCAAACCTCCCTGCCTCTCTCACCTTCTTTAAAATGTTGTTTAAAATCTACTTCCTTGTCTTAATTTTTTAGTCACCTGTTCTAATGTCTCATCAGGCTCAATATCAAATTTTTTTGTGATACCCCTTTAAAACACCTATGACCATGTGAAAGGTGCAAAATAAATGCAAGTTGTTGTTATGATCGGGTACACCTGTTTAACGGAGAGAGAGACTATAAAAGAGCATCTGAGGCTTCCATCATTGTTCAATTATCAAAACCAGTTTCCACTTTAACACAGTGTTGAAATGTTATATTACCAGGCATCCAAAATATTCCTCCTAACTTACCATCCTCTGCAAACTTTGATATATAAACGCTCTGTTCCTTCACTGAAGTAAACTCATAGAAAATGGTTTGATGGGAGTAAGCAATGTCTGGCTAAAAGGAGTTAATTCTTTTGGCAAGTTTGACTATGTATTAAAAAGATGAGTTGACACAGGTGATTGTAGGGGTGGATATCTTGCAAATAGTGAGCATGGGTAGGGAAGCTAGGACCATTAAAACCTATTTACCTATTCAAACTAATTATGATGGAAAAAGAGTTTTGCATGCTGCAGTTCCTGGATGTTATGTTGCGGGTGAAACCAGTTAACGAGACCACAGTCTCAGTGATCACATAGGTCAAGACCTCGCCTTCACAAAATGTCGTCACCAGAGGAAATCAGGCAAGTTCCTGTTTATTGTGTTCATCGATTTGCTCTGAATTTTCATCTCACCCTCTCAAGGTCATACCAGCAACAACCTCCTCTCCCACTCTCTGCAAACACAGACTGTTGAATCAGAGCACAGTCTCCACAGGTTTTGCCTCATTTGTTTGCTCTTCAACATGTTCCTCCCACTCTTGAATCCCTGCCAGTGAAAAGTTGGCACACGGGATGATGATGGACATTTCCAGCAGCAAACAAGCACCGAGTGACTCACTGCATTATTGCTCCAAACAAGCTCTGCCATGAGCTGCTGAGTTGAATGAGGGTTTACATGTGATTCCGAGGAACCTCCAGGACCCTACAAATAGCTTGGTGAATGCGGAGCGTGCTGCAGTTCTGAGTAGTGTCCATCACAAAGGTCCCTCTGATTCAACCCTCATCAAGTGCCAAGTTAGCGGATCTCAACCAGGAATGGCAGGAGGAAACTACAATTGGCCCAACAATCTTAATAGTTGGAAGAGAAAATCCCGGCTCTGGATTTCTATTCAGTGACACGGCCCCTTGCTGGAAAGTGCAATAACTTCATTGTAAATTCCCACTGTAGGGCAAGGAGAGAAAATTAGAGGAAAACATGAAGAAAGATTCCTTTAATGTTTTTTTAAATAATAATCTTTATTGTCACAAGTAGGCTCACATTAACCCTGCAATGAAGTTACTATGAAAAGCCCCTAGTCGCCACATTCCAACACCTGTTTGGGGACACAGTGGGAGAATTCAGAATGTCAAATTCACCTAACCACACTTCTTTCGGGACTTGTGGGAGGAAACCGGAGCACCCGGAGTAAAACCGCGCAGACACGGGGAGAACGTGCAGACTCCGCACAGGCAGTGACCCAAGCCAGGAATGGAACCTGGGACCCTGGAGCTGTGAAGCAACAGTGCTAACCACTGTGCTAACCGTGCCGCCCATCTTTCCAGGCGTCGCGAAGCACCTTGCAGCCAGTGAAGGACTTTTGAAGTTTCGTGACTGTTGTCCCAAAAACAACTATGTGGTTACAACTAGATATTCTGTTTTTAGGTCTTGTTGAGGGATAAATATTGGCCAGGGCACCGCGGAGGACCCCCCCACCCACAGCTCATCTTCAAAGCAATGCCTCGATTTAACACGTGAAAAAAAAGGGCAGCACGGTAGCATTGTGGATAGCACAATGGCTTCACAGCTCCAGGGTCCCAGGTTCGATTCCGGCTTGGGTCACTGTCTGTGCGGATTCTGCACATCCTCCCCGTGTGTGCGTGGGTTTCCTCCGGGTGCTCCGGTTTCCTCCCACAGTCCAAAGATGTGCAGGTTAGGTGGATTGGCCATGATTAATTGCCCTTAGTGTCCAAAATTGCCCTTAGTGTTGGATGGGGTTACTGGGTTATGGGGATAGGGTGGAGATGTTAACCTTGGGTAGGGTGCTCTTTCCAGGAGCCGGTGCAGACTCGATGGGCCGAATGGCCTCCTTCTGCACTGTAAATTCTATGAACATCTCAGACAGTGCAACACTCCCTCAGCATTGCACTGGAGTATCATCCTGGATCGAATGCTTTATTTTTTTTCCCAAACCCATCAAACTCGGAGAGAAAAGAAGTGCTTTAAAAAACCAACTGACACTAACAAGAGCCCATCCCAACACCTAAAACCTCTTGTTATTTTAGTGCCATACTCCGGGCAATGGCACGTGGGTTAATGTGCCAACACCCTTCTCCTGCCCTGGTGTAATTTCAGAACTCTTAACGGCTCTTTAAAGCTGGCGGAATGCTGAATCTCGGTGACAGAATGATTTTAATAAAGAGAACAAATGGGTTTAGCAGAGAATTAAGATCCCAAAATCGCAAGAAATAAAACACACACGATGTTGCTTGGCTAAGTTACATGGGTAGAGGGTGCCATCATGCATTTCAGTGATCGCACTTGTCAATTTCCAATTAAAAACGACAAATTTTAAATTTGCAACTATTTTCATCTCTCTCTCTCTCCCCCCTCCGCCCCTTTAGATTCTCCTTCCCATTTTTAAGTTCCCTCTGCCCAGAAATCCAGCACGCTACACTTTGCATACATATTATGAACTGAAGGGGCAGCACGGTGGCGCAGTGGGTTAGCCCTGCGGCCTCACGGCGCCGAGGTCCCAGGTTCGATCCCGGCCCTGGATCACTGTCCGTGTGGAGTTTGCACATTCTCCCCGTGTCTGCGTGGGTTTCACCCCCACAACCCAAAGATGTGCAGGATAGGTGGATTGGCCACGCTAAATTGCCCCTTAATTGGAAAAAATGAATTGGGTACTCTAAATTTATTTTTTAAAAAAATTTTCAAATATTATGAACTGAACTCGGATTGGTAGCATTCAGAAGATTGTGCGTTTAATTTGTCCCACTCCAGGGCTTGGGCACAAATTCTTGAGGGACATTTCAACACAGAACCAAACGGAGCCCTTCAAATGGACACAGATGACCCAGGAACACTGTTGGAAGAGCAGGGAATGTCCTCCAATAACCAACATTCTTCTCTCTTTTTAAAATAAATAAATTTAGTGTACCCAATTATTTTTTCCAATTAAGGGGCAATTTAGCGCGGCCAATCCACCTACCCTGCACATCTTTGGGTTTGTGGGGGCGAAACCCACGCAGACACGGGGAGAGCGTGCAAACTCCTCACGGACAGTGACCCAGGGCCGGGATTCGAACCTGGGTCCTCAGCGCCGTAGGCAGCAATGCTAACCACTGTGCCACCGTGCTGCCCACCAACATTCTTCTCTTAACAGCACCAAGGACAGATTAACTGGATTTCTAGCTTATTTGATGTGCATTAGAGCTTCTGCTTGCCTAATTAATAGTGCCAATGCTATAAAATGACTGCATTAGCTGTGATGCATTTTGGTGGCCAAATGTACCATATATGACTCATGGAAATGAAGTCATTTTAATAAAACACCGTGCAACACTGGCAAGGTTTCAAAAAACTCAAGACAGAACTTCACTCGGCGGTAAGACTCATTTCATATAATGACCTCGGAGCAAGCAGTGGTGTCTTAGACATTCCAACATTCCTCAAAAATGCAGACAAAGGTGAATCATTGGTGAGCGGGGGCCAGTTAAGATCTCAGGTGTCAGGTGCTGCAGTTAAGCAGCGAAGTCCAAACCCACAGACAGTGAGTAATGGATGTTGATTAAACCACAGTCATTTTAATTAAGAAAAGAAATGGAATAAGTGGGGCTCGCTGATGCTTCAATGCAAGGGCACCATGCAATATTATATTTGGCCGCTGAGAACAGGCAGGCCACAAGTTCAGTCGGTGATTTGTCACTCGCATTACAGGAAATGCATTGCTCAGAAACAGGCCACTGGGTCAATGGTCTGTGCTGGTGTTTAAGCCCCACACCAACCTCCTTCCACCTTATTTTATCTAACCCTGTCTGCACACTCTTCGATCTCTTTCTCCCTCTTCGATCCCTTTCTCCCTCGTGTGTTAACCTAGCTTCCCCTTAAATGAATCAATGCTATTCACCTCAACCACCCACATGATAGCAAGTTCCACTTTCTCACCACTCTCTGGATCACTAACATTGGATTTATTTGTTAGTATATCATTTCACAATCCTTAGTTTTGGTCTTGCCTGCATGTCAAAAGAGATTCTCAACTTCAATGAATCCCTTCATAATAGCAAAGGTCTCGCTGTTAGGTCACCCTTCAGACCTAACTTTTCTGGAATATTCTGATTACAAGATATAAAAAGGGGGGGCTGCTGGAGGGAACATTAGCCAGCGACCTGCCTTCTGGTCACCAAGTAGCGCCCATGATAGAAAGCGTATCTTTGAGAGTGCCAGAGATACCAGACCTTGCAAAGCTCTCAAAAACAATGGCATAATGGATCAAAATTGCCTTGGGGGGGGATGCAGATTTATGGTTTTGGAGATGAAAGGGAAATGTGAAGAACTTTTTTTATGTGGGAACGAGCTGAAACCCGTTGCCTTGGAGAGCGGCGGAAGTGGAGATGATCAATGATTTAAATAGGAAATTGGATGGGCGCTTGAGGGAAATAAACTTGCACGGTTGTGGAGATACAGCAGGCGGAATGGGACTGACGGGATTACTCTACAGAGAACCAGCATGGGCTCGATAGGGTGAATGGCCTACTTCTGTGCCATAGCTCTTTTCTCCATTTTCTCATGCTGATTCAAGATGGCGCCGGAGCGAGGCGACTTCTTAAAAGCCGTGCCCAGCATACCCTCTAATTCTATCTTTTATTCTCGTTCCATGCTTCTAAAACTTCATTCTAACTCTTTTAAACTCTGTAACAATGTTCTAATTCAATTACTTTAGGACTCTTTAGAACTTAAAGCCAGACTCACTTTTCAAAGAGAACGGAGGGACTGCTGTGTGCTCTGCTTCACGGAGACATGGCTCACTCCTGCTTCACCGGACTGTGCCCTACCACCAGAGGGCTTCTCAGTCCACCGAATGGACCATACGGCGACCTCGGGTAAGACAGGGGAGGTGGGGTCTGCCTCCTAAATCAACACCTCCTGGTGCCGAGATGTAGCAACACTGGCGAGTTTCTGCTCCCCGGACCTAGAATGCCACCGCTTCTACCTTCCGCGGGAGTTCAGCTCAATTATCCTGACGACCGTTTACATCCCACCCCATGCGAATGTGAAAATCGCACTGGACGAAATATTCACCAACACAAATAGCCTTGAAACAAAAAATCCCGAGGCCTTGTTCATTGTAGCTGGGGACTTCAATCAGGCCAAGCTCAAGAGCGGACTACCAAGTTACCATCAACACGTCACCTGTTCCACCAGAGGCCCAAACATCCTGGACCACTGCTACACAAATATCAAACATGCCGACCGCTCTATCGCCCGCCCACACTTTGGCAAATCTGACCACAAGGCTGTGCTCCTGCTCTCAGCTTATAAACAAAAACTGAAGCGGGAGAATCCATCAAAGAGAGTCGTGCATTGTTGGCCTGAGGAATTACTGCTTAGAGTCAGTGGACTGGTCAGTATCTAAAACTCTGCGACTGGCCTGAACGAGTACGCCACTGCAGTCACTAACTTCATTATTAAGTGTGCAGAAGACTGTGTCAAAGAACCAAATTCATGTCTTTCCCAACCGGAAACTCTGGAAGAACAGGGATATCCACTGCTTGCTGAAGTCTAGGTCTGAGGCGTTCAAGTTAGGCGACCCTAACCTGTCCAAGAAAGCCAGATATGATCTAAAGAAATCCATCAAAGATCCCAAAGACAGTTCCAGACCAAACTCAAGTCCCAGGCTAGCCACACGGATTCCCCCCCCCCCTCCCCATCTATGGCAAGGTCTGCAAGACATAACAGGCTACAAGATGAAGGCATGTAAAATCGTCGGCTCCAACACACCCCTCCCTGATGAGCTCAAAGCATTCGATGCCCGCTTTGAGCAAGAGGTCAGCGAGAGCGAGCCCTCCACCCCAGAAGCCGCGGATGAACTTGTATCTGAGATCACTACTGCAGACGTCAGAGCAGCCTTCTCGAAGGTCAACCCACGGAAAGCCACTGGCCCGGATGGGGTACCCGGACGAGCACTCAGGTCTTGCGCGGATCAGCTGGCGGGGGTATTCGCCGACATCTTCAACCTCTCTTTACAACAATCTGAGGTCCCTATCTGCTTCAAGACGACTACCATCATCCCTGTATCAAAAAAAAGCCAAGCAGCGTGTCTTAATGACTACCGTCCAGTGGCTCTGTCATCCATCATCATGAAGTGCTTCGAAAGATTAGTCATGGCACGAATCAACTCCAGCCTCCCGGATTGCCTTGATCCACTACAGTTCGCCTACCGCTGCAATAGGTCCACAGCAGGAGCCATTGCTATGGCCCTGCACTCTACCCTGGAACACCTAGATAACAAAGACACCTGTGACAGACTCCTATTTATTGACTACAGCTCAGCTTCACACCATCATTCCTACGAAACTCATCTCCAAACTCTGTGGCCTTGGCCTCAGCTCCTCCCTCTGCGACTGGATCCTGAACTTTCTAATCCACAGGCCACAATCAGTAAAGATAGGCAACAACACTCCTCCACAATCATCCTCAACACCGGTGCCCCACAAGGCTGTGTCCTGAGCCCCCTACTATGCTCCTTATACACCGACTGTGTGGCCAATTTCTCCTCCAACTCGATTTTCAAATTTGCTGATGACACCACCGTAGTGGGTCGGATTTGATGATGGCTAGAAAAATGTCTGTACATCTTGACTGCCTGGCTTCTTTGATGGGACGAAGATGGACTTTTGTCGGATAATTAAATGTCTAGTTTTTCCCAACAATCCCATTTGCAATCTCCTGGAGGACAGCCTTTCAAAAAGGTTTTCTGGCAGAGTGCTGCTGTCTTATCCAGATTATTAATCAGCAGACTACCGATCAACTGTCAATCTCCAGCACTGACTTAAAGACTCATTTTATCTCAAAAACAAAACAGGCAATTGTGTTCATGAACCATAAATCCACAAACCAGGCTGATTTTCTGCCGGCTGACCACAATGAGCGCTGACGCCCAGCAGTAGTAATTGGCCTTCCTTCATTGCAAGGCCACAGAAGCGACAACAAAACCTAATGGTCAAATTCAGGAGGATCTGTTTGCAATGCCTCACTTAATAATAATAATCTTTATTAGTATTACAAGTCAGCTTACATTAACACTGCAGTGAAGTTACTGTGAAAATCTCCTAGTCGCCACATTCTGGCGCCTGTTTGGGTACACAGAGGCTGAATTCAGAATGTCCAATTCACCCAACAAGCACGTCTTTCGGGACTTGTGGGAGGAAACCGGAGCACCCAGAGGAAACCCACGCAGACACAGGGAGAACGTGCAGACTCCGCACAGACAGTGGCCCAAGCCGGGAATAAAACTTGGGACCCTGGTGCTGTGAACCAACAGTACTAACCACTGTGCTACTGTGTCGCCTTATATGTTTGCAACAGTACAAACCACTCTCAGAGACCGTCAGACAGCGGCCTTGAATAGTACAGCAACACGGGCTACGGACGCATTTGAACAACAACCCCCACCTGCTTCCCCATCCCAAACAATGGTGCACAGTTAGAATTTGAAGTGCATTGAATCAAAAGTGCCCAACCATAACTGTATTAGGGTGCATGCCAAACACACTTTACTCTGGCTGCTTTTCATTATTAACTGGCCTAAAATAACAAGGCCCCTGAGCATTATTAGTGGGAGGATGACTTAAACATCTGAAATAATACAGGATTGGAGTGGTGAACTGTTAGGTGAACAATTCAAAGCGGCTCATTCCGTTGTTTTTGTAATGCTGTCCAGCTGCTTGTGCAATCGCAAATATTCAACGAGTCAGAGCTTTCTGCAGCTCCGCAACAGGGGAGCAGAGCTAACCTGCTGAATTTCTAACACAAACATTGGGCTGAATTTTCCCTGGCCTTCAGGACCCTGACATCAAGACCTGAATGGCGATCGTACTGGAGGTTGCCTTCTAATTGGCCACCTCCAGGCCCTCTGGGCAGGCTGTGGCCCAATCCGAGGGCCCAGAGCTCTGAAGCCTCAGCAATGGGAGATGTGGGCCCTGCTGAGGTAGGTCCAAGGCAGTGGGGGTGCCTCAGTGTTGAGGCACCCGTGAACTGGTTAGTAGAAATAATGGATGCTGAGGGTAAATGGCCCTGTTAATCAAGAGAATCGTTGGGGACGTAGGGGATGCCTTTCCTGTTTGCGATCCCATGTCTCCAATGCCTCCCACCCTCCCCTCCCCACCACCATTCTACTGCAGGGAATCTGCCTCCAGGATGCTGGAAGCCTCCTGACAGGACAGGAGTGTTGCCAAATTGCCATCAAAATTCTCTCAGCCTGGTGCCCAATAGGGTCCGAGTGGCAACCGATCCTTACCCCAACCCACCACCTGCCCATTGTTGGGAAACCTGCTTGGTGCAGGACCGCCTCGGCCATTAATTAACTGGCCCTCGTGTTTCCATTCTCACCACCCTGGGACTGGCAAGACCAAGGCCATTGCAACCTAGCCCGTGGTCACAATCCCAACCCTCTTCCCGTCTCCCCAATCAAGCTGAACCCAGCAATGTGCAACCTGCTGGCCCATTCAACCTGCACACTGACTTCCACACCCATGAACAGTCCATCCCCAAAACTACTGACGTTTGGAGCACCTGCATCCACACCGCACATCTCAGCATATCTGAAGCACAGACACTCCACCTCCAGATTCTCCTGCCTTCTCCAGCTTACCTTTGCAAATCTTCAAATCGTCGAAAACTCCATTGCTCACCCACCTCGTGTCACACAAAGCCTACCTACTGAATATCCTATCCTTGCTAATGCCCACCCACTTCACAATTCTTGCTCTGGTTTGCAAAAACCTCCTCGGTCTTACTTCATCCTGATTTTGCAACCTCCTCGAGCACCTTTTAATCATCCTAATCTGACAAAAAGGGAGAGAGGGAAAACGTAGGAAACTATAGACCGGTTAGCTTGACCTCTGTGGTAGGGAAGTTGTTGGGATCGATCATTAAAGAGGAGATGACTGAACATTTGGAAAGACAAAGCTCAATTCACCATTGTCCGCATGGTTTAATAAAGGGCAAGTCATGCTCGACAAACTTGCTCGAGTTTCGTGAGGACTTTATCCACCTTGGGGAACCTGTGGGTGTGGTATATCTAGACTTGCAGAAGGCATTTGACATGGTGCTACATAAAAGACTGATCCAGAAGGTGAGATCGGAGGGGGGGGGGGGGGGTTGGGGGTAGAGTACTAGATTGGATTGAGGATTGGCTGACTGACGGAAAGCAGAGGGTCGGGATAAACGGGTCCCTCTCTGGCTGGTGAGCTGTAACTAGTGGGTGCCGCAGATGTCAGTCCTCGGACCTCAACTGTTTACAATCTATACAAATGATCTGCAAGCAGGAACAGAGTGTAACGTAGCAAAATTTGCGGATGATACTAAAATAGGTGGGAAAGCAGTCAATGAAGAGGAGATAAAGATTTTACAGATGGATATAGAGAGGCTAGGAGATTGGGCCAAAATTTGGAAGTTGGAGTTTAATGTAGATAAGTGTGAGGTTATCTATTTTGGCCAAAAAAAAAAGAAAGGGAAATTATCTAATTGGAAAGCAGATTCAAAGTGTGTCTGGACCGAGGGAACTGGGTGTCTTTGTTCATGAATCACAGAAAGTCGATGTGCAGGTACAGCATGTAACTAAAAGGCAAATGGAAAGTTAGCGTTTATTGCAAAAGGACTGGAGTATAAAAGTGGAGAAATGTTGCTGCAATTGTATAGGATGTTGGTGAGACCACATCTGGAGTATTGGGTCCAGTTTTGGGGCCACCTTATTTGAGGAAGGATGTGGTGGCATTGGAGGCAGTTCAGAGGAGCTTCACCAGACTGATTCCGGGGATGAAAGGGTTGGCGCACGAGGAGAGATTGAGCAGTTTGGGTTTATACCTGCTGGAGTTTAGAAAGATGAGATAGGATCTGAGCAAGGCATACAGAATACTAAAAGGGATTGATAAAGTAAATGTGGACCAAATGTTCCGAGGAACTACTTCTCGCAGGAAGGTGGTGAATTTGTGGAGTACGCTGCCCCATGGTGCAGCCGAATTGGTTTGAGTCACTAAATTGTTTCAAGGAGATAGGTATATTTCTGATTTATAAAATGGGTTAAAGGGCTATGGGGAACAGGTGGGGAAGGTGAATTTGAGACCAGGAAGAGATCAGTCATCATCTGATTGAATGACGGAGCAGGCTGGAGGGGCTGAATTGCCTCCTTCTGCTCCTAATTCCTATGTTCCTATTCCACTTGCACCCTCTTCTCTTCTAAGTCTGTCCATTTTGCACCCTCCCCCTTTCTTTCTGCTACAAATGCAGAACATTCAGCCAACTCACTTGCCTGCCCATCTCCTCTGTCTCTCACTACTTGTCTCACTTCACTCGGGTCTGATCCCAACACTTGTGAAATGCCGAGATTTGTTTTGTCTACGTTTAAAAGGCCTTAAAGTGCCAGATGCTGTCACTTCCTTCAGTACCCAGGTGTTCAGGCTTTTCTGATACCTTATAAGGTCTGTCTATTGTGCAGCGACAATACAAACTTCATCAGTGATATCTCAGCTGCTGTGCACTTGTCTGTAACAAGAAATGAATGACTCAATTCATGACTGGTTGGTTAAAGCCCGGATACAATAAACCAAAACTTGAAATGGACGTGTGTTTTGACATAGATTAAAAAGTGACTCCGTTTACCTGCAAAGACCCTATCAAATTAAGTGGCCGCCTCTTTCTCCTCCTTTAAATAGGCATCTCAAAACTTATCCCAAGCTTATAGTCATCAATCCTAATACCTCCTGCTCAATGCCAGATTGTGTTTGATGATGCAGAGGATGTTTTACTAAGGTGCTACATCAATACAAGTTGTCGTTGCTACTGTTGTTGTGGAGATAGTTTTCGATCACTCTGAAATAAAAGCAAAATGCTGCGGATGGTGGAAATCTAAAATACAAACAGAAAATGCTGGAAAATCTCAGCAGGTCTGGCAGCTTGTGTGGCGAGTCGGGAGAAGAGTCTCACAGACTCAAAATGTTTGCCGCTCTACCAGACCCGAGCCTACCCAGCATTTTCTAAAGAGTTTTTAAAACTTCTATTACCCTGCACTAGTTTCTGCTGTACGAAGAGGTCATCAGCCTCAACCTAATTCCATTAAAGGGACTTCATATCCCTGTAAAGACTTTACAGCTCAGTCATATGATACAAGCTACAAACAGTCTCCAAAATCCGATAGATTCCTTTTTCTTCACCTGTCGGTTTCATAGCCACATATTGACACTTTATGGATCATTTCCTGAAGATGGTTATTCACGCTGGGACACTTAGAAAGGCGGCAGGGACTTCCGTCCAAAACCCTCGTCGTAAGAAACGGCCTTTCATGTAGGAGCTTGGGACAGTGAGCGAGCAACAGAAACCTGTTGAACTGTGAAGGACATCACAGATGAACCTAATCCAGTCCTTACACCTAGTCCAGCCCTGACCCAGTTACTCATTCACACACTTTCTAGCAGAGGGCACCAACATTCTCAAGACTGGGACCCCGAGTCGACTTTGTTCCTGCCTTGCCTAATGTCAAGTTGTGGCTCGGTAAATAGCACCCTCACCTCTGAGCCAGAAGGTCGTGGATTCAGGTCACACTCTAAGAACGGAGGCTGATGTTCTAGTGCAGTCTGAGGGAGTACTGTATGGTTGGCATACTATTTCAGATGAGAGGTTAGACCAAGGCCGTATACGTCCTTCCTTGGTGGACCTGGAAGATCCCATGGTGCTATTTTAAAGAAGACCAGGGAAGTTAACCCATGCCCTGGACAATATTTATCCCCCACTTGATTGGCACCCCCTCCACCACCGACGCATAGCAGCAGTGTGCACCCTCTACATTCCAGGAACTCACCAAGCTCTTCAGACAACACCTTCCAAACCCACGGCCACCACCATCAAGAAGGACAAGAGCAGCAGGTGCATGGGGGTATCACCAACCGTACCTTCCCCTCTGAGTTACACGTCATCCAGACTTGGAAATGTATTGCCATTCCTTCACTGTCACTGGGTCAAGATCCCGGAAACCTCTCAGTACAGTGGATGTGCCGACATGACATGAACTTCCCACATTCTGTGAATGAATACATTAAAAAAACGTCTTTTTTTTTTAAAGGAGCAATTTAGCGTGGCCATTCCAGCTACCCTGCACATCTTTGGGTTGTGGGGGTGAGACCCACGCAGACATGGGGAGAATGTGCAAACTCCACATAGACAGTGATTTGGGGCCGGGTTCAAATCCTGGTCCTCAGTCCCAGTGCTTAACCACTGCGCCACCATGCCGCCCTACATTTTAAAAATTAACAAAAACAAAATCTGGTTGTCACCGCTTTGCTGTTTTTGAGAGTTTGCTCTGTGTAAACTGCCACATTTCCTGCAACGGTGGCTTAATTTCAAAAAATACTTAAATTGCCTGGAGAGGGCATCGAGTCATCTGGTGTTATAAAAGGCGGCAGAGTGGGGTGGCGTGTGGCGCAGTGATTAGCACTGGGACTGCTGTGCTGAGGACCCGGGTTCGAATCCCGGCTCTGGGTCACTGTCCGCGTGGAGTTTGCACATTCTCCCCCATGCCTGTGTGGGTTTCACTCCCACAACCCAAAGATGTGCAGGCTAGGTGGATTGGCCACGCTAAACTGCCCCTTAAATGGGAAAAGAAAAATAATTGGCTACTCTAAATTTATAAAAAGAAAAATGTCAAGTCTGGATTGTTTTTGGAGAGAATCATAGAAATCATAGAATTTACCGGGCAGGAGGCGGCCATTTGGCCCATCGAGTCTGCACCAGCTCTTGGAAAGAGCACCCTACCCAAGGTCCACACCTCCACCCTATCCCCATAACCCAGTAACCCCACCCAACACTAAGGGCAATTTTGGACACTGAGGGGCAATTTATCATGGCCAATCCACCTAACCTGCACACCTTTTGACTGTAAGAGGAAACCGGAGCACCCGGAGGAAACCCACGCACACACGGGAAAACGTGCAGACCCCACACAGTGACCCAAGCCGGGAATCGAACCCGAGACCCTGGAGCTGTGAAGCAATTGTGCTAACCACAATGCTATCGTGCTGCCCCAATATTGAGCTGTACAATGCCAAGTTGAACTACTGATGGATACAGCACTCTTAATGCTGCCTGAGCAATCGGAGGTGATGAAGAATGACGGCATCCATAAAATTGAGTCGAATGTACTGCAAAAACAGGTCACGGGACCCAAACAGACTATCCGGGTGTTAAGCTCCACATGAATCTCTTCCTACTCTATTTCATGCCACCCTATTGATTTAGCTTTTGATTAACTTTTGCAAAACAAAACATTTACGGTTAGATGCGATTCTGCAATTGACAGCACTTGCTGAACAATCCTGAGTGCACCAATAGCTTCATTAACACTCAGTTGAGCAAATAACGTGGCTCATTTATGCTTGCTAGAAGTGACATACATCATTCACAGGGACCAGTTCTCTGTAAACAAGACAAATATGTTTACGTCTTGTGTCTTTTTTTTTAATTATCCAGGACTTTGGGAGCCTGTAGTTCCCGGTTATAATTTCCACGGCAATGCCTCAGCCAGAGTCGACTTGCGAATCAATCAGTGCATTTTTATAATTTATATAGTAGTAAAAATTGAGATTGTTTAAAATCTGGCATTCTTGAATTTGTTCTGATGACTGCATGACAAAAACCATCGGCAACAGGTCTCTCTTTTATGCTGTATTCACGTTCTGTACCACCAAGCGGCTGTTTATGTTCCTTTTTCCTTCATGTGGTTAAATAGAGTAGGAAGAGATTCACGTGGCGCATAACACCTGTTTGTGTTGGGAGATCGAAACTTCTCGAACATTAGCGCACAAGACAGATGTATTAATTGTTTTATCTTTCTGGCCTTGCATGGTAACATTTATTTTTGTTTGTTCTCTTAGCAAGAGTTCTGAATCTCAAACTTTGCTCACTTTAAACAAATAATTTTTGGGCCCTAACCGGATCTTACCCAAACCTTTGGTGTCTGGTCCCCTTGCTCTTCAATGTATTTTATGCTATTCGTCTCAACTGCTCCCTGTGGTAGCGAGTTCCATAGAATTCACTCTCTTGGACTGCACAAACAAAACTTAAATTGTTGGCTTCGGCGTGATTGTTACAAATATACACACGCAAACAAAACGGTGCCAGCCTGGGATTCAGGCACTGTTCTGGTGTAAAGGTGAATTTACTGAGGGCACTCAAGTCCCCTGTTTAGCTGCCACTTCAGTTAGACTATAAATCCCATCCTGTCTTGTGCTGTGTGACTCACTGTAACCAGGGGTGTTCAATACCTAGTTTGGCACCATTTTCCCTTTATCTGACTTTGTAAGTGGCCATTAATCTGAGCACTGCCATCACGGTCAATATTAAGCACTGATAACTGAAATTGATTGGTTTTTAAATGTTCACTTAAAATACAAAAGCCACTTGTTTCAGATGATTTTTTTTTTAAAACTAGGGACTGGTGCAAATAATATAAAAACAAGTCAGGTCAAAGGATCAGTGCATCGGCTGCTGCTGCGGCGTGTCTCAGTCACGTAGCACAGATGGAAAGCTGGAAACGGTGGAACGGTTAAACTGAATATCGGGGGTGTCTCCATTTTTTTTTAATACATTCAGAACACCCAATTCAGTTTTACAAAGGGGCAATTTAGCATGGCCAATCCACCTACCCTGCACATCTTTGGGTTGTGGGGGCGAAACCCACACAGACACGGGGAGAATGGGCAAACTCCATACGGACAGTGACCCAGAACCGGGATCGAACCTGGGACCTCGGCGCCGTGAGGCAGCAGTGCTAACCACTGCGCCGCCGTGCTGCCCCGGGGTGTCTCAATTTTCTTTTTTTTCCATAAATTTAGAATACCCAATTAATTTTTTCCGATTAAGGGGCAATTTAGCATGGCCAATCCACAGAGCCTGCACATCTTTTGGGTTGTGGGGGCGAAACCAACGGAAACACGGGGAGAATGTGCAAACTCCACACGGATAGTGACCCAGAGCCAGGATCGAACCTCGTGGGTGTCTCAATTTTAATACTTCACTGCCCGTCCAAACAAAAACAAAATGCTTGTATTTATCTCAAGCTTTTCACGATCACCAGATGTCCGAGAGCACTTTACATCCAATGAAGTATATGTGAAGTTTCCTGACTGTTGTAATCTAGGAAATGGGGCCCATTTATGCACAATCTCCCAGAAACAGCAGTGCAATAATGTCTAGATAATGCTTTTGCGATGTTGAGAGGTAAGTGTTGACCAGGACACTGAGACTAACTCCCCTGCACTTCTTCAAAAGACAGTCATGCAATCTTTTGCAACATGCCCACCCCCAGCAGACAGATGGGGCCCCGCTTCAACATCCCAGACGACATGGTGCAACACTCCCTCAGTACCGCACTGGAGTGTCAGCCTTGATTTTTGTGCTCAAGCCATCGAGTACGACTTCATAGAATCTAGAGTTGTACTGGCCCTTGGAAAGAGCGCACTACTTAAGTCCAAACCTCTATCCTGTCCCTGTAACCAAGTAACCCCACAAAGCCTTTTTAAAAAAAATACATTTAGAGTACCCAATTCATTTTTCCAATTAAGGGGCAATTTAGTGTGGCCAATCCACCTAGTGTGCACATCTTTGGATTGTGGGGGTGAAACCTGCGCAAACACGGGGAGAATGTGCAAACTCCACACGGACAGTGACCCAGAGCTGGGATCGAACCTGGGACCTCTGCGCCATGAGGCAGCAGGGCTAACCCACTGCGCCACCGTGCTGCCCCCACAAAGCCTTTTTGGACACTAAGGGCAATTTATCATGGCCAATCCACCTAACCTGCACATCTTTGGACTGTGAGAGGAAACCGGAGGAAACCCACGCAGATACGGGGAGAACGTGCAGACTCCGCACAGACAGTGACCCAAGCCAGGAATCAAACCTGGCACCTTGGAGCTGTGAAGCAACTGTGTTAACCACTGTGCTCCCGTGCTCCCCCTTGAGCCTGGAACATCGTGATTCAGCAGTGGATGTAATACCAACTGCATCACAGCTCTCAGTTTGATAACAGGTGCCCCGGACTGTCAACTACAAACCATGTAAACGAATGCTGTCCCCTCCCCGTCCCCCGCCACAACTAATAACAGAAAGTTTGATTCCAGGGAGCAGCAAGAATGACTCTTCCTGATCGCAAGCCTAGTGCCCCTTGCTGGAAAGGACAAGGTGTTGTACAGTCTGGCTCAGTGATGTCCCTTGCCTCCGAACCCTACTCGAGGTAGAGCAGAACGTCAATACCTCACTGCCAAATGGCGGAAGCATAAAAGTGTTTGTGTGCCAAAATTCGACTTTTAGGCAAAGTGAAAATGGTGTTTTTTTCACAAGGTACGAAGGAATTGGCGGACATCGCGGACACAACTAATTTGACAAAAGTATAAATAATGAAACATAATTACGGAACCACAAGCCTCATAAAAGTAACACTGGTACAACTAAGCTTAGTTTTTATTGGGGTCCTTCAGAAACAGATGTTGGTTTGGTGTCCACCAAAAGAGTGAATACCCTCTGGGCATCTTGAGGACCACAGCCCGTGTGCAGTCCTTCACTCACTCATGGCAGTGTGCTGGCTTGCTCCGGTGAGGCAGGACTGAAGGCTCCCATTTTCTCGTTCGATCGCACTCGGTGTTTATTATTTTAATGTTTTACACCCAGTGAGGATAACAGGCTGAATATGTTTCCAAGATGCATTATTATAAAATAATTATATATAATTTGCACTTTATAATGTATATTATAATTCATATTTCCAAGATTACGGCTTTTATAATTTAAGGGAGAGGATCCCTGGAAAATACTTATTTTTTTTAGGAGGGGGCGTTTGTGAGATTTGGCATTTTGCTAAAAGGGATTCTCAGGATGTTAACATTTGGGAACCACTGGACGAGAGGTAGGCAGGCTGACCTTTCGGGAATGGAGGCCGGCTCTTCTGCTGGTGCCATGTGGGCAATGGTTTGGGCCTTGCTTATTCCCATCCCGAGTTTCCCTGGGAAATGCGATGATGAGCTGCCTTCCAAAAATTACCTCATAACTTGCCTAGTTTTCCCACTTGTCCCATGCTGATCAACTTGTACGTTTCCAACGCAATCTTCCTACAGTTCGAATTTCCACGGGTTAAGTGCATGCTCTTTAAGGACCCGTCACTGCTCTTGGCATCACTTCCAACAGATAAAATAAAGTGAGGAATTCCTGCCACCCAGTCAGCTCATTTACAGGTTTCAGCTGCAGGTCTCAGCTCACACACAAAAGGGATTATTGTGTTTACTATACATGGAAAACTATTATTTAGGCAATATGTTCAGGGTTACTGTGGCAGGGGAAAGGATTCCTCCGCACACCTACATAAACAAAAATCAGTACTTGCGGAAGACTTTGTGAAGGTGAAATCACAGATTATCCCAAGGACCATTATCAAATTATCCCAACCTTCAAAGAGTACTCCATCACTACTGTGAGATCAACACAATGGCCACCCCAACGTTGCCCTGTCAGTAACATGTGATGAATTGTGGAATGAGTTGAGAAGGTTGACGGGCGACTCAATATAAGACTTCCCAACTCTTCTTCCCCCCCCCCCCCCAAAAAGTATTCCAATACAAATTTGTAGCATTTTACCAAGCAAAACAAAAACATTACATCCTCAAATGCACTACAGTTCATTGCTGGTCTGAGGCAACGGAAGAGCTCCGACGTGACTGCTTGGAGTCAGTGGACTGGACCATATTCCAAGAACTCAGGCCAACCTAAATGAATATGCCACCACCGTCACGACTGATTCAGTAAGCATGTAGAAGATTGCATGCCAAAGAAGGCAGTATGTTGAATTGACCAACAAACCTAAAGTAGGGCAGCCCGGTAGCACAGTGGTTAGCACCGTTGCTTCACAGCTCCAGGGTCGCAGGTTAGATTCCCCGCTGGGTCGCTGTCTGTGCGGAGTCCGCACGTTCTCCCCGTGTCTGCGTGGGTTTCCTCCGGGTGCTCCGGTTTCCTCACACAGTCCAAAGATGTGCAGGTTAGGTGAACTGGACATGCTAAATTGCCCTTAGTGTCCAAAAAGGTTAGGTGGGGTTACTGGGAAAGGGTGGAGTCATGGGCTTGAGTAGGGTGCTTTTTCCAAAGGCTGGTGCAGACTCAATGGGGCAAATGGCCTCCTTCTGCATTGTAAATTCTATGTGCGATCCCCAACCTGGAGCCATGGTTTAACCAGGAGATTCACTCCCTCCTGAAGAGTGAAGACCTTCATTGACATCTATCATTATGAAATGCTTGGAGAGGTTGGTCATGGGACACATCAACTCCATACTCCTGGGGCAGCATGGTGGCGTAGTGGGTTAGCCCTGATGCCTCAAAGCGCCAAGGTCCCAGGTTCGATCCTGGCTCTGGGTCACTGTCCGTGTGGAGTTTGCACATTCTCCCCGTGTCTGCGTGGGTTTCGCCTAAAATATGTGCAGGTTAGGTGGCTTGGCCACGCTAAATTGCCCCTGAATGGGAAAAATGAATTGGGTACTCTAAATTTATTTTTTTTAAACTCCATACTCCCGGAATGTCTTGATACACTGCAATTTGCATACTGCCACAACTGGTTTACAGCGGACACTATCTCCCTGGCCCTACACTCATCCCTGGGGCATCTTGACAACAAAGACTTTTATGCCAGACTCCTATTCATTGACTGCACTCCACCTTCAACACCATAATCCCAGCCAAGCCCATATCAAAACTCCAAAACTTGGCTCCTCCCTCTGCAACTGGATCCTCGACTTCCTGACCCATATACCACAATCAGCAAGGATAAACAACACCTCACCTACGATAGTTCTCAATACCGGGGCCCCGCAAGGCTGCATACATAGCCCCCTACGTACTCCCTATTCACGCACGACTGCGGGGCAAAATTTGGCTCCGGCTCCATCCGAAATTTGCTGATGACACGACGGTAGTGGGTCATATCTCAAACAACGATGAGCCAGCAACTGGAGGCGGCGTCATGTAAAGGTACTCGTCTGGGAGCTTTGATAATGGCTCCTTTGCTGACCCGTTACTCCACAAGTCTGGTGGTGGTGGCGACACTGAGGATCTGAGGAGGTACAAGGAGGTGGAGGGAGCGTCGGTCTGGAGCCCAATATGTAACAAACACAGGTTTGTCCCGGGTAGGATGGATGGTGGGTTCCAGAGCTGGCAGAGGGCAGGCATCAGAAGGATGGGGGATCTGTTCATAGATGGAAGCTTTCCCAGTTTGATCAGTGTTCTTCAAACTTTTTTTCCGGGGACCCATTTTTACAAACTGGCCAACCTTCGGGACCCAAACCGACCAACCTTCGCCACCCATGCTGGATCGACCTGCGTGACCCACCATTTTCTCTTACCTTGTTTGCTGCTGACAAAAATGGAGGAAATGGTTTTGGGTCCCTTTGGCCCTCGTACTCGCTCCTCCAATGGAACCTGTTGGATGAAGGTGAAGCCTTCCAGTGTCAGAAAGTATGGAGTCTCCATCTGTCCAAAGTTCAGAATTTTTTCTGTAAAATTTTATTAAATAATCCCCCCCTAACTTGTAAAAAAAATTTTAAAATTAAATGAGTAAAATAAATGAAAAAAATTAATAAAACACCCCCAAACTTGTAAAAAAAATGAAATGATAGAATAAATGAAAAAAATGAATAAAAACGACCCCGAACTTGTAAGAAAAATAAAATGAATAAAATAACTGAATAAATGAATAAAAACCACTGCAGAACTTGTAAAACAAAAAGCTGCAACCGTTTTTAAAAATAGCAGCTGCACTGCGCAATGCGGCTGAATTATTTTGACATGTACGTGAAATGCGCATGCGCACTGATCATCGTGCACGCATGCGCAATGCGGATGATTTTTTTTTTTTTACATGTTCCCGGCTGCGCGGGGATTTGCGCAGTTGGGAGCGCCGCGGACAACGGCTCCGAGACCCTCCCGCGACCCACCCGCAGGTCGTGCCCCTAACTTTGAAGAACACTGCGCTAGAGGACAAATTCAATCTGCCGCCAGGTAATGCCTTTAAATATCTGCAAGTACGAGCCTTCCTGAAGAAACAGGTAGTGGCCTTTCCGACGCTGCCGCCACTGAGGATACAGGACAGGGTGGTCTCCGGCACCTGGGTGGGGGAGGGGAGGGTGTCGGATATCTACCAGGAACTACAGGAGGCGGAGGAAACCCCGGTGGAGGAGCTCAAGGGCAAGTGGGAGGAGGATCTAGGTGAGGAGTTGGAAGCGGGTCTGTGGGCAGAGGTCCTGGGCAGGGTTAATTCCTCCTCATCATGTGCCAGGCTCAGTCTAATTCAATTTAAGGTGGTCCACCGGGCACACATGACGGCAGCGAGAATGAGCATGTTTTTTGGGGTAGAAGACAGGTGTACGAGGTGCAAGGGCAGCTCAGCAAACTATGCCCACATGTTTTGGGCATGCTCGGAGCTTCGAGTGTTGTGGCAGGGGTTCGCGAGGGCAATGTCCAAGGTGCTTAACACACGAGTGGTGCCGAGTCCAGAGATAGCGATCTGTGGAGTGTCAAAAGATCTGGGAGTTCAGGAGGCGAAAGAGGCCGTCGTCTTGGCCTTTGCCACCCTAGTAGCCCAGAGTACATGCCCCTGTCTGCATCAACGGGGCCGAGGTGGAGATGGTTGGCAGCTTCAGATACCTAGGTGTACACATCACCAACAATTTGTCCTGGTCCGCCCACGTCGACGCTACGACCAATAAAGTGCTGATAATTCCTCAGGAAACTAAGGAAATTTAGCATGTCCACATTGACTCTTTTTACATATGCACCATCAAAAACATCCGACCGAGCTAAATTACAGCCTGGTATGGCAGCGTCTCGGTCCAAGACCATAAGAAACTACAGCATGCCGTGAACACAGCCCAGTCCATCAGGCAAACCTGCCTCCCAGCCATTGACTTTGTCTGGGCAGCACGGTGGCACAATGGTTAACTCTGCTGCCTAGGGGCAGCACGGTGGCCTAGTGGTTAGCACAACCGCCTCACGGCGCTGAGGTCCCAGGTTCGATCCCGGCTCTGGGTCACTGTCTGTGTGGAGTTTGCACGTTCTCCCCGTGTCTGCGTGGGTTTCGCCCCCACAACTCAAAAATGTGCAGAGTAGGTGGATTGGCCACGCTAAATTGCCCCTTAATAGAAAAAATAATTGGGTAATCTAAATTTATAAAAAAAAAACTCTGCTGCCTACGGCACCGAGGACCCGGGTTTGATCTCTGGCTCGGGTCACTGACTGTTTGCACACATCTCCACAATCCAAAGATGCGCAGGGTAGGTGGATTGGCCACGCTAAATTGCCACTTAAACTGGAAAAAAAAATAATTGCGTACTCTAAATAAAAAATAAAAAAACTGTCTACATGGCCCGCTGCCTGGGGAAAGCGGGCAGCTTAATCAAAGACCCCTGCCACCCGGCTTATTCACTCTTCCAACTTCTTCCATCAGGCAGGAGGTACAAAAGTCTGAGAACACGCACAAACAGATTCAAAAACAGCTTCTTCCCTGCTGTTACCAGACTCCTGAATGATCTCTTATGGACTGAATTGATCTCTCCACACATCTTCTCTACTGTGTAACACTACACCCCGTATGCTTCACCCGATGTCTATTTGTTTACATTGTGTATTCATGTATGTCATATGTTCTTTCAGGTATGAAACTATCTGTCTGAGCAGTAGCAGAACAATACTTTCTCGGTACAACTAGCTCTCCAAAATGCAAACTAAACAAACCCCATCTCTTGTGGAACCCCTCATTTCCCCCCTCCTCCCTCCCCAACTTTCTCCAACTTCAGACAGGATCAGAACATGTGCAGATGATTAGCCGGGCTCCTCCCACACCGTTCACAAGTATCCTCTATCCCCTCGGCTTCATCAAATGTGCCCTGTGCAACACCTTCAACTGTACCAACCCCAGCCTCAGGGTTGAGGCATTCACCCTCCGCAGCACCTCACACCACAGCCGTCCCCTCCAGCACTCATCCCCAACTCCACCTCTCACTTCCCCTTATTCCTCTCCTTAACCTCCTCCAAAATCCTCCTATAAATCGACGAGGCGACCCCACCCGCCATCACCAACAGCACTTCCTCCAACAATGAGGAGGCAGGTGCTATCGGAAAGGTTGGAAAACCTTTCTAGCAAAGTCCCGCACCTGCATATATGGAAAACCCTCCTCACGCTGAAACCCAAATTTCCTTAATTCCTCCAAGCTTGTGAACCGCCCATCCAAAAACAAATCCTTCATCTCCTTCTTCCAATCCTTGGAATCTCCCATCCTCCATGGCTCAAATCCATGATTCCCCAGATCGGCAACAATCTCAACTCCACTCAGAACCTAAAGTGCTGCCAAAACTGGCTCTAAATCTTCAACGTAGCAACTACCGCAGGACTTCCTGAATACTTCCCTGGGGCAAACGGAAACAGTGCCTTCGCCAGTGCCCTTAACCTCGAACCCCCGACAAGAACCCGCCTCCAACCTCAGCCATAAAGCATCTGCCTTCCTACTCTAGCCCTGCACCTTCTCCGCGTTCGCCACCCAGTAATAATACAAGTTTGGAATGTCCAATCCCCTAACTTCCGGTCCCTCTGAAGTGCAGTCTTCCTTATCCTGGCTACCTTTCCTGCCCAAACAAACGACCAAACCAACCTGTTCATCCCCTTAGAAAACAGCATCAGCAAAAAAAATGGCAGGTACCAAAAGAAGAATAAAAACCGCGGCAAAATGTTCATGTTAACTGCCTGCACCCGACCGGTCAGTGACAGGGGAAGACTGTCCCACCTCAATAAATCCACTTTCACCCTCCCAACAAGACTACTTGGAGGGTGTGTGGAGCAAGGGGTGTGACTCCTGTGAAAACATCAGCACACACATGAAGGGCCAAATAGCCTAAACTACACTGGAGCTCCTACTGCACCCAGAACATGCCCCAATGGCCCAGTTGGCAACTGCAGGGCCTGGTGTCAAACGGCCGCCTATACCAGGGAAATTCCAAGTTCCAAACATGTATGAGCATCATTTAGTGACCTCCGCTAGAAAGTGTGCAGGGAAGAATGTCACTGAGTGCAGCACTGCAGCCATCTATAGTTGTCACCCGTAGTAAAATCCACTGGCCTCACCCAGACATTCACAAAGGTGCACCATCACCAGACACTATCGTGGATTGAGATTTTTTAGCGTTCACAGAATGCATGCGTAGGGGCAGCACGGTGATGCAGTGGTCAGCAACGCTGCCTCAGGTTCGATCGTGGCCCCGGGTCAATGCCAGTGTGGAGTTTGCACATTCTCCCAGTGTCTGATTGGGTCTTCTCCCACAACACAAAGATGTGCAGGCTAGGTGGATTGGCCACGTTAAATTGCCCCTTAATTGGAAAAATGAATTGGGTACTTTAAATTTTAAAATAAGAATGTCGCCGTCGCTGGGTGGGGCCCATCCCTAAATGCCCTTGAACATTTCAGATGGGCAATTAAGAGTCAAGCACATCGCTGTGTGGGTCAAGAGTCACATGTAGGGGAGCACGGTGGCGCAGTGGTTAGCAGTGCAGCCTCACGGCGCCGAGGTCTCAGGTTTGATCCCAGCTCTGGGTAACTGCAAACTCCACACAGACATTCTCCCCGTGTCTGCGTGGGTTTCGCCCCCACAACCCAAAGATGTGCAGGATAGGTGGATTGGCCACGCTTAATTGCCCCTTAATTGGAAAAAATGAATTGGGTACTCTAAATTTATTTTTTTTAAAGTCACATGTAGGCTAGAGCAGGTAAGGATAATAAATTTCCTTTCCCAAAGAAGGATGTGATTGCACAGGAGCGGGTGCAGGGGCCTTTCACCAGGATACTGCCTGGGATGGAACATTCAAGTTATGGAGAGAGGTTGGAGAGGCTTGGGTTGCTTGCGCTGGAGCAGAGAAGACTGAGGGGCGGCCTGATCGAGGTGGACAAGATTATGAGGGGCCTGGACAAGGTGGATAGGGAACAACTGTTCCCCTTAATTGAGGGGTCGGTTACAAGGGGACACAAGTTCATGGTGAGGGGCGGGAGGTTCAGGGGGGGATTTGAGGTAAACCTTTTTTTACCCAGAGGGTGGTGACGGTCTGGAACGCACTGCCTGGGAGGGTGGTAGAGGCGGGTTGCCTCACATCCTTTAAAAAGTACCCGGGTGAGTACTTGCCATGTCACAACATCCAAGGCTCTGGGCCAAGTGCTGGCAAAGAGGATTAGGATTGGCAGATCAGGTGACTTTCATGCGGCGGTGCAGACTCGATGGGCCGAAGGGCCTTTCTGCACTGTATTTGTCTGTGATTCGGTGAAAGAATATTTACGGAACCATTTTAAAAAAATATAAATTTAGAGTACCCAATTATTTTTTCCAATTAAGGGGCAATTTAGCGTGGCCCATCCACCTAACCTGCACATCTTTGGGTTGTGGGGGCGAAACCCACGCAGACACGGGGAGAATGTGCAAACTCCTCACAAACAGTGACCCAGGGCCGGGATTCGAACCCAGGTCCTCAGCGCCGTAGATATTTAGGGAACCATGATGGTTCGACTGGCGACAATGGTCATCATTTGACTTTTCATTCCAGATTTTGTACTGAATTCAAATTTCACCATCACCTCGGTGGGATTCTATCACAGCATTACCCTGAGTCGCTGGATTATGAATCCACTGACAGCTAAAGCTGGATAAGTACATGGGGGAGAAGGGAATAGAAACTACACTCACAGGGTTAGATGAAATACGCTGACAAGAGTCGGCATGGACAGGATGGGCCGAATGGCCCCCTTCTGTGCTGTATCAGTTCTATGGTTCTATAGAAGGCTCATGTGGAGCACAAACACCAGCACAGGCCAGGTGGGCCTGTTATTGCTGCCGTAAATCTAATCTAATTCTAAGTAACACTTAATGCTGCAAACGGGGAAACTGGTCACTGTAAACTGCAAGTTAAATTAAGAGGACAGAGGCAGCACGGTGGCACAGTGGTTAGCACTGCTGCCTCACAGCGCCAAGATCCCAGGTTCAATCCCGACCCCACGTCACTCTCCGTGTGGAGTTTGCACATTCTCCCCGTGTTTGCGTGGGTTGCGCCCCCACAACCCAAAGATGTGCAGGGTAGCTGGATTGGCCACGCTAAATTGCCCCTTAATTGGACAAAATTAATTGGGTAATCTAAAAAAAAAATTTTAATTCAATTTTTCTCATGAAAATTCAAACGGGTGGTGCTGTAAATATTGTCCATCATTTCTGTAACACAAAGTGAACGTCATTTATTGCTGATGGGAACGCAATGAGGAAGGGTGAAGGGAGCAGGAACATGTTTAGCCCCAACTTACACAAATGAAGTCAAAGCAAATTAAATATATCCAGATGTGAACAGGGTGGGTCCGCTCGAAGCACTGAGCGGGACTCAAGTTAGCTTAAAACTTTATTCTTCTGCTAGTTCCAAACTGACGGGACACTTTTCCCAGGATCACGGTTAAGCTCCTTTGACATGCACAGAGGGTGACAGCTCTATGCCGTGAGAGAGCTCCACCTGCCTCCGCCCTTCTTTGTTTCTCAGAATGGTGACATCCCCGTAATTGCCCTAATTGCAGGTGTTACTGTTCCTCTTGGCACACTGCCCGTGATCAGCAGTGACAGCCTCTTCACTCCAGTTCACACACGGATGAACAAATTTGTACATCATGTTTCGCAACCTCAGGACGTCCCAAACTATTTTCAGCTAATGGCACGCGCGAAGTATAATCACTGTTATGATCCAGATCTTACAATCAATGTAAGATTTTGAACGAAGAAAACTTAGACTGGAGTTTATATCGCACCTTTCATGTCAGTAGGTTGACCTAAAGTGCTTTACAGCCAATCAAGTGATGCCAAAATGTTGCCCCAGCTGTACGGTAGCAGCCAATTTACGCACAGCAAGCTCCCACAAACAGAAATGTGATCGTGATCAGATACGGTTTTGTGATAGATACTGTGAAGGCCAATTGGGTGAACACATTAGATTAGGTAGATGGCAGATAGAAATAATGTGTCCAATCATTACTTTCCCCACCAAAAGTAGCAACATAATCAAGTAGAATTAAAACAGACCAATCCCAACATTCAAAAAAAAAAGACTCGTGACCTTCTTCAAAAATAGTGTCATGGGATCTTTTATGTCCACGTGAAAGGGCAGACAGGGCCTCATTTTAATATCTTGTCCAGGGCAAGGCACCTCCAACAGTGCTGTGCTCCCCTAATACTGCAGTGGAGCGGCAGGCTAGACTGTGCTCACTTCCCTGGGGGACTCAAAGAACGCAGAAAAGTACAGCACAGGAACAGGCCCTTCAGCCCTCCAAGCCTGTGCCGACCATGCTGCCCGTCTAAACTAAAATCTTCTACACTTCCGGGGGTCCGTATCCCTCTATTCCCATCCTGGTCATGTATTGTCAAAGTGCCCCTTAAACGTTACTATTGTTCCTGCTTCCAACACCTCCTCCGGCAGAGAGTTCCAGTCACCCTCTACCCTCGGTGTAAAAAAAACTTACCACGTACATCTCCTCTAAACCTTGCCCCTCGCACCTTAAACCTATGCCCCCTAGTAATTGACCACTCTACCCTGCGAAAAAGTCTCTGACTATCCACTCTGTCTCTGACCCTCATAATTTTGGAGACTTCTATCAGATCGCCCCTCAACCTCCTTTGTTCCAGTGAGAACAAACCGAGTTTATTCAACCGCTCCTCATAGCTAATGCCCTCCACACCAGGCAACATCCTGGTAAATCTCTTCTGCACCCTCTCTAAAGCCTCCAGATCCTTCTGGTAGTGTGGTGACCAGAATTGAACACTATACTCCAAGTGTGGCCTAACTAAGGTTCTATGCAGCTGCAACATGACTTGCCAATTTTTAAACTCAATGCCCCGGCCAATGAAGGCAAGCATGTCATATGCTTTTTTGACTACCTTCTCTACCTGTGTTGCCCCTTTCAGTGACCTGTGGACCTGTACACCTATATCTCTGACTGTCAATACTCTTGAGGGTTCTACATTCACTGTATATTCCCTACCTGCATTAGACCTTCCAAAATCCATTACCTCACATTTGTCCGGATTAAACTCCATCTGCCATCTCGCCGCCCAAGTCTCCGAACGATCTAAATCCTGCTGTATCCTCTGACAGTCCTCATCGCTATCCGCAATTCCACCAACCTTTGTGTCGTCCACAAACTTACTAATCTTACCAATTACATTTTCCTCCAAATCATTTATATATACTACGAACAGCAAAGGTCCCAGCACTGACCCCTGCGGGACACAACTAGTCACAGCCCTCCAATCAGAAAAGCACCCTTCCATTGCTACTCTCTGCCTTCTATGACCTAGCCAGTTCTATATTCATCTTGCCAGCTCACCTCTGATCCTGTGTGACTTTTGTACCAGTCTACCATGAGGGACCTTGTCAAAGGCCTTACTGAAGACTCAATCGCACAACCTTCTGATGCAGCATGGTGAAGCTGAAAGGAGACACACTCGCCTTATTCTAAGAGAAGAACAGAAGTTACAATCCAGCAGGGAGTTATCTGGGGTTAGTCAGACTGTGCACTCACAAGACCCAAGAGCAATTCTCCACATTGATGGTGTGTGCGAAGCAGGAAAATCCTAATTAATTAAAGAAAATACATAGCGGTGGAGAGGAGTGGCAGAAGGATCAGGGTAATATTCAAAATGCAACTGCACTCAAAGAAAATTAAATAAGCATTTTGAGCTGTTGATCAACTTAACAACACAGTCAATTACTGCAGGCAGTGATGAGGAGTTTTCTATCACTGAATATAAACTGAACTCCATCATCAGAATTGGTTGGATGGGGGTGGGGGGAGAGAGGAGAAGAGGGCGAACAATGTCTGCACCTGTGATTTTGAACAATTGTAAAGCCTCAAGGGCAGCAGCTTTTGCACACTCGCCACATGAACATGACAATCAGAGACAGACCGGATTCCCCTGTCAGGACGCTTTTCAGCCATCAATCTCCAGACAAGCGCAAATGGCTGGTCACACAACCTCCCTTCCTGTGGTGTCCCTGCTGAATTCACTCAGGCTGCAGACCCTCTGGTACATTCAGACTAGTCAACGCTCTCTAAACAACACAGCAAATTAGCCTGCAATGAAAAGCTGGCCAAGCACTAATTCCAGGGATTATGCTCGCAGTTTGGTTAATGAGAATTGCTTGTTAAACATTTCAGATCCTGAAACCCACACAATCCAAATAGGAAACAGCTGGCATTTCTTACTCAGCAATTTGATTCAAGATAACAGTCTTAATGCCACTGAGATTTCCCTTTTGGAAAAAAAAACAGAATCTCCAAGGTGGCACTTCCCAGAGCAGGGACAATTTGCAATCCATAGGGAGTTTGCGGAACGTGAAACGACCCTGGCTAGGAAACTAGAACTGGCGTCGGCCTCCTGGGTTTAGGAACAAGAAATGTGGTCAATCCTGACACAGTCAGCATGTGCTGCCGGAAAGCATAATCCTGGGCAGGATTAAACCCAACTGCAACAGTTTATTGTCCAAACGTACTGAAATATTGGAGCCACGCAGCACGAAAGATAAAATGAATTGGGAACTGGGGGCGTACTGAACCACAGTTTCTTTTTTTTTAAATATAAATTTAGAGTACCCAATTCATTTTTTTCCAATTAAAGGGCAATTTAACATGGCCAATCCACCTACCCTGAATATCTTTGGACTGTGGGGGCGAAAACCACGCAGACACGGGGAGAATGTGCAAACTCCACATGGATAGTGACCCAGAGCCGGGATCGAACCTGGGACCTCGGCGCCGTGAGGCAGCAGTGCTAACCCACTGCGCCACCATGCTGCCCTACTGAACCACAGTCGGTATCCACTCCAACACGGTCTAACAGGATGCCAGGAAGTGAGCCTACCCAAGAAAACTTTCCGTTTAGTGAAACACAGCCCCAGAGATGTTGGGGGAAACAAAAACCGGGGTATTTTGGGATTTGGATTCAACAGAGAGAGAAGTAGCATACAGCTTGCAGTATCTTCAATTTAAAAACTTTGTCCACGAGGAGAATTAAAAATGCATTTTATACACAACATGCTCTGCAGAACAGGCATTAATATTTAACATTACCGCAGAGCCATGACAATGGTAAGATTGCTACTTTTGTACACTGAGTAGATTAATTTCTTTGTTAAGCGCACCTTCACACCCACACTTTTTAAAAATCTTTCAGGAAACAGTGGTATGGGAGGGAAGTATATGTTGAACGCTCCTTCAATGGCCAACAAGTCCTGGCATTGGACTCAAGCCCGGAGCCTCTGGTCTAGCGGAAGGGACACTAATCACTGTGCCACAGGAAAACTTCCACCCTTACCTGGTCTGGCCTACATTCAGGCCCATGGCAAATGTGGTTGACTCTTAAATGCCCTCTGAAAAGGCCGAGCAAGCCACTCAGTTCAAAGGTAATTAGGGATGGGTAATAAATGCTGGCCCAGCTAACGACGCCCACATCCCCATAAACAAATAAAAACCCCAGCTTCGCAGACACTTTACATGCAAGGAGCAGAGCAACAACCCACAGAGGGCTGGGCAATGTGAAACTTCGATAGATTACGATATAGTAGGGCAGGGGGTGAAATGAAATGAAAATGAAAATCGCTTCTAGTCACAAATAGGCTTCAAAAGAAGTTACTGTGAAAAGCCCCTGGTCGCCGCTTTCCGGTGCCTGTTCGGGGAGGCTGGTACGGGAATTGAACCCGCGCTGCTGGCCTTGTTCTGCTTTACAAGCCGGCTGTTTAGCCCACTATGCTAAACCAGCCTCTGTTAAATGCAGAGCACAGCTGGAGAAATGACCAAACTCAAACTGTCTTGAGGGCAGAGAAACAGTAGCCATGGAATGCCAAGCTGGCTGATCTCAGCTCATCACCCAAAGCCAGCTCCTCTGGGTGAGACATGCTGTTCGTATGCCTCGCAACAGACTTCCAAAGCAATTGCTCTACTAAGAAGCCGGACATGGCCAGAAACAATCCAGGAACCTCAGCACAATCTTGGCTGATGCACCAATGCAGTACAAGGGGAATGCCGCACTGCAGGGTATGCTGGCTTTCAATGAGGCGTGAAGCCGGTGGCCTCTCGCATGAAAGTTAAAGAACCCACAGCAATGTTTTTTTAACAAGAGCAGGAGAATTATCCCTGCTGACCAGGCTAATAGTTATTCCTCAACCAACATCAGTTCCAGAAACAGATTACCTGGGCATTCCCACATTGCTCTGTGTGGGGACTTGCTGTGTGCAAATTGGCTGCACAGTGACAAAACTTCAAAAGTACTTCTTTGCCCGTAGAACACTTTGGGTCATCCCGACGTCATTAAATGCACTGTAGGGATACAAAGTCTTTCTTTCTTTCTGACCTTCTATTCGGAGGATGGCCGGTTTAGCTCAGTTGGCTGGATAGCTAGTTCATGATGCAGGTCAAGGCCAGCAACGTGGGTTCAATTCCTGAACCGGCTGAGGTTATTCATGAAGCCTTCTCCTGAGGTGTGGTGATCCTCAGGTTAAATCACCACCAGTCAGCTCTCCCTGTCAAAGGGGAAAACAGCCTATGGCCACCTGGGACTATCATGATATTACTTTACGTTTAATAAAACCAATGTTGTTTTTAGTGTCAATTACAATTGAGGACAATGTGTGGAGAAACTGAGCCACAGCCAGTTAGGGAAAACGGAGACAAAAATAAAAGTCTCACTAAGGGAGACCTAATTCTCGTTCCTCACATATAGCTTGGTCACTGCGGTTTCCCCAACGAGACACTGCTATTGTATAATCGTGCTAACACAAGCAGCACGACATGTGCGCCTTATCCACAGCAAGTCCTCCTCAATCCCACCTCTGTGGCAACGTGCCCTGGTGGATAATTGACTATTGGAACAATCACAGTAATAGTCCAAATAAGGGTGCATTACACTAAACAATGTATTTAAGGTCATAATTTGTGAGGGGTGGCAGGGGCTAAACAGCTGGCTTGTAAAGCAGAACAAGGCCTGCAGCGCAGGTTCAATTCCCGTACCGGCCTCCCCGAACAGGCGCCGGAATGTGGCAACTAGGGGCTTTTCACAGTAACTTCATTTGAAGCCTACTTGTGACAATAAGCGATTGTTGCAAGAAGGGAGACGTGAAAGGTAACCATTAAAACAGAGCAGACAGTAGCACAGACCGACTTACGGTTGCTGCTGTATACTTCAGGAAGGATGGTTCATTCCTGCTTCTCTGAAGAATGCTGTTATTGGCCAAGGGGAATAATACAGAACGAATAGATGGCTGTCACTGGCTTTTGAACTTGCTGCCATCGACTGATATCCCTCCCCTATCCACTAATGCATTTCCTCCTCCAATACAACTGACAATATGAGTTCTTTACCCGTCAGTCCCGCCTCAATAAACCTAGAGATGGATTTGTAGGTATAGTATTATTTATTTGTAACCAACTTGCAAGGCTGACTCGCTCCACAGAGACTCAGAACACACAGGCGTCTTCTGAGGCTCCAGAACCAAGTGAAATCGAAGACAAAGAAATCTCTGCAAATATCATTCAAATGGCATCAAGTTTCACATACAAGATTCCCATAGGTCATCCTATACACCTCCTGACCTGGCCATATATCCTGATTGGCTCACTTCGCATTCCTCAACCCTGGGCCTCTTGTTACCCAGCATCCTTTTCCCCATCCTCCACGAGGCACCCCTCCCCCCTTCCTGGCCATGCTTTCTGAATCCCTTTGTCCTTTGTTTGTGAACTCACTACTATCAGACTGGCTCACATCCACATTATTGTAACTAATATTTGAACTAACTATTTTATATCACATTCATTTGTTCAATTCATCACAACCATCTAGCATCACATAGTAACTGCTACCTTGGGCCCCAACCAGTGGCGTGCAGAGGTCTGGTGATGCCCGGGGCAAATCTTGATTGTATGCCCCAAAGACTCAAGTATAAGGCCTAATATACTGAGAAATATTATGAGAAAGGAAAACATTTTGAATATATAAACACAGATGAAACATGAAATAAACGCTTTATTCGATTTTAACATAAATCAATCAAATTTATTAAGTTCTTTTCCCCAAATGATACCTCCTGTCACAAAACACCTGAACTACTTCACTTTTTACATCAGCTGTGAGAAATTCTTTTTCAATGCTTATTAAAGCCAGGTTGGTCAGTCGCTCCTGTGACATAGAAGACCTCAGATATGTTTTTATTAATTTCAGTTTTGAAAATGACCTTTCACAGCTTGCGACTGAAAATGCGATTGTAAGCAGTAATCTGTATGAAACACACAGCGTCGGAAAGACATCCCTCCCATACTGCAGTAAAGACTCCAGAGCATCTTTAGGATCAGGGGGAACTCTATTCCCTCCAGCTCGAAGGAGCATCACAAAATCAATAATTTTGTCATATAACTGAATTGCAACCACATCATTGTCATAATAATTTGCAACGTCTGAACATTCCTTTTTTAATTTCTCTCTTTCTTGTTCATCTTCAATCACTCCTGAATTCAAGTTCAGAAGAAAAGAAAATCGGTCACTGAGTCTTTGAAGACAGATACTGCGGTCTTCAATTTCAGTTTTTAATCTGTTCACAATCTCTACCATTACTCTATTCATTTCTTCTTGTGCCGTCAGTCCACTATCTCTTGCTGACTCTCCAGGCATTATTCTTCTTCTCCTTGTTCGTGCAATTGGTATTCCCCAATTTTGACAATATTCATTGGCTAAATCTATTGCATTGTGGATAATTTCGTCATTCTTCAAATTCAAGATATGAATAAGTCCTCTCAGATCACAAGAAGTTTCATGGAACCCCATTTTCGGATCCTGCAAACGTTTTGAGACTTTATCCACTGATGATAAAACTGAGTACCAAAAACTTAATAAAGCTATAAACGGGAACTGTTGAATAGAGTTCAGTAGCGATCCTGCATCAGATTTAGTTTCCCTTGAAAATTCTCCTTCCAGCAGGTGTTGAAGGCTTGCAATAACGTTGTCACACTCTTCGTGGATTACTTGCACAGCACCATGGCTGGAACTCCATCTTGTGTCACACTGTCTTTTCACAGTCCGAGTGACAAATGATTTTACCACTTCCCAACGAGAAGTAGATGAAGAAAAAAAAGTAGAGTTTTTCTAGAATGCCAAAAAATGTAACAACAACAGGTTGCACCTCACTTGCATGGACACAGGACAAATTGAGGCTGTGGTTCTCGCAGTTCACAAACACAGCTTTTGGGTTAACTTCAAGAATTTTTTGTTGAACACCTCCTCTCACTCCAGCCATAACTGCTGCGTTATCATATGCTTGACCACGACAGTCATTCATGGAAATTTTGTCTTCTTCCAATTTTTCCTGAATTTTATTTACCAGGCTGACTGCATCTTTCTTGTTGACTTGAAAAAATCCCAGAAATGTCTCCTTTATTTCTACTTTTCTGTTTTCATCAATATGAACGTAACGCAGAATTTCAGAAACCTGATCTTCATGGGCAATATCTGGAGTTGAATCCAGCATTATGCTAAAATATTTTGAGTCCTTAATTTCAGAAATTATATTTTTCTTGACAGTTTCACCAAGAAGATTGATTATTTCGTTTTGCATTCTGTTGGACAAGTAGGTGACACTTTTTGGTTTCTCTTTCCCTCTCTGCAAGTGTTTTGCTAAGATGTCATCATATTTGGCCAAAAGTCTGATTGTTGCTAGAAAGTTTCCTGTATTTTCACTGACTCTCTCCCCTGGCTCTGATAACCCAGATATTCCTTCTCCTCGATGTCCACGATAGGCCAGATTCTGTTTTGCCAGAAAGGATATAACCTCGACAATCCGTTCAGTTATAGCTTTCCATCTTTTCTTTTCAGCAGACATTTGCTGTTGAAGTTCAGCATCTATCGTAGTTGAATGATGGAGTCGAACTACAAGGTTCAGGTATTCCCTCATGTGAGCTCTATGAGAAGGGCTTTTCTCATGGTCAGGTATTGTTGGATTTAATTTTCTCCAAGTGGAGAAACCGTCTTCCTTTCCAAAGTTTGACACAGACAACAAATGCTCCTTTGAAAACAAAAAGCAAACAAAACAGTAGCATGCTTTCCGATATGGAGAGTATAACAACCATTTTCTCTCCACAATTTCTCCGTTTGTGGAAACTTTATCAAACCACTGTTTGGAAAATGATCTCCCATCCTTCTCAGCAAATGGACCACTTTTATTCTGATATCTTTCAGGGCCATGTTGTAATATTGTCATCTTCAAATGATCTGGAATCGGTTTCTTCAAACAGCCAAAATCGCTTCTTTGCAAAAATATGCAAATATCTTCTTTATTTTCTTCACATGGATCATCATCCTGACAACGAGACTGAGGAGAGTATTATGTTCTGACCGAGCTGAATCCGTATCAGAAAAGTCCTTCTCTGCACCCACATCATCTTTTACTTCTCCAGGTTCTCCTACTTCTTCTTTACTTCTTTTTATCCATGCATCTAATGCCCCTCTTTGATGGGACTCTTCTTCGACTCTGGCCCTCTTTTTTTTCCTGTTCTGTGCTCCACTCGGTTGTACACGAAATACTCGTAACATTTCATTTTCTATCTCAAAAACCGTAAGACGCATGAGAAAATGGGAAGAAAATGGTAAACAATCGGTCAGTTGCAGACGGATAAACCATATTTCATTTCTTTGTTCCTTCGTATCAAATTATTTCACACTGATTCTCCACTGATAATTTTGTGCAATTTATATCATAGACTTGCAAATTAGTGGTATCTGTATTCGAATATTAGCATGTTAAGGAATAAATGTCTCCTATTCCGAGATTAAATGCCATAGCAGTCCTCTGATCATCCAGGCTTCACTCTTACTACATCCCACGTAAATATTTCATTAAATATCGCCAAAAAACCTATAAAAACCGTAGTTGCACCTGTTCTAGAGCTATTCACTGACCTGAGTAGGTAAAAGAACTAATCTAGATGTACAAAAAGCTGAAGAAAAGACGAGTTATGACTCGAGGAAACGCAGGAACGAACAGCCACGTCTGCTTGTTGCTTTTGATGGTTGCACCACGTACATCATGCGCATGCGTGTGGGGGGGATGGGGAGAAGGACCATTTTCTCTAGACAGAAACGGTACACCATGTTAAAGGAATAAAGGGCTAACAACTGCCTCTGCAGTGTGGTGAGCCTCCAAAAATTGATTTATCACCGCTGAAATTTTAAAATTACTATCTTATTTCCTTCTCTGGGGCAGCACGGTGGCCTAGTGGTTAGCACAACCGCCTCATGGAACTGAGGTCCCAGGTTCGATCCCGGCTCTGGGTCAATGTCCGTGTGGAGTTTGCACATTCTCCCCGTGTCTGCGTTGGTTTCGCCCCCACAACCCAAAAAATGTGCAAAGCAGGTGAATTGGCCACGCTAAATTGCCCCTTAATTGAAAAAAATAATTGGGTAATCTAAATTTTTTTTAAAAAATTAAAAAAAAAAAAAAATTTTTTTTTTTTTTTTTTCCTTCTCTGATTGGATGCCCCCATCCAATGGATGCCCGGGGCCAATGCACCGTCGGCCCCCCCCTCTGCACGCCACTGGCCCCAACTCCTACCCTGGGCCAGACAGCAAGCAGAGTTCTTGCTTATCAGGTCTGTTGGGGGGTTTCACTCGAAATGCTAACCCGTTTACAATTTTTTTCATTCATTAATGGGATATGAAGCGGCCATTTCAGACAGCATTTAAGAATCAACCACAATGCTGTGGGTCTGGAGTCACATGTCGGCCAGACCAGGTATGGATGGCAGATTTCCTTCTCTAAAGGACATGAGTGAACCAGATGGATTTTTACAACAATCGACAAGGTTTTCATGGTCATTCACCTTTTAATTCCAGATATCTATTGAATTCAATTTGCACCATCTGCTGTGGTGGGATTCAAATCTGGAGCCCCAGAGCTTTGCCCCGAGTCTCCGGATTAATAGAACAGTGATAATACCACTGCGCCATTGCCTCCACTAAATGATTCAGCTACTGCGGATCTGCAAGTGCTTGCTGAGAACTTAGGCTTTGCGGTTGTCTTTCCTGGGACAGAGGCATGGCTGGCAAGGCTAGGATTTATTGTCCATGTCCTGGCTGCCTTCTTGAACTACTGAAGCCCGTGCCATGTGAAGGTGATGGAAGCGGTTCAATATGACTTAGAGGACAACAGTTAAGAGTAAACTACATGTGGGACCGTAGTCACATAGATGACAGACTGGGTGAAGACAGTAGGTTTCCGACGCAAAAGCACATCAGTGAACTTCTTGATACCAGACACAACCTTTAAAAAAGCTGCTTAGTATCTATTTCCCCTCTCCTTCCCTGCACCCTGAACATGTTTCTTCAAATGACCGCACTGTATATGCGAATTGCTGGAAAATAGCTCACGGCTCAGTCACTTTCCCACAGTTAGTCACGTCATGCGCTTCCCAAAGTTGCTCAGGGCAGAAAGACGGCAAATTTGTTAGGCACACAAGATGAGCTTTTTTGTTTCCCCTCCAGCCTTATCACCTCACCACATCAGGATTGTTACAGCGGTCTTTATATCTCACTAGGTGCGGTTTACTGCTGGCGGCCTGTGTTGTGCAGCTCCAAGCACAGGTAAACATCAGCTCCACTCGGCCAGAGGCGGAGCTTGTTTGGAACAACATTGCCTTTTGGGTCGCCAACACTGGCGGTGCATATTCCTGGAGGTTTCATTACGTGAGCTCCTGCTGGCAACCTGCCTGCCCAAAACCACCAGTCACCCAACGTGTTCACCCCACGGGGACCCTCCTTCCCACGCCAATCAGATTCTTTGAACAGACACCGTCACCGGACTGGGTAATTCTCTGTCAGTCAAACAGCCTTTTCTCTACCCCTCCCCACCCCCCATGCCATTCTTATACCCAATATATTTTTAAAATTATTTTCAAAAACACAATTTTTTAAAATATAAATTTAAAGTGCCCAACTCTTTTTTCCAATTAAGGGGCAATTTAGCGTGGCCTACGCTGCACATCTTTTGGTTGTTGGGGTCAGACCCACACAGACACGGGGATAACGTGCAAAGTCCACACGGACAGTGACCCCGGGCCGAGATCGAACCCGGGACCTCGGCGCCGTAAGGCAGCAGTGCTAACCACTGTGCCGCCCTCGCAATTTTATTTTTAAATGACCCTATGATTTCCCCCTGCGCCGTCCTGAAGTTAACCTTTGTTCCTGGAGGTTTTGCAACCCAACATGTTCCCCCACTCCCTTCCTCTCATTAGCCTGCTACACATGTTGAGCCAGTTCAACATGTTTGTACAGTTGTCACGTGATAACACTACACCACCACACAGGTACATGGTTTAGAATTTGTCTCCGGGTGCTTGACATCATCTATTTTGTTTGCCTCCAGTTACCTACAGACCCTTTGAGAGGAATGCAGAAAGCCGAGAGAATGGGCTTCCCGTGCAGACAACCACGTTTGGTTTGCCAAATTAGTATCCAATTGGCCTGCAAAAGAGTAGTGGTAAACAGTAAATGGAAGCTGCCGGGGAGTTTGGTTCTGTACTACATCCTAAAACCAAACATACCTGCCCCAAAGTTTAAAGTCAGATCTGGGGTGGATTTTAATACTAATTTCCTGCTTTCTCCCTGTGGCCCTTTCACTGGGTTTAAGCCATAACAGATAGTAGCTTTGAAAAGTTGCCGCCAATTCAATGTCAATCACTTGCAACAGAGCATTTCACATTCTGATAAAGTTCTGCAGGAGGAAGTGTCTTCTAATCTCTGCCTTCGTGTATCAAGTTTATCTCCTAATCCAGGCATCTTGCGGCCAATTTATCTTGCAGTGGAAACTATCTATTTTTATCTGATCTGTTTCTTTTATCATTCTGAGCACCTTACTCAAATCAATGCATGTTTACAACGATCCAATCAGGTTCCTCCTGCCTTTACGTAAACTAAGGTCATTTTGGACGTGCACTGGGGAGACAGTCACGTAATGGTAATGTCACTGGACACATCCCAGTCTAACGCTCTGGAGACTGGGTTCAAATTCCACTATGGAAGCTGGCGGAATTTAAATTCAACTAACAAATCTGGAATTAAAAGTTAGTCTCGGTAATGGTGACCATGAAACCAGTGTCAATGTTCACTAGTCTTGTTCACTGATGTTCTTTAGGGAAGGAAATCTGCTGTCCTTGGACAGCTCTGACAGCCATCTGGACTCGAAACTTTAACTCTTTTCTCTCTCTACAGATGTTGCCAGACCTGCTGAGATTTTCCAGCATTTCCCCTTTCGTTTCCGATTCCAGCGTCCGCAGTAATTTGCTTTTAATCTGCTGTCCTTACCTGGTCTGGTTTACATGTGACTCCAGACCCACAGCAATGTGACGGACTCTGAAATGTCCGCCGAAATGGCCTCGCAGGTGAATCAAACCACTACACAATCTACAAAAAGGAATGAAACCGTACGGATCACCCGGCACCGACCGAGGCACTGGAATCCACGATGTCAAACCCAGCCCTGTCGACCCTGCAATGCCCTCCTTACCAAGATCTGGGGCCAGTACCAAAATTGGGAGAGCTGTCTCACGGAATTTTACCTTACAATGTCCCAGGTACCACCACTGACAGGGCAGACATGGCGGAGCCGATGGAACATGTGATATACAGAGAAGGAGTTGCCCTGTGAGTTCTCAACATCAACTCTGGACTCCATGAAGTCTGATGGCATCAGGTCAAACATGGGCACGGTAACCTCCCTGCTGGCCAACACCTACCGCCTCACCCCACCCCTCCCATAGCTGATGCATCAGTACTCCTCCACATGTTGAACACTACTTGGAGGAAGTACAGAAGATGGCAAGGGCACAAAAGGCACTCTGGGTGGGGGACTTCAATGTCCCATCACCAAGACTGGCTTAGTAGCACCACTAATGACTGAACTGGCCGAGTCCTTGAGGGCGTAGCTGCTAGACTGTGTCTGCGACAGATGGTGAGGGAACCTTGAGGGGAAATCTCCTTGACCTCGCCCTCACCGACCTCCCTGTTTCAGATGTCTATGACAGCATAGGTAGGAGTGACCACCACACCGTCCTTGTGTGAACAAAGACCCATCTTCACATTGAGGATACACTCCGTAGTGTTGTGTGGCACTGCCGCTGTGGTAAATGGGATAGATTTTGAACAGAACCAGAAACGGAAATCCAAGAGTTGCAGTGGGCCATCGGCAGCAGCTGAATTGTACTCAACCACAACCTGCAAACTTACAGTCCTGCGTGTCCCCACCCTACTATTACCATCAAGCCGGGGATCAACCCTGGTTCAAAGGGGAGTGCAAGGAAGCATGTCAGGAGAAACATCCGGCAAACATAAAAATGAGATATCAACCTGAAGCTACAAAGAGTGGCACAATGGCGCAGTGCTTAGCCTCACAGCGCTGAGGACCAGGGTACGATCCCGGCCCTGGGTCACTGTCCGTGTGGAGTTTGCACATTCTCCCCATGTTTGCGTGGGTCTCACCCCCACAACCCAGAAGATGTGCAGATTAGGTGGATTGGCCATGCTAAATTGTCCCTTAATTGGAAAAAAATAATTGGGTCCTCTAAATTTATAAAAACCTGAAGCTACAACACAAGACTGGCTGCGTGCCCAACAGCAAAAGCAGCATGCGATAAACAGAACTATTTGATTCCACAACCAATGGATCAGATCCAAGCTCTGGAATGATACCACATCCAGTCATGAATGGTGGTGGACAATTAAATAACTAACTGGAGGAGAAGGAGGTTCCACAAATATCCCCATCCTCAATGGGGGAGCCCAGCACATTAGTGCAAAAAGACAAGGCTGAAGCATTAGGCAGCAATCTTTCACTAGAAGTGCCAAGTGGATGATCTATCAACCCCAGCATTACAGAATAGTCTTCAGCCAATACCATTCACCCTACGTGGTATCAGGAAAAGGCTGAAAGCGGCTTCCGGTTGCGGCTATGACCAGCTAAGTCGCACATTTGGCAGCTCCTGCGACAAAGGTGTTTAAGGGCCGATTGGAGGGCCCCGACGGTACTGTAAAGACGAATCCCGGTGGGGGAAGGCTCCCTGAGGAGAGTGAGACCAACTTTATGGTCGGTACTCGGAGAGGGGCGACAAAAAAAGCGGCAGCAGCTCCCCAAAAAAAGCGGGGGAAGAGGACCAAAATGGCGGCCGGTGGTGCACTAGAAGATTGGAGAAAATGGGCGGAGGAGCAGCAGGCCGCTCTCCTCCGGTGTTTTACGGAGCTGAAAGTGGAACTCTTAGAGTCCATGAACGCGACGACCACAAGGCTGATGGGGGCCCAGGCGACCCAAGAGGCGTCGATAAGAGAGCTGCAGCAGGAGATGGCGGTGAGGGAGGAGGAAGCCACGGTCCTCGTGGGAAAGGTGGAGGTGCACGAGGCACTCCACCTGAAATGGCAGAGCCGCTTTGAGGAGCTGGACACGCGAATGAGGCGGAAGAACTTGAGGATCCTGGGCCTAGCAGAAGGCCTGGAGGGGCCTGATCTCCCGAAATATGTAGCGGAGATGTTGAGCTCCCTGATGGGAGAGGGGGCCGGTCCATCGCCCCTGGAGCTGGAAGAAGCATATCGGGTCATGGCTAGGCGGCCTAGGGCAAACGAGCCCCCGAGGGCGGTGCTGGTGCGGTTCCAGCGTCTCTGCGATCGGGAGAAAGTGCTGAGGTGGGCCAAGAGGGAGAAAAGCAGCAAATGGGAGAATTCGACGGTGCGGATATATCAGGACTGGAGTGCGGAGGTGGCAAAGCGGCGGGCCCGGTTTAACCGAACGAAGGCGGTGCTGCACGCAAAAAGGATCAAGTTTGGAATGCTGCAGCCAGCGCGCTTGTGGGTCACCTACAAGGACCAGCACCATTACTTTGAGACCCCAGAGGAGGCATGGACTTTTGTTCGGGAGGAAAAGCTGGACCTGAACTAGAACTTGGGAACGCCGGCGGTCGAGGCCGCCCGAGTACCCTTGACTGATCAAGTGGCCCATGTCTTTCTTAGGCCAGGTCGGAACTTGGTTAAAGTTGATGGATCGTTTGGTTTCTTTGAAACTTGTGTTATGGGGGGTTTCTTTGTTCCTTTTTGTGTGTCTCTTCCCGTTGCCAACTTCCCTTAATTATTGTTGTTGTAGGGGGGGCTTTTTTACTGTTTTTTGATCTGTTCTTTAAGGGTTATGGTTACTGTTGGTTAAGTACGTTATTATTGGGTAGTTATTTAGTTATTTAGTTATGCAGGCATAGTTATGTATTTATGTATTTATTTGCGATTTGTTATTTATATTGTTATATTGTTAAGTTGGGGAGGCGGGACGGGGGGGGAGCAAGTGGGTTATGCGTGTTTTCTTTTTCTCTTTTTTCTTCCTCTCGTTTTAAGGGGGCTTTGTTATCGGTGTGGATGGGGACGGGGGTGGAATTGAAGATGGCGGGGTAGGGTGTGGCCGGGCGAAAGCGCGGGCTCTCCCCTGTTTCCTGCGCGCGGGACGGAGGAAGGGGGAGGAGAGAAGAGTGGGGTGTGGCCAGCAATGGCGGCTTTTCCCGCGCTGAAGCGGAGTCAGAGAGGGATGGCAAGGGGGGGGGGGGGGGGGGGAGGCCCCTCCCCCCCCACATCGGGAGGAGTCGGAGTGTGGCAGGGGCAGCCGGGTCAGCGAAAACCAGCTGACTCTCGGGAGTACGATGGTGGATACACTGCGGCTAGGAGGGGTCCTAGCCGGGGGGGGGGGGGGGGGTTAGGGGGGGATACCGGGTTGCTGCTGGAAAGGCGGAGGACGGGAAGGGAAGAACGGGAGGAGAGAGGGGGGGGGGCCATCGCCATGGGGAACGGGTCAGAAGGGGAGGGTCGACCCGGGGCGAACAGGGGACAGAACATGGCTAATAGACAGGGGAAAGGGACGGGTCGCTCCGCGACCCGGTTGATTACTTGGAATGTGAGGGGGCTGAACGGACCGGTCAAGAGATCAAGGGTTTTTTCACACCTAAAGGGACTGCAGGCGGATGTGGCAATGTTGCAGGAGACTCACTTGAGTAGTAGACCAGGTGCGCCTGAGAAGGGGTGGGTGGGGCAGGTGTTCCACTCAGGCTTGGACGCAAAGAACCGGGGGGTGGCGATTTTGGTGGGAAAGAGGGTGTCGTTCGTGGCGGCGCAGGTGGTAGCAGATAAGGAGGGTAGGTACGTGATGGTGAAGGGTAGGCTGCAGGGAGAGAATGTGGTGCTGGTAAATGTATATGCCCCGAATTGGGATGACGCGGGTTTTATGAGGCGCCTGTTGGGCCTCATTCCGGGTCTGGAGGCAGGAGGCCTGATCATGGGGGGGGACTTCAACACAGTGCTCGACCCTGGGCTGGACAGATCGAGTTCCAGGACGAATAGGAGGCCGGCAGCGGCGGAGGTGCTAAGGGGGTTCATGGAGCAGATGGGGGGGGTAGACCCTTGGAGATTTGGCAGGCCAAGGGCGAGGGAGTATTCTTTTTTCTCCCACGTCCACAGGGTGTACTCCAGAATAGACTTTTTTGTACTGAGCAGAGGGCTGATTTCGAGAGTGCAGGACACGGAGTACTCGGCCATTGCGATTTCGGACCATGCACCACACTGGGTAGAGGTAGAACTGGGGGAAGCACGGGACCAGCGCCCGCTGTGGCGCCTGGATGTGGGGCTGCTGGCGGACGATGAGGTGTGCGGAAGGGTCCGGAAGGGCATTGAGAGATATCTGGGCACGAACGACACGGGCGAGGTGAAGGTGGGGGTAGTATGGGAGGCCCTGAAAGCAGTGATCAGAGGAGAGCTGATCTCCATAAGGGCACACAGAGAAAGGAAGGAGAGGCAGGAGAGGGAGAGACTGGTGGGGGAACTTATAGAAGTGGACAGGAGATATGCGGAGACACCAGAGGAGGGGCTGTTGAGGGAGCGGCGCAGTTTACAGGCCCAGTTTGACCTACTGACCACTAGGAAGGCGGAGACGCAATGGAGAAGGGCACAGGGTGCGGTCTATGAGTACGGGGAAAAGGCGAGCAGGATGCTAGCACACCAGCTGCGCAAGCGAGATGCAGCCAGAGAGATTGGGGGAGTGAGAGAGAAGGGAGGGAACGTAGTGCAGAAGGGGCAAGAGGTGAACGGGGTCTTCAGGGATTTCTACAGGGAATTGTACCGGTCTGAGCCGCCCAGGAGGAGGGGGGGAATGGAGAACTTCCTCGATAGATTGAGGTTCCCAAAGGTCCAGGAGGAACGGGTGGAGGGGCTGGGGGCACCGATAGAGCTGCAGGAACTAGTTAAAGGGATAGGCCAGATGCAGGCGGGGAAGGCGCCGGGGCCGGATGGGTTCCCGGTGGAATTTTATAAGAAGTATGTGGACTTGGTGGGTCCAGTGCTGGTGCGAGCCTTCAATGAGGCGCGAGAGGGGGGGGCTCTGCCCCCGACAATGTCACAGGCCCTGATCTCCTTGATCCTGAAGCGGGACAAAGACCCTGTACAGTGCGGGTCCTATAGGCCTATCTCCCTCTTGAATGTAGATGCCAAACTGTTGGCAAAGGTCCTGGCAACCAGAATAGAGGATTGTGTGCCAGGGGTAATCCATGAGGACCAGACGGGTTTCGTAAAGGGACGACAACTTAATACAAATGTCCGGAGGCTGTTGAATGTAATTATGATGCCAGCAGTGGAGGGGGAGGCTGAGATAGTGGTAGCACTGGATGCGGAGAAGGCATTCGATAGGGTGGAGTGGGAATACCTGTGGGAGACGCTGGAACGGTTTGGGTTTGGGGAGGGATTTATCAAGTGGGTGAAGCTGCTGTATTCGGCCCCGATGGCGAGTGTGGTTACAAACGGGAGGAGGTCGGAGTATTTTGGGCTCCATCGAGGTACCAGGCAGGGATGCCCCCTATCCCCCTTACTATTTGCATTAGCGATCGAACCGTTGGCGATGGCACTGAGGGGTTCAGGGGGTTGGAGAGGACTGACAAGGGGAGGGGAGGAGCATCGGGTATCACTCTATGCGGATGATTTGTTGTTGTATGTGGCGGATCCGGAAGGGGGAATGCCGGAGGTAATGGAAATACTAGCGGAGTTTGGGGACTTTTCGGGATATAAATTAAATGTGGGTAAAAGTGAGGTCTTTGTGATACACCCGGGAGATCAGGGGGAGGGAATTGGGCGGCTCCCCTTTAGGAGAGCAGTAAAGAGCTTCAGGTACTTGGGGGTGCAGGTGGCAAGGAACTGGGGGACCCTCCACAAGCTGAACTTTTCAAGGCTGGTGGAGCAGATGGAGGAGGAGTTCAAGAGGTGGGACATGGTACCGCTGTCGCTAGCAGGGAGGGTGCAGTCAGTCAAAATGACGGTCCTCCCGAGGTTCTTGTTTCTGTTCCAGTGCTTGCCCATCTTCCTCCCCAGGGCCTTCTTCAAGAAGGTAACTAGCAGCATTATGGGCTATGTGTGGGCGCATGGCACCCCTAGAGTGAGAAGGATTTTCTTGGAACAGAGTAGGGACAGTGGAGGATTAGCGCTACCCAATCTTTCCGGATACTACTGGGCGGCGAACGCATCGATGGTGCGCAAGTGGGTGATGGAGGGGGAGGGGGCAGCTTGGAAACGTATGGAGAGGGCGTCCTGCGGCAATACAAGCCTGGGGGCGCTAGTAACGGCACCATGGCCGCTCCCCCCCACAAGGTATACCACGAGTCCGGTAGTGGCGGCCACCCTTAAAATCTGGGGGCAGTGGAGGCGACACAGGGGGGAAGTGGGGGGTCTGATGGCGGCGCCACTGAGAGGGAACCACAGATTTGTCCCGGGGAACACTGGCAGGGGATTCCAGAGCTGGCACAGGGCGGGCATCAGGCAACTGAGGGACATGTTCATAGAGGGGAGGTTTGCGAGCCTGGGAGAGCTGGAGGAGAAATTTGAGCTCCCCCCGGGGAACACGTTTAGATACCTGCAGGTGAAGGCATTTGCCAGACGACAGGTGGAAGGATTCCCCTTGCTTCCCGATGGAGGGGCGAGTGATAGGGTGCTGTCAGGGGCCTGGGTCGGAGAAGGGAAGGTCTCGGACATCTACAAAATAATGCAGGAGGTGGAGGAGGTACCGATAGAGGAGCTGAAAGACAAGTGGGAAGCGGAGCTGGGAGAGCAGATAGAAGATGGGACATGGGCGGATGCCCTAGAGAGGGTCAATTCGTCGTCGTCGTGCGCAAGGTTGGGCCTCATCCAATTTAAGGTGCTGCACAGAGCCCATATGACGGGGACTAGGATGAGTCGGTTCTTCGGGGGGGAGGACAGGTGTGTTAGGTGTTCGGGAAGCCCTGCGAACCATGTACATATGTTCTGGATGTGTCCGGCGCTGGAAGAGTTCTGGGAGGGGGTGGCGGGGACGGTATCGAGAGTGGTGGGAACCAGGGTCAAACCAGGGTGGGGGCTAGCGATTTTTGGGGTTGGGGTGGAGCCAGGAGTACAGGAGGCAAGGGAGGCCGGAATATTGGCCTTTGCGTCCTTGGTAGCTCGGAGAAGGATCTTGATTCAGTGGAGGGACACAAGGCCACCAAGTGTTAACACCTGGCTAAACGACATGGCAAGCTTCATCCAATTGGAAAGAATCAAATTCGCCCTGAGAGGGTCGGTACAGGGGTTCTTCCGGCGGTGGCAGCCCTTCCTTGACTTTCTGGATCAGAGATAGGAACCGGAGGCCGAAACAGCAGCAACCCGGGGAGAAAAGGGGGGGGGGGGATAGCAACGAAGGGAGCACGTCAGCGGGGGGTCGCGGGCAAGGACTGCCCGAGGCCATCGGCAGAAAGGGAAAAACGGTTTGGTTGCTAGACTGATAGCGCGGGCGGGGGGGGGGGGGGGGGGGGGGGGGGGGGGGGGGGGGGGTGCGCGCGGGGGGAGGGCGGGGGGAGGTTTTTCCATCCAGGGGGGACTTGTGGTGTTATAATTTAAAATGTAATAGGGGTAAATGTTTGTATCGAAAAATTTCAATAAAAATTATTTTAAAAAAAAAGGAAAAGGCTGAAAGCACTGGATACTGCAAAGGCTCTGGGCCCTGACAATACTCCAACAAATGTACTGAAGACTTTGCTCCAGGACCTGCTGCTTCCCAAACTGTTCCAGTGCAGCTACAACACTGGAATCGACCCGGCAATGTGGAAAATGGTCCAGATGTGTCCTGTGCACAAGAAACAGGAAAATCCAGCCCGTAAACAAACAATTCTAACTTAAGCACTGGGGAACATTAACTCTTTCCTGACAGTCCACTCTCATTCATCAGTAAAGTGATAGAAGGGGTAATCAACAGTGCTTTCAAGTGGCACTTACTTGGCAATAACCTGCTCACTGATGCTCAGGGAGAGGTGAGAGTGGCTGCCCTTGACATCGAGGCAGCATTTGATGGAGTACTGCATAAAGGAGCCCTCGCAAAACTGGAGTCAATGGAAATCAAGGGGGAAACTCTCCTCTGCTTGGAGTCAGACCTGGCACAAAGGAAGATGGTCGTGGTGGTTGTTGAGGTCATTCACCTCAGTCCCAGGGTATCACTGCAGGAGTTCCTCAGGGTAGTGTCCTCGACCCAACCACCTTCAGCAGCTTCATCAATGACCATCCTTCCATCGTAAGGTCAGAAGTGGAGATGTTCGCTGATGCTTCAATAATATCCAGCACCATTCATGGTTCCTCACATGCTGAAGCAATCTTAAACAGCAAGATCTGGACAATATCCAATAACAGCCTCCCGAACAGGCGCCGGAATGTGGCGACTAGGGGTTTTTCACAGTAACTTCATTTGAAGCTTACTTGTCACAATAAGCGATTTTCATTTCATTTGATTTCATTTTTAAGTGATAAGTCACAGTTGTGTCACCCAAGTGCCAGGCAATGACCATCTCCAACGAGAGAGAATCCAATTATCTGCATGATGGAACCATCAATTCACGAGACACGTGTTTTAAGATATGAACAGTGGTTTTAATCTACTTACTACAGAGCCAGCCTGTTACCCGTTGAACTCTCGATGAACTGCAGGCTGGCCCTGGACACGGTTATTTATACAGCAGTCAAGGGGGAGGAGTCGTGGGCGGAGCCAAAGGTGGAGCCCTGTACAAACTCCTGAGCATTCCCAGAGCTACTCCCCCTAGTGGTCGGATAATGCTACTGCGCTTACAATAGTATTGGTAAATACAGTGTGAATTACTACGTTACATTCACCACACTGCACTTGGAATCAATGGTGCTACCATCGCTGAATTTGCCACTATCAACATCTTGGGAATACCATTGACCGGAAATTGTACAGGACCGACCATACGAATACTGCGGCTACAAGAGCAGGTCAGAGGCTGGGAATCCTGCAGAGAGTCTCTCACCTCCTGATTCCCCAAAGCCTGTCCACCATCCACATGGCACAAGTCAGGAATGTGATGGAATATTCCCCACTTGGCTGGATGAGTGCAGCTCCAACAACATTCAAGAAGCTCCACACCATCCAGGTCAAAGCAGCCCGTTTGATTCGCAACCCATCCACCCCCTCCACCACCAGCGCACAGAGGCAATGTGTACCATCTATCTACAAGATGCACTGCAGCAACTCGCCAATGCTCCTTTGACAGTACCTTCCAAACCTGCAACCTCTACCACGCAGAAAGACAATGGCGGCAGCTGCATGAGAACAGCAGCACCTCCAAGTTTCCCTCCAAACCAGTCACTATCCTGAACTGGAAGGTTCTCTCGGTCGCTGGATCAAAATTCTGGAGCTCCCTCCCCAACAGCACAGTGGATATACCTACACCACCAACGAGTTCAGTGGCTCAAGGCAGCAGATCACCACGTTCCGAAGGGCAATTCGGGATGGGCAATAAATTCTGGCCGAGACCACGCGCCCACATCCCATGAAATTTTAGCCAACGGCTGATTTTTTTTTAACGGATCTGAAAAAAACACCCGAGGCAGGTTAAGAGTTAAATTCTTCCACACTAACCAGGCTAATTAGCTATTGTAAGTCAAGTATTAACTGGGGATTTTAAATGCTGAAATGTGCGGCCTGCTGCTGTTTTCAGCTACTGTCAAAGGATGTGTGTGCATGAGTATAGAAGACATAAATATATCTCGACAGTCGCATTGTGATATAGGGTGTGGGTTTAAATCCCACTTCATGGTTCGGAGCACATAATCTAGGCTGACACTTCTAACTCATTCTCGGGGGTGGGTGGATGGGTGGGGGAAGAGCTGCTGTATTTTGTTTCAGACTTTAAAACCCCCTTCCCTCCCAGAACATAAAAGTTCCCTGTGCGCTATTTCAAAGAGCAATTGCGGAGTTTTCCCGGTGTCCTGATCAATATTTCTTCCTTGACTAACACCGAGAAGAGATTAGCTGGCCACTTATTTCATTGCTGTTTGCGGGAGCTTACTGGTCATAAACTGTTGGCACTTTCCCTACGTTAAAACAGTGATCGCACTTCAGAAGTACTTCATAGACTGTTAACTACAATGCTGAAGGAGGGCATTCAGCCTATTGAGTCTGCACCGACCCTCTGAAAGAGCACCGTATCTAGGCCCAGGCCGCACTCTATCCCCTGAGCATAATAACAATAATAATAATCGCTTATTGTCACAAGTAGGCTTCAAATGAAGTTACTGTGAAAAGCTGCGAGTCACCACATTCCAGCGCCTGTTCAGGGAGGTTGGTATGGGAATTGAACCCGCGCTGCTGGCCTTGGTCTGCATTACAAGTCAGCTGTTTAGCCCACTATGCTAAACCAGCACCCGTAACCCAGCCCCTGTAACCCAATAATGCCACCTAATCTTTTGGATACAAAGGGGCAATTTAGCACAGCCAATCCACCTGGTCTGTACATCTTTGGACTGTACAAATACAAACGACTTTTATTGCAATAATCTTACAGAAAAATGATAAGAGTTGAAAGTTAACTCTATCTCTCCGCAGAAACGAGCCATGTTTTCTGCTTTTATTTCAGATTTCCCGCATTCAGTAAGAGACTGCACGGGGGCGCAGTGGTTAGCACTGCTGCCTCTCGGCGCTGAGGACCCAGGTTCGATCCCGGTTCTGGGTCACTGTCCACGTGGAGTTTGCACATTCTCCCTGTGTCTGCGTGGGTCTCACCCCCACAACCCAAAAATGTGCAGGGTAGATGGATTGGCCATGCTAAATTGCCCATTAACTGGAATCTTTTTTTTAAAAGTTCATTTGGAGAACTGGTGCAGAGAGGAAAGGCTGAATGGCCTCCTTCTGCACCCTAACAGGGCAGCTTATGCGGAGAGCCCTCTCTTTGCAGCCAGCAAACAGTACCAATGGAAGCTGGAGGCTGGGTTCACCATCCACCCAACTGGCTCCAAGACAAGGGCAGTCAGGGGAGTAATAAAAATAAACTTTTGGCTGCAAAAACCAGACTGCTGAACTCAAGTGTGGACCGAGTCCAAGGCAACAATTGGACTTGTCCCAGGGGCTGACTCTGCCTGACTCGGCTGGGTTGCCAGGAGGGAGCAAAAAAAAAAATTGCCACGGATTTGTGTTTGCACAGCTTTTAAAAATAAAGCCTTTACAACCCAGTTCCTAAATTCACTTGATGTAATACAATGAGAAACAATATCGTCATTAAAGCCAATCTCTCTCTATTGTGTCGATAATGGGACTTTTCTGTGATTTCTTTTGATCTGCCACGCTACGTGACATTCAATCTCTTCCCCTAATCTTGTTTGGTAGAATCCAAAGTTCATCCAGTGTATTTTTTCTGAACCTCAAAACCTCTTCCACACATCATTCTCCGCCGCACCCTCAGCTTTTTATCACTGGAGCTTACCTCACTGCTGATTAATTTGCCTCATTGTTATCCCTTTTGATTCTGGCAGTGCTACAACCCTTGGTCTTTCTCCTCAGCGTCTTAATTTGGATTGAAAACTTCACATTGAGCGGAATTTTATGTCCCTTCTCCGACCCCCAGGAATATCAGGCCCGGTGAACTGGTCGTCAAGAATAGTCACATTTTTACGCAGCCACCCCTTATCAATGTCACTAAGTATTTGGAATACACATTGTGTGATTGATAGTGTGTGATAGTTTTGACTATACCCTTGAAACACCCAGGGGTAACTTATAGTATCCAAGAACATAAACCACACGGTTCCTCGCATCTACGCAGCCATTCAATAAAATCAAAGTTTTAGAAAAGAACAAAGAACAAAGTACAGGCCCTTCGGCCCTCCAAACCTGCACCAACCATGCTGCCCGTCTAAACTAAAATCTTCTACACTTCCAGCGTCCGCATCCCCCTCTTCCTATCTTATTCATGAATTTGACAAAATGCCCTGTAAACAGGACAGCATGGTGGCGTAGTGGGTTAGCCCTGCTGCCTCACGGCACCGAGGTCCCAGGTTCGATCCCGGCTCTGGGGTCATTGTCCGTGTGGGGTTTGCACATTCTCCCCGTGTTTGCGTGGGTTTCGCCCCTGCAACCCAAAGATGTGCAGGGTAGGTGAATTGACCATGCTAAATTGCCCCTTAATTGGAAAAAAATGAATTGAGTACTCTAAATTGTTTTTTTTTAAAAGATGCCCCGTAAACGTCACTATCGTCCCTGCTTCCACCACCTCCTACGGCAGCGAGTTCCAGGCTCCCACTACCCTTTTCTTTTCTCTTTTAAAAAAATTTAGAGTACCCAATTCTTTTTTTTCCAATTAAGGGGCAATTTAGCGTGGCCAATTCACCTACTCTGCGCATCTTTTTGGGTTGGGGAGGAGAGACCCACGCAGACACGGGGAGAATGTGCAAACTCCACACGGACAGTGACCCAGGGATGGGATTGAACCCTGGGACCTTGGCGCCACGAGGCAGCAGTGCTACCCACTGTGCCACCGTAATAAAATCAAAATAAATCTATTATTTCCCCCATTTATCTCAATTCTCCTAGTGTCTAAAAAAAAAACCATTTGCCTTGAAGATACTAAAAGACTGCGCATCTAAACCCTCAGGGGTAGAGCGTTCCAAAGATCCACAGCTCGGAGTAAAGAAATGACCTACAGACATAAAAATTATGAGGAGTAGGCCACTCGGCCCTTCGAGCCTGCTCCGTCATTCAGTAAGATTATGGCTGATCAGATTGCAATCTCAACTCCACATTCCTGATCACCCAGATAACCTGTCACTCGCTTGCTTAACAAGAACCAATCTAGCTCTCCTTTAAAAATACTGGAAGACTGCCTTCCTCTGCCTTTTTAGGAAGAGAGTTCCAAATACCCTCAGAGAAATAATTACTCCTCAGCTCAGTCTCAAATGGGCAACCATTTATTTTTAATCAGTGAGCTCGATTCTCCCACAAGAGGAATCATCCTCGTCACACCCACCCTCGCCACACCCACCCTGTCAGTACCCCTCAGGATCTTGTATGCTTCAATCAAGTCACCTCTTACTCTTCGAAGCTCCAGCAGATACAAGCATATCCTGTCAAACCTCTCCTCATAAGATGACATGCCCATTCCAGGCACGAGTCTAGTAAAACGTCTCTGAATGGCATCCAATGCATTTACACCCTTCCTTAAATAAAGAGATGAATGCTGGACAGAGTTCTCCAGATGTGGTCTCACCATTTCTCCTATCGCACTTGTGTTATGTATTGTAACCAATGCCTCTCTGAATACTATGTCCCATGATTGTGTGGTGACATCAGAGGTACTTGGGAGATTTCCCTCTCTTCCATCTTAGGCTAAGCAAGCAACCCCACTGCAATAAACTCTGACAACTGGTTAAGTAACCGATGGTGTGGCAATCTGGCTATCCTTTGTTTGGACACGAAAAAAACCCCGAAAACATAACAAGTCCTAACTGGCCGACTCCTTATCCTTAGACTCTGATCCAGGCGGCCCAGTCAGGGGATGCCTCTCAGCATCTACCCGGTCAAGCACACGCAATACATTTATTTTGCAATCAGACCGTCTCATTTTTTTTTTAAACGCCAAAAAAATAGCCATTCCATTTAATCTCACCTCCCTCAAAGGTCAAGCCTCTCATACGAGGAATCAATATAGTCAAAATAGCACGGCAACTTCAAGCAAAATGATGGGATAACTGAACATGTTACAGGCATTTTCCTTCTCATTCCTTCAACATTCCTCAAATTCCATAGAAGTTTTTTTATTGCTCCCTTGAAAGTGTAAACTCAATATTGGTTCTATTCACATCCAACATGCACTTTTACAGCAGAATAGTGGATAGCATATAGCGGCCCTCCCAATGTCCCACCTTGGGTCACATTAGACCCATTGTATGCATGGGTCATCTGAATTGGGCAAACCCACGTTTTGTTTCTCCAAAACATTAAGTTCAATGACAATGTTTTAATTAGCATAGAACTTTATTCCTTTGCTTTGCAATTGGTTACAACTAGCCTTTCATTCTTCGTTCTTTACTGTCCCTTGCTCCTGGAGGTACCTACGTCTCTCGACTGAAGGTTCCTGAAGCTGGGATAAACCTGGGCTTTTTTTTTTATAAATGCATGCCTGTGATTTACCTCGAGATGGTTTTCTTTTTTTTTTTTAATATTTTTATTCTCCTCCTTTTTCACAATTTTTCTCCCGAATTTACACCCAACAACAATCAATAACCAACAACCAATATCTCAAACCCCATAACAGTAACAACGATCCCATCCTCCCATCATGCCCAGACATCAGCCTGCATGTTTACATAAACAAATGACAAAGAAAAAAAAAGGAATCAGGGTTTACCCATAGCCATCTTCAACATACACAGCTCCCCCTCCCCCCGCACCCCACCCACCCTTCTCCCTCCCCCCCCCCCACCCCAACTAATGTTCGATGCTCTTGAAAGTGCATGATGAATAATGCCCATGACTTGTAGAACCCCTCCGAGCTTCCCCTCAGTTCGAACTTAACCTTCTCAAGGGTCAAGTATTCCAATAGGTCCCCCCGCCACGCCAGGGCACAGGGTGGAGAGGCCACTCTCCATCCCAGCACGATTCGCCTTCGGGCGATCAACGAGGCGAAGGCTATGATATCTGCCTCCGCACCCGTTTCCAACACTGGCTGATCTGACACCCCGAATATGGCCTCCCGGGGACCCGGGTCCAGCTTCACATGCACCACCTTGGAAATTACCCTAAACACCTCCTTCCAGTAATCCCCAAGCTTTGGACAGGACCAAAACATATGAACGTGATTAGTGGGCCCCCTCCCCGCAACATTCACACACATCTTCTACCCCTTCAAAGAATCGGCTCAGCCTCGCCCTCGTGAAGTGCGTTCTATATACCACCTTCAGCTGTATCAGCCCCAACCTCGCACACGAGGTGGAGGCGTTCGCTCTCCGGAGCACCTCACACCAGAACCCCTCCTCCATATCCTCTCCCAACTCTTCCTCCCACTTCGCTTTGATCCCCTCCAGTGGTGCCTTATCCTTTTCCAACATAGCTCTGTATACCGCTGACACTGTCCCCTTCTCCAGTCCACTTGCCGCCAGCACCTCCTCCAACAACGTGGAGGCCGGTTCCTCTGGGAACCTGGAGATGTTTTTCTACTGTACTTGCCATATTGGGGAAAGTAGGGAGTTGCCATTTTGAACAACCCAAGAAAAATCACGCTTCACACAGAAAACCCCAACACCGGCAGAAAACCCCAACACCGGCAGAAAACCCCAACACCGGCAGAAAACCCCAACACCGGCAGAAAACCCCAACACCGGCAGAAAACCCCAACACCGGCAACCAGAGTCTTGAACACCTCCTGCTCCAGGAGGCCACACATGTTGTCAATTCAGGTCTTTAAAAAGGGACATGGAGGTCAAACAGACGGAGGTAGTGGACACTCCCGAGGGGCAAATCGTTCTGAGATTATCAATGTAACTAAACGATTTTCCATTTGAGAGCCATAAGTTAAATAATAATCTTTATTATTGTCACAAGTAGGCTCCCATTGACACTGCAACAAAGTTACTGTGAAAATCCCAGAGTTGCCACAGCCCCGGTGCCTGTCCGTGTACACAGAGGGAGAATTCAGAATGTGCAATCCACCTAACCAGCATGCCTTTGGGATTTGTGGGAGGAAACCGGAGCACCCGGGAGGAAACCCACGCAGACACGGGGAGAACGTGCAGACTCCGCACAGACAGTGACCCAGCGGGGAATCGAACCTGGGACCCTGGCGCTGTGAAGCAACAGTGCTAACCACTGTGCTGAAGCTAGCCATTTAAAAAAAACTCCCACGATTCATCTCCCCGTTTCTTACCTTAAGGCAGTGGGTAACACCTTGCTTCTCCAACTGCCGAGACAGCAACTTCTGGCAAGCTATTCAACCGTGAACATCAGAGGCAAGTTCAAACGCAATCTCACTGAATGCACGCAAATACAGAGACATCACTCGTGAGGGAGGGGGCATAATGGGATAGTTGATCCCATTACCTTACATGGGATGATTTGTGTGCAGTTTGCACAGTGTCGACTGAACGGCTACGGATCTGCACCTCAGTGGGAACGTTAGCCAAAATGACCAATGCTAACCACATTCTATAGTGACTCCTCCTTAAAGATATATATTTGTGTTGGTTAGGGAAGGCCAGGGTTGGCTAGGCTATGTGTAGCCACTTTTGCACTAACAGCCCATCTGCACAGCAAGATCCCACAGACAGCATTGCAATAATGACCAGATTATCCACGTTCAAGGTAGTGATTGAGGGATAAATATTGCCCAGGACATCAGGGAGGAATCCCCCTGCCCTTCCCTAAAATAGAAGCATGGGATTGTTAAGGTGCATCTGAAAGGTGCACTTCCAACTGTGCAAACTTCTCAGCACAGCCTAAATCCTGTGCTCCTGTCTCTGGAGCGGACCTTGAATCGGCAACCTTCGAAGTCAGAGACGCCGGTGTTGCACACTAATCCGCGGCTGGCACCGTGAACAGTTAGCTGACCGAGGTACCAGGGAACAGCCGGAGCTTGTGGCATTCTACACCCCGACACCTTCAGTAATGGATGGCACAGGCAAAAGGGCAAAGGGAAGTGATAGAATTTGCCTCCATTTAGACAAAGGGCTTTCCTCTGCGTAAAACGGGTCTTTAATCAGCATTCTGCGACTTTGTTTAGATTGAATGAATGACTCAACAGGCTGGGGTGAAGCAAAGAATGTGCACGTTTGGCTGTTATTTAATCTACAGCTCACAGAAGAGCTGATTCCAGCAGAACCTCACTCCAAGCACATTTCCCAGTGAAACAGTTGCTCGTACATGTGGGGGGGATGCAGAGTTGTCTTCTGTTAAGTCAGTCCCAAATATTTACCAATCTAACAAGGCTCACTTAACCACATAGCAATAGGGTAACTGTCCGAGAGTAGTCTGGTCTCAGTTTGGAAGCCCTCGCTGCCGCGGATACCGGCGAAGCGCCCTTGCTGACAGATCGGATTGGGAACAGCAGCCTTCCAATTCCCAAACGTATCAATGTTGATCACGTCCCTTTAGGCAGGGTACTCTATCCGTATTGTACAGCTGCTTACTGGCCCATTGTTTTGGTGCAACGTAGTTAATCCAACCATGGTGCCACAAGCAAGTTTTACCAGGACAGTATTTTAGGATTTTGAAAAGAATGCATGTGGGGAAAGAAACATCTTCCTCTTAAGAAGGGATCAAGGACAGGCCACGTGACCTTAAAATTAGAACCAGGCGGGGCAGCACAGTCGCGCAGTGGTTAGCACTGCTGCCTCACGGCGCCAAGGTCCCATGTTCGATCCCGGCTCTGGGTCACTGTCCGTGTGGAGTTTGCCCCCACAACCCAAAGATGTGCAGGGTAGGTGGATTGGCCACGCTAAATTGCCCCTTAATTGGAAAAATAAATTGGGTACTCTAAATTTTTTTTTTTAAGTGTGAAGTGTGGAACTCTTTTCTAAAGTAAGCCATTAAATGCGTGCCAATTAACACTTTTAAATCAAATGATCACTAGTTACTTGCTAGCGAAAGGTATAAAGGGATATGCAGAATAAGCGACTGGGCGAGTTAGGATACTGATCCGTCCACAAGGTTGAATAAGGATGCTGTTGACAACGGCACAATGTTTAGTAGCATTTGTGACACCTCAGATGCAGAAGCGGTCAGTGCCCATATGAAGAAAGACTTGGACAACATCCATGCTTGGGCTAAGTGCAAGTAATGATCGTGCCTCACATGTGCCAGGCAATGACCATCTCCAAAGAGATGGTAAAACCAAAGTGTTACGGTAATCAGGCTTGCTCAACACGAAGATTTTGTTTAAAAACGTGAAATCTTGTGGCATAATTTATTTCAGGTGATAAGTGAGTGTTCTAATTTCTCTTTAAATATGAACAATCTCCATGGAGATCATACCAGGTAAAGCATAACTAGAGGTCATCCAAAATAGTCCCCAGGAAATCTAATAGGGGATCGCCATGTCCCTCAGCTCAAGGCGTGAAAGGGATCCTGAACTAGGTAAATCAAACCATACCTTTTTTACCTATTTAAAACGGGAACTTTGCTGCGGGTCACATGATTCACAAGTTGGCTACAGTTCCTGGAAATTTCCAACGGCAGTGACAGGACAAAAAGTCAACTCTCACCCTTGTGGAATCTCACAGCTTTAATTGTGGGGGCACATTACATTCAATGAAACCAGGGGCCAGAAGACTTGTCTCCCCAGCTCGGCCATAACAAAGGGAGAGCCACCAGAGCCCGTTATACCCGCAGAGGCATTAATAGCCACAAGCTAAGGTGAACAATGGATTTTAAAAATTTTTTTTAAAATTTAGATTACCCAATTATTTTTTCCAATTAAGGGGCAATTTAGCGTGGCCAATCCACCTACTCTGCACATTTTTGGGTTGTGGGGGTGAAACCCACGCAGACACGGGGAGAATGTGCAAACTCCACACAGACAGTGACCCAGGGCCGGGATTCGAACCTGGGACCTCAGCGCCGTGAGGCGGTTGTGCTAACCACTAGGCCACCGTGCTGCCCTTGAACAATGGATTTTGACCAGAAGCACAGAAACTGTACATTAGCCTGCAACTGACTCATCAATGGGCACAACCGCACAGCTTCAGCCTCTGGCCTTTGCTGCAGAGCCTGAACCCAGCCTCACTGAATGTCCATATACTCCCACCAACCGGCATTGCAGAGCGACCAGACTCACTGAATTTACCGTTCCTTCAGACACAGGTGGATGTGGAGGACAATTGCAATACCTGTGTTGCGCACCTCTATCACCATTAGAGAGACCTGCAACTCGAACGCAACCCAAAGATTGCCTCCGCAACATTCCCGCCGTTTGTTAGCTTGGCTTCGTTAGCAGCAACCTCAAATGAGGAGGTTTGGGGCTTGAGCTCACAACGCGGGACAACACTCCAGAACAACGCAGTGCCAAGCCAGTGAGGCACCATCTGAAGCAATTTGCTTTCACCGGGGTGATTTTGTGTTTGACCATTCTGGTATTTCAAGTGAATGCTGAAAAATCCCACGGCACTTAGCAAAGAGGAACATAAATTCTCCCTCCTGGAGTCCAGGTCAAGCAACGTAGCTGAAAAGAGCTTCATGTTTATGGAGCACCGCTGGTGGAGAATGGCTGCCATATTTGCTTACCACACTTCAAAATTAATTGAAAGAATAGTTAAAAGACTAAAGTTAATGGTAGCACTATCACCTGAAACTAGATTACCTGGTGATTAGCTATTTGTGGGAACTTACCGTGCACAAAGGTCTCCTAAAGTACTTTCTTGGCTGTAAAGTATTTTGGGAGGTCGGCATCATGAAAAGGCGCTATATAAATGCAAGTTATTTCTATAGGATGTAGTACGGTATCCCACAACACTTCCATCGAACTGCAAAGTACTCATCTACATTTCCCCCCTACCCATGCAAATCCAGGTGTCATTGATGTGCATTTAGCCATAACTATTGGAAATTGGAGTTCAATAAGGCTGCATGAGGAGATTTGCGTGATCTAAGGTATACGGGTTGGGGGGGGGGGGGGGGGTGTATGATCCTTACCCAGTCTGGCCTGGCCTACATGTGACTCCAGACCCTCAGCAATGTGGTTGACTCTTAAGTGCCCCCTGAAATGATCCAGCGAGCCACACAGTTCACAGCAATCAAGGATGACGCCCAGGAAAAAAAAAAATTGCCAAAGACCACAAAACCCCAGGATGATCCCATTTGAGTGGTGTCTGGCCTTTACTCAGAGACTGGACGATCAAGCCACTGCAGGAAGCCCTTCAGACTGAAACATATAATTTGCTAATTCAAATCCAAAACCATGGCACTCTGGTCAAATCATCTTCAGCCAAGGATTTGTTTTCAAGTCAGAAATTCAAAACAGATACATCGGGCAATTTGCATTTGTACACTGCCTTTAGCACAGGAACAACATCCCAGCGGGCTCCAGAGGCGCACCACTGAGACACATAATCGGGAGAGGTGAACCAAAGAATAGTCAGAGAGGTCAGTTTGAAGGAGTATCTTAAAGGAGAGGAGAAAGAGGAGGTGGGAAAGAATTCTCGGATTCAGGGCCCAGGGTGCTGAGGCACGTCCACCAATGGCGAGAGAGATCCTGGAGGGTTGTAGCATCAGAGAGATAGGGAGAAATGCTCCAGAGATACCCCTCAAAAATTACAAATCGTGCACCAATATTTAGCAGAGAACACAAACTGAAATGTTAAACACCTCACTGACTGGCAATTAAAAAGTGGTTGAATGAAAGGCATGAAAATGACTCCTTGGGTAAGTACCAGCACCTCGATCTACTGTTTTCACAATCATGTCCCAATGTATTCTTTGAAAGCATTATTTTTAAATAGAGGACCCAATTATTTTTTTCCAATTAAGGGGCAATTTAGCGTGGACAATCCGCCCACCCTACACATTTTTGGGTTGTGGGGGTGAGACCCACGCAGACACAGGGAGAATGTGCAAACTCCACACGGACAGTGACCCGGGGCCGGGGTCGAACCCGGGTCTTCAGCGCCGTGAGGCAGCAGTGCTAACCACTGCGCCGCCTTGCCGCCCGTATTCTCTGAAAGCTTTGTATTTAAAATAAACTCCATTTTTATTCAACTTGCAATTATTATTCCCTCATCTTAAAAAGCATCTGCGTGTCTGCCCTCCTTTTGTTGTGTTTTAAATGCATATTCACATCTAAAGTCACAATCAGACTACATCTTGTCAAAGCCTTTAGTGCTCCCCTTCCCATGGGAAAGCGAAGCACAACGCACTGCTCAGACGCACAAAGTACTCGGGCGGCTGGTTCCTGCTGGGTTTAACCCAAATGGAGAGGCCCATCTGTTTGGCAGCATCAGTATTAACAAGAGCATCACTTCAGACAGAATAGGAAGGATGGAAGGAGGACTCCACCGTTACTGGACTACGATTACAAACAAACCCTTCCCTCCCACAACAGGAACCATTTAAAACACAGGATTAAAGTCGGACTTAGTTTTTTAAACTTTGCGCGAAAACAATATGGTGTTCTCTTTCCCCATATTAAAATTCCCCTGTTTAAAATAGATCACAAGGAAGTTTTGATACCATGCTTAATAATTTTCCTTTTTCTTCACCCTCCTCTCATTGCTCTCTTTCCCCATCCTGGCCCCTTTCCCTCCTCCCCCACGAGGAGCCTGGGCCAAGGAGGTGCCTGGCCTCCGATATTCCACCCCCCCCCCCCCCCCCCCCCCCCCCCTCCCATGACACAACTCATTTGTAACCTCGACACGTTTCCAGCTAAAAAGCACGAGAGCTCGGGACGTAAATACGACCAAATCCATCTCACGGCCAGCCAAGCTCGCACCCAAATTATTTTCAACACAACTTGCCCTTCCACAGCACCTTCAAAGTAGCAAACCGCCCCAAAGGCGGTGTAGCACAGTGGGCTAAATAGCTGGCTTGTAAAGCAGACCCAGGCAGGCCAGCAGCGCGGGTTCAATTCCCGTACCGGCCTCCCCGAACAGGCGCCAGAATGTGGCGACTAGGGGCTTTTCACAGCAACTTCATTTGAAGCCTACTTGTGACAATAAACGATTTTCATTTCATAGGAGCGTTAGTCGACAAAAAACCGCCATAGAGCCGCTTCAGAAAGTATTAGGGCAGATGGTAGTTCACAGAGATGGATTTTATGGCGTGTTTTAAAGGAGAGATGGAGAGCCCGAGACATTTAGGGAAAGAATTCCAGAGCTTAAGATCGACAAGCTAGAATCTGACTGGAAGCCTGTGTCCAGTGGGTTCCCACAGAGATCAGTGTTGGGGTCCCTGCTGCTTGTGGTATATATAAATGAATGAGACTGGAGTGTGGGAAGGTTATCAGTAAATTCGCGGATGATACAAAAATTGGTGGAGTGGTAAATAGTGAGGAGGATAGCCTTAGATTATAGGAAGGTACAGGCGGGCTGGTCAGTGGCAAATGGAAGTCAAACCGGATAAGTGTGAGGTGATGTAAGTGGGCAGGACAAACAGGGCAAGGGAATACATGATAAACAGCAGGACAAAGGGAAGCACGAAGGATCAGAGGGATGTTACTGTGCATGTACACCAGTCCCTTAAGGTGTCAGAGCAGGTGGATGCAGTGGTTAAGAAGGCAGATGGTATACTTGACTTTATTAGCCGAAGCATAGAGTTTACGAGCAGGGAGATTATGCTGGAACTGCATATAATGTTGGTTGGGTCACAGCTAGAGTACTGTGTGCAGTTCTGGACGGGGGGTGGGGGTTGTGATAGCACTGGAAAGGGTGTAGAAGGGATTTACTAGGATGTAGCCTGGGCCGGAGAGTTTGAGTTATGAAGAGAGTTTAGATAGGCTTGGATTGTTTTCCTTGGAGCAGAGGAGACTGAGGAGACGGGGGGAACACGATTGAGATGTATAAAATTATATGGGGCATAGATAGACAGGAAGAAACATTCCCCTTTGGTGGAGAAATCAATGACCAGGGGGCACAGAGCCAGGGGCAGGAGGTTCAGAGATGATTTGAGGAAAAACATTTTCGCCCAGAGGGTGGAGGGAGTCTGGAAGTCGCTGCCTGAAAGGGTGGTGGAGGCAGAGACCCTCGTAACATTTAAGTATTTAAATGCCCACTTGCAATGCCAAGACATACAAGGCGGCCTTGTGCAGGAAAATGGGATCAGAATAGTTAGGTGGTTGTTTTTTACCAGCACAGATGGGCCGAAGGGTCTTTTCTGTGGTATAAACCTCTATGACTCTAATAATGCGGCATCGAAAGTTGTAAAAAGAAACACAAACTAACTTGTTTCAAAAGCTTAATCAATCATAATTTAAGGTATTACAATTTTTAGTCTTCCAATATTACTTTTTCTTTAAAATCAGGTCACCCCAATATCAAGAAATAAAATTCATTATTTTTTTAAACTAAATTTAAAGTCCCCCCCCCCCCCCCCCCCCCCCAAAATAATGTGGAGATGTCGGCGTTGGACTGGGGTGAGCACAGTAAGAAGTCTTACAACACCAGCTTAAAGTCCAACAGGTTTGTTTCAAACACGAGCTTTCGGAGCACTGCTCCTTCCTTCGATTCATTCACCTGAGGAAGGAGCAGTGCTCCGAAAGCTAGTGTTTGAAACAAACAGGTTAACTTTAACCTGGTGTTGTAAGACTTCTTACTGTACTTTTTTCCACCCAATTAAGGGGAAATTTTACGTGGCCAATTCAACTGCCCTGCACATCTTTGGGTTGTGGTGGTGAGCCCCATGCAGACACGCAGAGAATGTGCAAACTCCACAAGGACATTGACCCAGAGCCGGGTATCAAACCTGGATATTCGGTGCTGTGAGGCAGCAGTGCTAACCACTGCACCACCGTGCCGCCACAAAATTCATTATCTTAACGTTTTTTTCCCCCCACTCCAGGAATTTAGGCATGGTTGGCTAGGCCAGCATTTGTTGCCCATCCTAATTGAACTGAGGGTATTCAAGAGTCAACCACACTGCTGTGGGTCTGGAGTCACATGTAGGCCAGACCAGGTAAGGACTGAAGGATATTAGGTGAACCAGATGGGTTTTTCCAATCGACAATGGTTTCATGGTCATCAGACTGCTTCATCCAGATTTTGTTTGTTTTAAAATAAAAATTTCACCATCTGCCGCGTCCCCAGAGCATTACCCTGGGTACCTGGATTACCAGGCCTGTGACAATACCGCAAGCCGCCACTACCTCCCAGGGTAGCAGTTCCTGGGTTCAATCCAATGTGGATTGGTCAATCTCACATTGCGCTATGTAATTTGAAACATTTTTGAAACACGGCAGCCAATTTGAACACAGCAAACTCTCTCAACTGGAAATACGATACTGGCCAGATAAACCATTACAAGTATCATGTCTCAAAACCGGCAGATTCTGGGCCTGGGTGGTTTGGGTCAAGCCAGGTCGGGTAGGATCAAGGGTCGCTCGGAATGCAAGCAGCAAAGGGGATAACTGGTCAGGTGCTACACCATGCCGTTGCAGCACCTAGCTGAATTGCCCAGGTAAGTTTTGTTTTTAATTTTGCTCAATTAAAATTGATGCATGGCACATTCTTTTTTTTTTAATGTATTTTATGACAAATACGTATCAAAACAGGTTACAGCAAACAAACACCCCGGGAAACATGCTTCCCTATATTCAATTATACAGTCTGCACAGATGTTTCCTCTTTTTCACCCCCCCCCCCCCCACCGCCGACGAACAACCCCTCAAACACGGTCACAAACATCCCCCACCTTTTCTCAAACCCCCTGAAGAGCCCCTTAACTCATACTTTATCATCTCTAATCGCAGGGAGTCGTGCAGATCACCCAACCATGCCGCTACCCCCGGTGGCGATGCCGACCGCCACTCCAGCAAAATTTGCCACCGTGCAATCAGAGAGGCAAAAGCCATGACATCGGCCTTCCTCCTCTCCGTGAGTTCCGGCTTCTCTGAAACTCCAAATATCGCCACCAAAGGGTCCGGCTCCACCTCCTCCTCCACTACCCTGGCTAAGACCACGAACACTCCACCCAGAATCTTCCCAATGTTTTGCAACCCCAAAACATGTGCACGTGATTCGCTGGCCCCCGCCCACACCTCTCACATGCATCTGCTACCCCCTGAAAGAACCCACTCATTCTCGCCCGAGTCATATGCACCCTGTGCACCACCTTAAACTGTATCAGACTCACCCTTCCACATGAGGAGGTGCCGTTTACCCTTCGCAGTGCCTCACTCCATCCTCCCCAATCGATCTCCATTCCCAACTCCGCTTCCCATTTCTCTTTGATCTTCACCCCCCGCTCACCTCCCTGCTCCCCCAGCCACTTATATATATCCCCAATTCTTCCCTCCCCTTCTACATCCAGAAGGAGCAGTCACTCCAGCCGGGTGTATCCTGGCAACCGAGGGAACTCCCTCCAGACATTTCGTGCAAAGTCCCTAATCTGCAGATAGGTGAACTCACTACCCCTCAGCAGCTCTACCATCTCCCTTAGGTCCTCCAGACTGGTGAACCCTTCCTCCAAATACAGATCCCTCACCTTGACCAGCCCCACTTCCCTCCACCTCCTGTATGCACTATCCATCACCCCCGGCTCAAACTCATGATTCTCGCACAGCGGCGTTAGCACCGACATCCCATCTACCCTAAAATGCCTCCTCAGCCGATTCCATATCTTCACTATGGACTGAACCACTGGGCTCCCTGAATACCTACTCAGAGCCATTGGCAACGCTGCTGTCACCATAGCCCTCAAACTAGACACCGTACAAGGTTTCTCCTCCACCCTACCCCACTCGACCCCTTCATGTATGGCACATTCTTAAAAATGTCTGCTTTTCGGACAGCCAGATTTAAGGCATAATTGCAATAGGAAGCGTTTGATCAGAAGCTTCCCTACTCTTCTTCCAGGCTACATTATGAGATCTATTATGTCACCTGAGAGCGCAGATGGAGTCTCATCTCAGTGCCTTTCCCAAAAGATGCATTTCCCTTCGTACTGGAGTGATTCGCCAGTCTGGATTTTGTGCTCAAGTTCCCAGAGGGGGATTTGACCTTCTGTCTCGGAGGCGAGAGAGAGTGCTACCCATATCACCCTTATCTTCAATTTCATCAACAACATTAGCATTGAGCCACCTTTCCTATGTCCATTTATATCAAACACATTGAATAGAAAAGTGAATCATGAGAGTTAATGAACTGCTATTAGTAAACAGTTATACAAACTAATAAACCAGAAACACAATACAACGGCAAGACGCAAATGAGGTGCTGAGATAAATAATTAGTGGCGTAGAAGGTCTTTGCTGTTTCTAGCCCCAGGAGACAAATCTTCAATAAAAATTGATCAATGACCCACTCTTAACACTGATCTCTCATTCTTAATTAATGAGATCTGTGGACTGTCCAGCTGATCACACTGGGAAGGTTTTGTACATTGTTCCACACATTAAAAACACAAATTTGATCTCTGCCTTGTCTCGGCTCAAGTGCCGAATGAAACTTTAACTCTTGCTGCCTGATTCCTCCTCACCTTGACTGTGATACGCGAAGGCTTTGATGCAGAGGCAAAGCGCTGCTGTTCAAAGCAGACAGGCAGATAGAATAAGCAGGCCATTTGGCCCATCATGCACGTGCAGGCTCTTTGAAAGCTATCCATTTAATCCCACTCCCCTGCAATTCCTTTCTCTTCAAAATTCATCCCATTCATTTTTGAAAGCCACTGCTTCCCAGACTCTCTCAGATAGTGTGTTCCAGATCCTAACTCACTTGGTAAAACAAAAGGCTCGTCCGTGTCCTCTAGTTGCTGATCCTGCTGCCAGTGGAAAAAAGTTTGCCGTATCTACTTGTTCCGAAACCCCTGAATTTGTATGTCGAGTACGGGACCTCCAGGAGGGTGAACTTGCTGGTTTAAGCACCACAATTATGTACAGGAAGTCGCGGAGGCATTGAAAATATCCATTTCTATACAGATCTGAACAACAAAATCATTTTTCCTAGCAATTACTGTCACCTTTAAATAAAATAAAGAACCAGCATGCAGTTAACTGCAGAGAAAATCCACATGCCCTGCAAAGTCATAGAGTCAAGCAGGCGCAGATTTACAGATAGCAAGGGCAGGGAACGGACCTGCAGCCTGTACCTGGCGAGACGTACCCCATAATTTGCTCCCGAACAGAGTACACACTTCAAACGTATTCCATTGAAAGACAGACAAACATGCATTTGTACATCGCTTTCCAGGACCTCAGGATACCGAAAGTCCTTTACAGGCAATGAAGTACTTTCTGAAGTGCAGTCACTGTTGTAACGGGACCAATTTGAAAGAAAAACAAAGTCTTGCATTTATGCAGTACTGGACATGACAAAATGTTAGTATGCCAGTACAACAAGTAATTAAGGTTCAGGGAATGCTGTGCTTTAATACGAGAAATTGAACATAAAAAGTAAGGATGTTATGCTTCAGTTGTACAGGAAATTGGCGAGACCACATCTCGAATACTGTCTGCAGTTTTGGTCTCCTTATTTAAGGAAAGACGGTGATTCAGAGGAGGCTTCTTAGATTGATGCCTGGAATGAGCGGGTTGGTTTATGAGGATTGGGCAGACTGAACATGTTCCCACTGGACTTTAGAAGAGTTTAGAAGAGTGAGGGGTGACTTGATTGAAGTACATATGATCCTGAACGGTCTCGTTAAGGCAGACATGGAAAGGGGTTTCCACTTGTGGGTGAATCCAGAACTTGGACAGAGAGGAGGAGAATCTTTTTCTCTCGCAGAGTTGCTAGACTTGGGAACACGCTGCCTCAGAAGGCGGTGGAGGGCGCAGCCACTGAACATTTTTATGCTGGAGGTGGATAGGGTCTTGTCGGGGAAGAGAATCAAAGGTTATTGGGGATGGATGGGAATGGGGAACTTGGAACACAAACAAATCAGCCATAATCTCATCAAATGGCAGAGCAGACTCGAGGCGCGAATGGCCGACGTCTGCTCCATAAGACCATAAGACATAGGAGCGGAAGTAAGGCCATTCGGCCCATCGAGTCCACTCCACCATTCAATCATGGTTGATTTCAACTCCATTTACCCGCTCTCTCCCCATAGCCCTTAATTCCTCGAGAAATCAAGAATTTATCAATTTCTGTCTTAAAGACACTCAATGTCCCGGCCTCCACCGCCCTCGGTGGCAATGAATTCCACAGACCTACCACTCTCTGGCTGAAGAAATTTCTCCTCATCTCTGTTCTAAAGTGACTCCCTTTTATTCTAAGGCTGTGCCCCCGCGTCCTAGTCTCCCCTGCTAATGGAAACAACTTCCCTACGTCCATCCTATCCAAGCCATTCATTATCTTGTAAGTTTCTATTAGATCTCCCCTCAACCTCCTAAACTCCAATGAATATAATCCCACGATCCTCAGACGTTCATCGTATGTTAGGCCTACCATTCCTGGGATCATCCGTGTGAATCTCCGCTGGACCCGCTCCAGTGCCAGTATGTCCTTCCTGAGGTGTGGGGCCCAAAATTGCTCACAGTATTCTAAATGGGGCCTAACTAGTGCTTTATAAAGCCTCAGAAGTACATCCCTGCTTTTATATTCCAAGCCTCTTGAGATAAATGACAACATTACATTTGCTTTCTTAATTACGGACTCAACCTGCAAGTTTACCTTTAGAGAATCCTGGACTAGGACTCCCAAGTCCCTTTGCACTTTAGCATTATGAATTTTGTCACCGTTTAGAAAATAGTCCATGCCTCTATTCTTTTTTCCAAAGTGCAAGACTTCGCACTTGCCCACGTTGAATTTCATCAGCCACTTCTTGGACCATTCTCCTAAACTGTCTAAATCTTTCTGCAGCCTCCCCACCTCCTCAATACTACCTGCCCCTCCACCTATCTTTGTATCATCGGCAAACTTGGCCAGAATGCCCCCAGTCCCTTCATCTAGATCGTTAATATATAAAGAGAACAGCTGTGGCCCCAACACTGAACCCTGCGGGACACCACTTGTCACCGGTTGCCATTCCGAAAAAGAACCTTTTATCCCAACTCTCTGCCTTCTGTCTGACAGCCAATCGTCAATCCATGTTAGTACCTTGCCTCGAATACCATGGGCCCTTATTTTACTCAGCAGTCTCCCGTGAGGCACATGCTCAGAACTAGCGCTCGCGGGTCGAAGGAAACGTACATCGGGCAATGGGGAACAAGCACAGGGAAGTGGGACTACTCGGACAGCTGTTTCAAAGGGTGGGCAAAAGCACGATGGGCCCAATGGCACCTTCATGTGCCATCATCCCAAGATACTCATTTTGCCGTGTTCTGCACCAGGGCAGCTGTGTCACATTGCCCCTCATGTCATTCCAATCCTCTCTGGTCCTTTGTATCAATTATCTGAAATCTGTCCTCCCTGGTCACCCCACCCTCTTGCCAGTGGAAATATTTTCTCACTCGGATGTATCAAACCCCGAATTTTGAACATATCTATTAAAATCTCCCCTTAACCTTCCCTACTCCAAGGAGAACTGCCCCCCTTTCTCTTGCCTCTCCACATAACTGAATTCTCTCATCCTGAATATTCACCAATCAGGCCGGGTGGACGGGAAGGAAACTTGGATTTTCTTTTTTTTCTTCTTCTTTTACAGGATGTGGATGTCGCTGCCTAGGCTGCTCAGCCCGGATTGCCCACAAAAGGTGGTGGTGAGCTGCCTTCTTGAACCGTTGGCAGTCCATGTGGTGTAGGTACACCCACAGTGCTGTTAGGGAGGGAGTTCCAGGATTTTGACCCAGTGGCAGTGGGGTGGGGGGCGGGAACCCTCCAGGTCACCCATGGGGGGGGGGGGGGGGCACCCATTGTACTTCCGGGTGGCACAGCTTGTGGGGTTGCACGATGCTAGCTGGAACACGGCTGATTTGCTGCACTAAATCTTGCTGCCACTGTGCGTTGGTAGTGGAGGGAGTGAATATTTATCTTGTGAATGTGGTGCCAATCAAGCGGGCAAGTGTGGATTTGACAGAATGAGAATTTTCTGAATGTCACACAGATACAAGAGTCAAGGATTTTCTGATTAACAGGCCATCTAAGGCAAATAGAAATGTCGGTTGAAATTAAAACATAATTTAGTTTGCACATCAATATCGAAGTAAAGGAGTTGAAGGGGATCCCGTAAGCTTCAATCCAGATCCGACAAAATTATGATTCCACATCTCAAACCTTGTTTGCACGACACAAACAAACATTCCCAGGCGAGAGCAGGAGTGGCAGGTGCTCAGGTGCTCACAGCTCCTCTCCAAGGTAAACACACTGAGCAAAACATCCCAGCGCAACGTCCCTCCCCCATCAACCTGAACGGCCTAATACTGCCGAACACAGCCCCCCCACCCCAACATCACCAAACACCCCCCCCCACACCCTGAGACACAGCCCCCCCCACCCCAACATCACCAAACACACCCCCCCCACACCCTGAGACACAGCCCCCCCACCCCAACATCACCAAACACACACCCCCCACCCAGAGACACAGCCCCCCCACCCCAACATCACCAAACACACACCCCCCACCCGGAGACACAGCCCCCCCACCCCAACATCACCAAACACACACAGCCCCCCCCCACCCCAACATCACACAACACACACAACCCCCCACCCCAACATCACCAAACACACACAGCTCCCCCACCCCAACATCACCAAACACACACAGCCCCCCCACCCCACCCAGAGACACAGCCCCCCCACCCCAACATCACCAAACACACAACCCCCCACCCTGAGACACAGCCCCCCCCACCCCAAACATCACCAAACACACACAGCCCCACCACCCCAACATCACCAAACACACACCCCCCCACCCCAACATCACCAAACACACACAGCCCCCCCCACCCCAACATCACCAAACACTCACAGCCCCCCCCACCCCAACATCACCAAACACACAGCCCCCCCACCCCAACATCACCAAACACACACCCCCCCCACCCCGAGACACAGCCCCCCACCCCCAACATCACCAAACACACACCCCCCCCCAACCCGGAGACACAGCTCCCCCCCCCACCCCAACATCACCAAACACACACCACCCCACCAACCCGGAGACACAGACCCCCCCACCCCAACATCACCAAACACACACAGCCCCCCGACCCCAACATCACCAAACACACACAGCCCCCCAACCCCAACATCACCAAACACACACAGCCCCCCCACCCCAACATCACCAAACACACACACACCCCCCACCCCGAGACACAGCCCCCCCACCCCATCACCAAACACACACAGCCCCCCCACCCCAACATCACCAAACACACACAGCCCCACCACCGCAACATCACCAAACACACAGCCCCCCTACCCCGAGATACAGCCCCCCTAACCCCAACATCACCAAACACACACAGCCACCCCACCCGGAGACACAGCCCCCCCACCCCAACACCACCAAACACACACAGCCCCCCAACCCCAACATCACCAAACACACACAGCCCCCCCCACCCTGAGACACAGCCCCCCACCCCAACATCACCAAACACACACAGCCCCCCCACCCCAACATCACCAAACACACACAGCACCCCCCCACCCCAACCAGACACAGCCCCCCAGACCCCAACATCACCAAACACACACAACCCCCCCCCACCCCAACATCACCAAACACACACAACCCCCCCCACCCCAACATCACCAAACACACACAACCCCCCACCCACCCCATCACCAAACACACACAGCCCCCCCGCACCCCAACACCAAACACACAGCCCCTCCACCCCAACACCAAACACACACAGCCCCCCCGCACCTCAACACCAAACACACACAGCCCCCCCGCACCCCAACACCAAACACACACAGCCCCCCCGCACCCCAACACCAAACACACACAGCCCCTCCACCCCAACACCAAACACACACAGCCCCCCCGCACCCCAACACCAAACACACACTGCCCCCCCACCCCAACACCAAACACACACAGCCCCCCCCGCACCCCAACACCAAACACACACAGCCCCCCCGCACCCCAACACCAACCACACACTGCCCCCCCACCCCAACACCAACCACACACAGCCCCCCACCCCGAGACACAGCCCCCCCCAACCCCATCACCAAACACACACAGCCCCTCCACCCCGAGACAGCCCCCCACCCCAACATCACCAAACACACACAGCCCCCCAACCCCATCATCACCAAACACACACAGCCCCCCCACCCCAACATCACCAAACACACACCACCCCCCCCACCCCAACATCACCAAACACACACAGCCCCCCGCACCCCAACACCAAACACACACAGCCCCCCCCCCGTGCCCCAACACCAAACACACACAGCCCCCCCCCGCACCCCAACACCAAACACACACAGCCCCCCCCCCCCCGCACCCCAACACCAAACACACACAGCCCCCCCCCGCACCCCAACACCAAACACACACACCCCCCCCCCCCCCCGGACCCCAACACCAAACACACACAGCCCCCCCCGCACCCCAACACCAAACACACACAGCCCCCCCCGCACCCCAACACCAAACACACACAGCCCCTCCACCCCAACACCAAACACACACAGCCCCCCCGCACCTCAACACCAAACACACACAGCCCCCCCACACCCCAACACCAAACACACACAGCCCCCCCCGCACCCCAACACCAAACACACACAGCCCCTCCACCCCAACACCAAACACACACAGCCCCCCCGCACCTCAACACCAAACACACACAGCCCCCCCCACACCCCAACACCAAACACACACAGCCCCCCCCGCACCCCAACACCAAACACACACAGCCCCTCCACCCCAACACCAAACACACACAGCCCCCCCCGCACCTCAACACCAAACACACACAGCCCCCCTGCACCTCAACACCAAACACACACAGCCCCCCCCACACCCCAACACCAAACGCACACAGCCCCCCCACACCCCAACACCAAACGCACACAGCCCCCCCGCACCCCAACACCAAACACACACAGAGCCCCCGCACCCCAACACCAAACACACACAGAGCCACCCCCCCACGCCCCAAACACACACAGCCCCCCCCCACGCCCCAACATCAATAACCCCCCCCCCACCCCAATGCCCATGACAGAACTGTCATCTCCACCACTTCACCTTAAGTCACTGAACGTACTCTCACATATTTGGCCATGATGTGAGATGCCGGCATTGGACTGGGGTGAGCACAGTAAGAAGACTTACACCACCATAAGACCATAAGACATTGGAGTGGAAGTTAGGCCATTGGGCCCATCGAGTCCACTCCGCCATTCAATCATGGCTGATGGGCATTTCAACTCCACCTACCAGCATTCTCCCCGTAGCCCTTAATTCCTTGCGACATCAAGAATTTATCTATCTCTGCCTTGAAGCCATTTAGCGTCCCGGCCTCCACTGCACTCCGCGGCAATGAATTCCACAGGCCCACCACTCTCTGGCTGAAGAAATGTCTCCGCATTTCTGTTCTGAATTTACCCCCTCTAATTCTAAGGCTGTGCCCACGGGTCCTCGTCTCCTCGCCTAACGGAAACAGTTTTTTTGCGTCCACCCTTTCTAAGCCATGTATTATCTTGTGAGTTTCTATTAGATCTCCCCTTAACCTTCTAAACTCCAATGAATACAATCCCAGGATCCTCAGCCGTTCATCATATGTTAGACCCGCCATTCCAGGGATCATCCGTGTGAATCTCCGCTGGACACGCTCCAGTTAAAGTCCAACAGGTTTGTTTCAAACACTAGCTTTCGGAGCACTGCTCCTTTCACGTGAGGGAGGAGAACTGCTCCGAAAGCTAGTGTTTGAAACAAACATGTTGGACTTGTGACTGTGCCCACATATTTGGAACAGCGAAATCCATAATTAGACAATTGTATCCACAGTGTTATTGGACAGATCAAAAAATGTGCAATTCTAGTGATGACATTGAACTGGTTTCAAACACGGTCAATGTTTCATTTGCCAAGGTTTTCACAGGGGTAGAAAGCATCAAATTGTCCAGAAACTAAATAACTTCGAAATAAGTGGGAATGATACAATAAAAATTACTTATTTGCTCCCCTCCCCCATTTCCTTTTGTTTCCTGGAAGCGTTGTATCTTGCAGGCCCTCCAACCCCCAGTCACGTTTCGGTTGTACATCCCAAGTCAGCCTTTACGAGGGAGGTTGGCAGGTTATTTGGAAAGGTAAGGCATCACAGCCCTGAGACAGATTCCTTGCATCCTCCATGGCTCTTGGGGTTCACTACCTACGAGACTGGTGGAAGCAAAGATGACCAATGATTTCAAAAGGAAATCGGATGGGCATCAGAGACAAATACTACAGTGCTACAGAGGGGAAGGGATTGCTCTAAAAGGGAGCCAGCATGGACTCGACGGGCCAAATAGCCTCCTTCTGTGTTGCAGTTCTCACATGATCTACAGTACACTGGAGGTCAAAAGTGGCAACAGTCTGGATTGACCACAGGGTCAGTTTAGTCTGGTTGCCTTCTGCATACAAACTAACACTCTTAAACCAATGAGATATTTAATTTCAAAGATGCAACACAAAATTATACGCTGCATCTTGCTAGCAACAATTCAAGAACGTTTACACTGAATTACCTGAGACAAAATAACCAAGTGGTTACAAGAGAAGCAATGCTTAAAAGGAAAACAAAGACAAATATCATTCTCGACTCCAAGCATACGGGTGGAAAAATAACAAGAAGTCGAAAATGATATGTTATTGAGCACAACAAACACAGACTTCAAATGGAGAAGCCGAAGGCCACAACACAAAATTACAGCTTCCATGCTCAGTAAAAGAATCATTTTAAAACACTAGTCTACACGAAGTTAAAAATAAGTCATGTTTGTCAACTGTGGATACAGCTTCAGCCAGACCATCTCCAATAAAGCTGTCACTTGACAAAATGCAATCTGGTTTAAATCCCCAGTACAAAAACAGAGCACGCTGGATATTCCTAGTTTCTCCCCACGCACAAGTCGAAGGGAATTGGCCCAAATGAATTTTTAAAAAGGGAATTTTATTCATCTCTGCACATTTCAGAATTTAGCATCTCTCATGTTTACAGTTTGCAATTCAATGAATTTGCAGGTAAGTAACTGAGTGAACATGGCATATTGCAAATGATAAACTTTGAAACTAAAACACACACAACACAAGGGTGCACAGGACCAGATGTTGCACTGTCCTGTGCCCAGTTTAAATAGAGTTTGGGACACTTACGGACGGCGACCTTCTTGGCGTCGAAGTGGAGGGTGCGGTGCTGCAGGCTGTGCAGCCGGCTGTGGAGGTGGCTGCAGCGGACATACAGCGAGTTCGCCTCCACCTCCAGCTCCTGGAAGATGCCGCTGGCCAGGCGGCTCAGGTCGGCCAGTTGCCGGAGCAGAGAGACCAGAGTGTGGCCGGACACGTCCTGCAGCCTCTGGAAGAGGAAGGCGTCCGGCTGCGGGGGCCCCCTCCTCCCCTTCCTCCTCCTCCTCTTCCTCCTGGGCAGCCCACCTCCATCCTCCTCGACCCCCTCCTCATCCTCCTCCTCCCGCCAAAGCCTCCCAAAGTCTTCGCAGCTCAGCCTGGACACCAGCCGGGGCTCCACGATCCTCTTGTAGAAAGGCATGTCCCAGCTGAAAGTTTCCACTCCTTCTGCCTTTTCCTTAAATGTCTGTGGGAAGAGTTACTGGCCAACTCCAACTTTCCGACAGGACTCCCCCCACAGCCTCACCCGCCATAGTTTTCAAACTCAGTGCGGACCTGACTCGACTCAACTCCACTCCCTCCCTCTGCCAGAGAGCTAGGGAAGGAGAGCGAGGGAAGACCAGGAGGAGCAGCAACCTGAACTGCAGCAGCCAGCACAGACACACTGGGAAAACCAGGAAGAGCAACAACCTGAACCCAGGCCACCAGGATTGGACTGTCACTGGCAAAACCAGGAAGAGCAGCAACCTGAACCCAGGCCACCAGGATTAGACTGTCACTGGGAAAACCAGGAAGAGCAGCAACCTGAAATCCAGGCCACCAGGATTGGACTGTCACTGGGAAAACCAGGAAGAGCAGCAACCTGAACCCAGGCCACCTGGATTGGACTGTCACTGGCAAAACCAGGAAGAGCAGCAACGTGAACCCAGGCCACCAGGATTGGATTGTCACTGGGAAAACCAGGAAGAGCACCCAACAGCAGCATTCGCACCATTTCGACACACAAAACTCCTCAAGGCAATTCACATGGGGGAGGGGGCAGGGGTCGGTGGGGGGCAGAGGGGTCGAGGGGGGCAGAGGGGTCGATGGGGGCAGGGGGGTCAGTGAGGGCAATGGGGGCAGGGGGGTCGGTGGGGAGCAGCGGGGCCGATGGGGGCAGGGTGGTCGGTGGGAGGCAGGGGAGTCGGTGGGGTGCAGGGGGATGGTGGAGTGCAGGGGGGTTGGTGGAGGGGCAGGGGTGTCAGTGGGGGGCAGGGGGCCGGTGGGGAGCAGGGGAGTCAGTGGGGGGCAATGGGGGCAGGGGGTCAGTGGGGAGCAGGTGGGACGATGGGGGCAATGGGGGCAGGGGGGTCGGTGGGGAGCAAGGGGGATCGGTGGGGAGCAGGGGGGTCGGTGGGGAGCAGGGGGGCCGGTGGGGGCAGGGGAGTCAGTGAGAGCAGGGGAGCCGGTGGGGAGCAGGGGGGCCGGTGGGGGCAGGCGAGTCAGTGAGAGCAAGGGGGTTGGTGGGGGCAATGGGGGCAGGGGGGTCGGTGGGGAGCAGGGGGGCCGGTGGGGGCAATGGGGGGAAGGGGGCCGGTGGGGGGCAGGGGGGCCGGTGGGGGGCAGGGGAGTCAGTGGGGGGCAGGGAGTCGGTGGGGAGCAGGGGGGCCGGTGGGTGGGCAGGGGTGTCAGTGGGGGGCAGGGAGTCGGTGGGGAGCAGGGGGGCCGGTGAGAGCAGGGGAGTCGGTGGGGAGCAGGGGGGGCGGTGGGGGCAGGGGAGTCAGTGAGAGCAGGGGGGTTGGTGGGGGAAATGGGGGCAGCGGGGTCGGTGGGGAGCAGGGGGGCCGGTGGGGGCAGGGGAGTCAGTGAGAGCAGGGGGGTCGGTAGGGAGCAGGGGGGGTCGGTGGGGGCCGGTGGGGGGAAGGGGGCCGGTGGGGGGCAGGGGGATCGGTGGGGGGCAGGGGTGTCAGTGGGGGGCAGGGAGTCGGTGGGGAGCAGGGGGGCCGGTGGGGGGCAGGGGAGTCAGTGAGAGCAGGGGGGTCGGTGGGGAGCAGGGGGGTCGATGGGGGCAGGGGAGTCAGTGAGAGTAGGGGGGTCGGTGGGGAGCAGGGGGCTCGGTGGGGGACAGGAGGTCAGTGGGTGGCAGTGGGGGTCGGTGGGGGGGCAGGGGGACGGTGGGGTGCAGGGGGGCTGGTGGGGGGAAGGGGTGTCAGTGGGGGGCAGGGGGTCGGTGGGGAGCAGGGGGGTCGGTGGGGGCAGTGGAGTCAGTGAGAGCAGGGGGGGCAATGGGGGCAGGGGGGTCGGTGGGGAGCAGGGGGGTCGGTGGGGGACAGGAGGTCGGTGGGGAGCAGGGGGGTCGGTGGGGGGCAGGGGGTTCGGTGGGGGCACAAATGTGGACCAGGCATGATGGCACCTGGGGAGTCTCGCAGGCAATCAGGCTCTGGGCAGGGTGGTTACCTGGCACCCCTGCTGGTACCCTGGCACCTAGGTACTGCCAAGCTGGCAGGGGCACTGACAAGGGAGGTCCAGAGATCGGGCCGGTATCTGAAAATGGCGCCTGATCTCTTCCTGCACTGACGAAACCAGAGTCCCGTTTGAAAATGAAATGAAATGAAAATTGCTTATTGTCATGAGTAGGCTTCAATGAAGTTACTGTGAAAAGCCCCTAGTCGCCACATTCCGGTGCCTGTCCGGGGAGGCTGGTATGGGAATCGAACCGTGCTGCTGGCCTGCTTGGTCTGCTTTAAAAGCCAGCGATTTAGCCCAGTGAGCTAAACCAGCCACCAGCCCGTTTGATAGCGGCGCTGTTCTTGGCGTTACAGGCAGTGAGAAATGGCCCACTAAACGTGCCCAAAACAAGACTCTGCTTTTTTCCTGTTAAATCATGCCCGTAGTCTGGCGGAACAGTCATGCGTGTGAGATTGAGGGAATTGGGGGAAGAAGTAGAGCTGTTTCTCATCAGCATAGGCATTAACATAGGGAGCAAAATCCCAGGAATAGGCAAAGACTCTGGGCGTGATCCAACAGCCACGCTGTACCAGGAAAGCAGATCGCCGCGGCACAGCGTGGCCGATGAAAGCCAGGAGGCCCCGCTCCCGGGATCTAAACAGCTCGAAATGCCACACAGGATCCAAAGCGATCTCGCGAGACGTTGCGATGTAAATCCCACCCATTTCAGACGGGATTATGTTTTGGCAAATCTGCGTATTAGAGCGAGACAGCTAGCCTCGCTTTAATGTGCAGATTCCCGAGGTACCTGAGGCTTCGGGATTCAATCCCTTCCCCACAGAAACCTCAGGCGGGCGCTGTTCAGCACTCGTCCCCACAAAACCTGTCCCCGGTGTTACGAAGGATGGGCCTGGCCTCATTGCCGCGGAACGCTCCAAGCAGTTGGACCGTGCCGTACCACCTGTCCCTCGTGGAAAAATGTTTGAAGAAAAACACCTTTGACCACAAGGCAATGAAGCAGTGGTCAGCACGCAATGTCCTCGAGGCCCTCAGGGAAAAGGAGACTGTGGAGGACGTTGGATGGTTCCCTGAGCAGACTGCCAGAGCCATCTGGCAGAATGCCTCATCACCAGAACTCACAAACAAGCACCAAGACCTAGCTTGGCTGGTGGTGAGAAGGGCCCTCCCCGTCAGATTCTTCATGTACACCTGAAGGCTCAGCGCCGTTGCACGCTGCCCTCGGAGTTGCTGTGGGGGAAATGAGATGGTCACCCACCTCCTTGTGGAATGTGCCTTTGCAAAGAAGGTCTGGAGAGAGATGCGGTGGTATTTGTCCAGGTTCATCCCAAGCAGCTCTGTGACACAGGACTCTGTGCTCTATGGGCTGTTTCCAGGGACACACCCCGAGACAAACATCAACTGCTGCTGGAAGGTCATCAAGTCGGTGAAAGACGCTCTTTGGTCTGCCCGAAACTTGCTGATCTTCCAGTGCAAAGAATTGTTCTCGACCGAGTGTTGCAGACTGGCACATTCCAAGGTCCAGGACTACGTGCTGAGGGACACACTCAAGCTTGGGGCAGCTGCCACCAAGGCGCAATGGGGAAAGACCACTGTGTAAGGTCTGACCAGCAAATGTACATCGAGGGGTGGGTAACAGTGTAAAACCCCTCGGTATGCGATGTTAACACTCCAATGTTGTGGTGAATTATAAACCTCAGTAATTCACACTGTATTGTACCACATGTATTGAGCCTGTACTCTGTACCGGATTGTGTGTAATCGCACGGCCCTGCCCATAGGGGGAGATGAGGAGTTTGTACTGGGCTCCACCCTTGGCTCCGCCCATGGCTCCTCCCCCAACCAAAAGTGGAAAGATCAGTGCTGTGAGCCTGCTGCCAGTTCATCTCGAGTTCATCTCATCACAGGCAGGCTCTGTTGTAAGACGATTAAAACCACTGTTCACTTCTAACCACGTGTCGCGTGAATTGATGGTCTCATCAATTTAATCGTCTTAAGAAACAGTAAGAAACGACTATGGAATCAGCCCTCAAACCTGATCGACTGGAACTCGACCCACAGGATGCAGAGGCGAAAGAAATATTTTCACACTGGCTCAGATGTTTCAAGGCCGACCTGGCTGAAGCAAGCACTACAGAAACTACGGAGGAGCAGAAACTCAGCCGACTGCACGCAAGGGTGAGCCATCGTATCTCTACTCAACTTAATTGTACCAACTCATATACAGAGGCCCTGGCCCTACTCGACAGAATGTACGTGAGGCCCGTCAATGAGGTCTACGCGCGCCACATTTTTACGACTCGCCGCCAGCGCCCCACAGAATCGCTAGAAGAATTCCTGCGCGATTTAAAAGCCTTATCCCGGGACTGTAATTATCAAGCTGTAACTGCTGCCGAACACAGGGAACTCACTGTCCGAGATGTATTCGTTGCAGGCCTCAGGTCCAACTACGTGCGCCAGCGGTTGCTTGAGAAGGGGGCCCAAAACTTTGAAGACACTGTAGAACTTGCCACTACTATGGATGTCTCGTTCCGCAGCCTCACTTCATTCCCTGTGGACCCCGTGACCCTGTCATGGGCCCCCGACCAGCGACTGCCCCAGGCCTTTGCCGCGCGGCCACCCAGCTACTATACAGCACCAGCGTGCCACTTTTGTGGACAGCCCCAGCACCCGCGGCAGCACTGCCCGGCCCGCAACTTGACCTGCAGCAGCTGCGGTCGCAAAGGACACTATGCCCGGGTATGCCTGGCGAAGAAAACTCGTGCCCCAAACTCTCTTGCAGCCCAGAGCACTCGCTCCCCGAACTCGCAGGCCCGCAGGCCCCGTAACGCTACGGCCTGTACTCCGACTCCGCCCCCAACTGCCACATGCGACCCATGGGGGCCGCCATCTTGGCAACCCGCCTCCACGCGGCTGGCCACGTGCGACTCATGGGGGCCGCCATCTTGGACGCCATCTTCCTCGCCGCCCGCCACATGCGATCCACGTGGGCGGCCATCTTGGGCTCCATCCACTCCAAACTCAGAAACTCAAATCGAAGACTGCGACCTCAGCGGGCATTCATCACGGGGCCACTCCAGCACAGCTGATCAAGCCGCCGACTGCCCGCAACTCAGTGCGGTCACGTTGGACCAGTTGCGTCCAAAACACCTCCGCAACTCGATGATGACCATTAAAATCAACAGGTACAGTACACCGTGCCTCTTCGACTCCGGGAGCACCGAGAGCTTCATACACCCAGGTCTGGTAAAACGCTGTTCGCTCCCTGTCTTTCCTGCACGGCAAACTATCTCCTTCGCTTCGGGCTCCCATTCTGTTCACCTCCAAGGGTGCACCATCGCAACTCTAACAATCCAAGGCGCTAGCAACTCGAATTTTCAGCCATACGTCCTGCCCGAACTCTGCGCCCCACTCTTACTGGGACTCGATTTCCAGTGTAATCTCAAAAGTCTCACACTCAGCTTCGGCGGACCCCTACCCTCACTTACTATCTGCAGTCTAGCGACGCTAAGAATCTCCCCCCCTCCACTCTTTGCCATTCTCACTCTGGACTGTAAACCCGTAGCCAATCGCAGCAGGCGATACAGCCTGCAGGACAGGGTGTTTATCGGAACCGAGGTCCGGAGGCTACTACGTGAGGGGATCATAGAGGCCAGTAACAGCCCCTGGAGAGCCCAGGTGATGGTCATCAAGACCGGGGGAAAATTCCGAATGGTAGTGGACTATAGTCAGACCATTAATCGGTTCACACTCCTCGATGCGTACCCCCTCCCCAGGATTGCAGACATGGTGAATCAGATCGGCCAGTATCGTATTTTCTCCACGGTGGATCTGAAGTCTGCATACCACCAGCTCCCAATCCGCCCGGAGGACCGCCACTACACGGCGTTCGAGGCCGATGGCCGCCTCTTCCATTTCCTCCGGGTTCCCTTTGGCGTCACGAATGGGGTCTCGGTGTTCCAACGAGCAATGGACTGAATGGTGGACCAGTACGGGCTGCGGGCCACGTTTCCGTACCTGGATAACGTCACCATCTGCGGCTATGACCAGCAGGACCACGATGCCAACCTCCATCGATTTCTCCAGACGGCCCAGAAACTCAACCTCACTTACAACACGGAGAAATGGGTTTTCCGCACGACCAGACTAGCCATCCTCGGCTATTCGTGGAAAACGGAGGCCTGGGCCCCGACCCGGACCGTTCTTAGAACTCCCTCTCCCTCATTGTCCCAGGGCCCTCAAAAGGTGCCTGGGATTCTTCTCGTATTATGCCCAGTGGGTCCCTCAATATGCGGACAAAGCCCGCCCACTATTTAAGGCCGCACTCTTCCCTCTATTGGATGAGGCTCGTCAGGCCTTCACTCGGATCAAGGAGGACATCGCCAAAGCGGCCATGCGGGCGGTGGATGAATCCGTCCCTTTTCAGATAGAGAGCGATGCCTCAGAGGTCGCTCTCGCAGCCACACTGAATCAGGCAGGGAGACCAGTCGCCTTTTTCTCCCGAACCCTCTCCGCTTCGAAACTTCGACACGCCTCGGTCTAAAAGGAAGCACAAGCCATTGTGGAGGTTGTACAATACTGGAGGCACTACCTCGCAGGTAGAAGGTTTACCCTCATCACCGACCAAAGATCGGTTGCTTTCATGTTTGACAACTCACAAAGGGGCAAAATTAAAAATGATAAAATCCTGAAGTGGAGGATCGAACTCTCCACCTACAAATACGATATTATGTATCGACTGGGGAAGCTCAACGAGCCCCCAGATGCCCTGTCCCGCAAAATGACCGCCTGAAAGCCCCCTGCCACCCTGCCACCCGGGGGTCACCCGGCTCGCCCACTACGTCAAAGCCCGAAATCTGCCTTTCTCCACTGAGGAGGTAAAAGCCATCACCAGGGATTGCCCGATCTGTGCAGAGTGCAAACCACACTTCTATAGACCAGACAGGGCCCACCTGGTCAAGGCTTCTCGGCCCTTTGAACGCCTCGCTATCGATTTCAAAGGGCCACTCCCCTCGACTAATCGGAATGTGTACTTCCTGAATGTCATCGACGAGTTCTCCCGAATCCCCTTTGCCATCCCGTGCCCCGATATGACCTCCCATACAGTCATTAGGGCCCTGCACAGCATCTTCACCCTGTTTGGTTTCCCCAGCTACGTACACAGCGACAGGGGTTCGTCCTTCATGAGCGACGAGCTGCGTCAGTACCTGCTCGACAAGGGCATCGCCTCGAGCAGGACTACCAGCTACAACCCCAAGGGGAACGGGCATGTGGAGAGGGAGAACGCGACGGTCTGGAAGACCGTCCCACTGACCCTCCGGTCCAGGAAGCTCCCGCCCTCCCATTGGCAGGAGGTCCTCCCCGACGCGCTCCATGCTATTAGGTCCCTCCTATGTACGGCCACCAACCAGACCCCTCACGAGCGGCTCTTTGTTTATTCCAGGGGCACTACCACGGGGGTTTCGCTCCCAGCATGGTTGAAGACACCGGGCCCAGTACTCCTCCGGAAGCATGTCAGGGCACACAAAACTGACCCACTCGTAGAAAGAGTGCTCCTACTCCACTCAAACCCCCAATACGCCCCTGTATCCCTCCGGGACCTAGCGCCTGCAGGATCTAATCCCACCACTACCACCGCCGAGGTACCCCTCACACTACACCCCACCCAACTCGCCGCACCCCACGCCCCCGCACCAACCGGTTAGCTACCCATGTTCCGCGCACCCGCGCCCACAAGCTTCCAGCGCTCCCTGTCACCAGTCGAACCAGTCGGGTATGAAGCTCGGACAGAATCACCCCCAGAGTCCGCCATCGTACCCCAACCAACCGTTATCGTCCAGCCACCAGAAGAGGCTAAATCGCTGGCTTTTAAAGCAGACCAAGCAGGCCAGCAGCACGGTTCGATTCCCGTACCAGCCTCCCCGGACAGGCGCCGGAATGTGGCGACTAGGGGCTTTTCACAGTAACTTAATTGAAGCCTACTCGTGACAATAAGCGAATTTTCATTTTCATTTCATTTTCAACTCCGGTGCTCCGCCGATCCCAAAGGACAACTCGGCCACCGGACAGACTCAATTTGTAGACCCATCACCCCCGCCGGACTTGATTTTTTTCACAGGGGGCGAATGTGGTGAATTATAAACCTCAGTAATTCACACTGTATTGTACCACATGTATTGAGCCTGTACTCTGTACCGGATTGTGTGTAATCGCACGGCCCTGCCCATAGGGGGAGATGAGGAGTTTGTACTGGGCTCCACCCTTGGCTCCGCCCATGGCTCCGCCCATGGCTCCTCCCCTAACCGGAGGTATAAAGATCAGTGGTGTGAGCCTGCTGCCAGTTCATCTGGAGTTCATCGTGTCACAGGCAGGCTCTGTTGTAAGACGATTAAAACCACTGTTCACTTCTAACCACGTGTCGTGTGAATTGATGGTCTCATCAAATGTATAAAAGAAACATGACAATGTAAATATTTAAGAAAGCATTGTAACGTAAAGAGGGATATGTGTGTAATGTCATCCCAATTGAATGGAAGAAAGTCAAGGGCATGTGTAACTCTGATGGAAATGTACAGGCAAGACAATTCGAAATGTTCTGTAATGTTGATTATAGATTTTATGAATAAAGTATATTTTTTGGAAAAAAAAACTCATCCCCACAAAATGGAGCCCAGGTGGGTGAGCAGTTGTGTGGGGTCCCCCTGAAGATCCAAGGCCCTCAGCTGGGCATTTTGTGCAGGCGCGAATGGGCTGGGTATGCCAGGTGTGGGTGTTTGAAGGGACCGGGGACCCTCCCATAGTGCCTCTGGGCTGGTTCGGCTGAGGTCAGGTATCGTTTAAAAAATGGTGTTCTGATCTCTTGCTACACTGTGGAGTTCCGGCGAGTGGGAGCTCCGCTTACACAATGCGAGTCGTGCTGAATACCTCTGCAAGCACCAGGAAACACGTGGCGAAACACACTCTTTAAGGGACTTTCCTCCCTTTTGGCAGAATCGCGCCCTGCAGAATTCGGACAGAAACAACTGAATTCCAAAATTGTGGAACTTGATCTTTCTGGGAACACTAAGGTGAACTAAGATATGCCTTCTTCATTTATAACTATCTTGTGAACAGCAACCTGAACTCTAAACAGGGGATTTGCCACATCGAACTGATTAAATATCTTGTCAACCTCTGTGAGGTCGTCTCTCCTCATGTTTCTCCAAGTCTTTCTTCACAACTTTATTTCTCAACACTAGGGATGAGCCTCATTAAGAAATCTGGGAACGAGTTCAAACAAAACATAACATGAGGATCCATGAGCTAGTGGGAAAACTGGGAGTATTAGTAATTGAATCCAGCAGAGGAATCAGAAGCAGGCAGAATATTAAAAAGAAGAGAGACCCATAGCAACCCATTGGAGTTTAGAAGAATGAGAGGTGACCTTATTAAAACGTGCAAGATCCTGAGGTGAGTTGACAGAGTGGATGCTGAGAGGATGTTTCCCCTTGTTGTTAAGTCTAGAACTAGAGAAGGGCGGCAGGGTGGCACAGTGTTTAGCACTGCTGCCTCATGGCGCCAAGATCCCAGGTTCGATCCCGGCTCTGGGTCACTGTCCGTGTGGAGTTTGCACATTCTCCCTGTGTTTGCATGGGTTTCGCCCCACAACCCAAAGATGTGCAGGCTAGGTGGATTGGCCATTGCTAAATTGCCCCTTAATTGGAAAAATTTAATTGGGTGTTATAAATTTTTTTTTAAAGTCGAGAACTAGAGCACACGGTTAAACAAATTAGGGCTCTTCCATTAAAGAGTGAGATGAGGAGAGTGTTTTCTCTCAGACGGCCATTAATCTGTGGAATTCTCTTCCCCGGAGAGCAGTTGAATATACTGAAGACTGAGTTAGATTTTTGATTGACAAGGGAGTCAAGGTTACAGGGCGACAGACAGGAAAGCAGAGTGGAGGCCACAATCAGATGAGCCATGATCTTATCGAATGGCGGAATAGGCTCACGAGGCCTATTCTTGCGCCTGATTCCTGTGAAATGAATTGAACACTGGGATCTATCATTGAGAAAGACAGATACTCACACAGAGAGTCAATCAGAAAACCAGGAATGCCACCAATCAACACAGGAAACCAGAGGCAACAACTACTTGGATTTATACATTGCCTCTGACATAGAAAACATTCCAAGGTACTTCAGAAGTGGCTGCCAGGCCAAAGGTGGAGATATTAAGAGACAGAGATTGTGACAGCGTAGCTGTGTGTTAGATTCAAGCTGGGTTTCTTACTAACCCTCTGAGTCCCTGTATTTAATTCTGGTTGCTTTTAATCCTACTTGCTTCACTGACATTTGACCTCAGTTCAATAGGAGTTTGTTTTCTCATTGATCCCGGTGTCATGTACCATCGTTCCTGGTTGCTTTCCTGACTCTCCAATCCTGGTGTTGAGTTTAGATCGTTGTTATTCCCAATTTTCTCAATTGCTCACTGAATGTTGGCACGGAAGGCAAAAAATTAAAACAAAATTGGTAAAATATAAAGAAAATGTAAACAGTTGTTCAAGAGGAACTACTGCCATGGGCAAGCATATTTTGTGAATGCTTCACTGATACACTGGCACTATTTACATTAGATAACTTGTAATACATTATTAATGTCTTGAGAAAAATAGATCCCAATTGGATTTGATGAACATCTTCTGTCACTTTTTCTCACTTCCATTCCCATATCCCTTTCAACAAAACGGTGGAATGAGGGAGAAACAGGATTCAGTCCATCAAGCACATTCCACAGATAATCCATTCTGCTCAACATATTTAATCCCCTGGTGGATAACTCCATGTAAACTTCCCTCGCTCGCCCAAAAGTTTATTTTACCTGCTTTATCATTTGAAGCAAACCATAAGACTATCAGAAATAGGAGCAGGAGTAGGTCATTTGGCCCATCAAGCCTCTCGCCGGTTGTGGCAAGGCTTGAACAACATAATGGGCTACAAAGCGAAGCCGAGTAGAATCTCCGGCAGCAGCGCACCCCTCCCCGATGGACTCAGTGCATTCTATGTTCGGTTCGAGCAGGAAACTATCAAACTGTTGTCAAGTGCCCCAGCAGCCTCGGGCACACCCATACCCACCGTCACAGCTTCCAAAGTCAGATCGGCCTTCTTGAAAGTGAAGTGTCCTGATGGGATCCCTGGTCATGCACTCAATCCAGCGCGGACCAGCTGGCAAATCCATACTCTCAGAATGCCTTGACCACTGCAATTCGCATACCGCTGCAGCCGGTCCACAGCAGACGCCATCTCCCTGGCCCTACACTCATCCCTGGAGCATCTCAACAACAAGAAATCCTACATCAGACTTCTATTCATTGACTACAGCTCCGCCTTCAAAACCATTATCCCAGCCACGTTTATATCAAAGCTCCAAACCCTAGGACTTGGCTCCTACCTCTGCAACTGGATCCTCAACGTCCTGACCCACAGACGACAATCAGTAAGGATAAACAACACCATCTCCCCATGATAGTCCTCAATACCAAGGCCCCAGAAGGCTGCATGCTTAGCCCCTACTATGCTCCCTATACACACACGACTGTGTGACAAAAATTGGTTCCAACTCCATCTACAAGTTTGCTGCTGACACAACCGTAGTGGGTCGGATGTCGAACAACAATGAATCAGAGAATAGTCGGGTGGCCAAGAATCAGGGGAAAATGGACGGGAATCGGGGGAAGGTAGCCGGGGGGGGGGGGGGGGGGGGGGGGGGGGGGGCTACGGGTACGTTATGGGGGTTTGTTCGCATGGTTTTACGCTTATTTCTTTTTCTTGTTAATTTATTGTTTTTGTATTGGAGGGGAGGGGTTACTGTTTTTCTCTGTTGTAATAACATTTGTTGTTGAAAATTTGAATAAAAATTATTCCAAAAAAAAAGGAAGGACAAAACTGCAAGCGACAGTCTGATGGCAAGCTAAGGCCCAAAACCAAACTGTAAATAAATGCCTACAAACATGTGCCTCGACCATATTGGGGAATGTAAAATATGTATGCCGGTTAAAGGGGGCGGCCACAGTTGCTATTATGAAGATGCTTACCTGTAAATATACATGTTAATTTTTGCGTTTTTTTTCTAATAATTTGTAATTTGTTGGATATAAAATATGAAAACTCAATAAAAAACATTTTTTAAAAAACAAAAACACAATGAATCAGAGTACAGGAGGGAGATAGAGAATCTAGTTGACTGGTGTAACGACAACAATCTCTCCCTCAATGTCAACAAAACTAAAGAGCTGGTCATTGACTTCAGGAAGCAAAGTATCGTACACACCACTGTCAGCATCAACGGAGTCGAGGTGGAGATGGTTGACAGCTTCAAATTCCAAGGTGTGCACATGAACAATTTGTCACCCACGTTGACACAACGACCAAGAAAGCACAACAGCGCCTATACGTTCTCAGGAAACTAAGGAAATTCGGCATGTTCACATTGATTTTTACCAATTTTTACAGATGCACCATAGAAAGCATCCTATCTGGCTGAATCACTGCCTGGTATGGCAACTGCTCGGCCCAAGACCGTAAGAAACTACAGAGAGTCATAAACACAGCCCAGTCCATCACGCGAGCCCGCCTCCCATCCATTGACTCTGTCTGCGCCTCCTGCTGCCTTGGGAAAGCGGGCAGCATAATCAAAGACCCCTCCCACCCGGGTTATTCACTCTTCCAACTCCTTCCATCGAGCAGGAGGTACAAAAGTCTGAGAACACGCAATAACAGGTTCAAAAACAGCATCTTTCCCGCTGTTACCAGACTCCTAAATTACCCTCTTATGGACTGATCTGATCTCTTCACACATCTTCTCTACTGAGTAATACCACAGTCCCGTATGCTTCACCAGATGCCTGTGTCTATGTATTTACATTATGTATTTTATGTTTGCCCTATGTTTTTTTTTCATGTACAGAATGATCTGTCTGGACTGTACGCAGAACAATACTTTTCACTGTAGCTCGGTACATGTGACAATAAACAAATCCAAATCCAAGCTTGCTTCGCCATTCAGTCAGGTCATGGCTAATCTGATTGTGGCCTTAACTCCACTTTTCTGCCTCTCCCCCAGAACCATCAAATTCCTTGAAGATTAAAAATCTGTCTAACTCTGCCTTGAAAGTATTCCATAACCCAGCCTCCGCTGCTCTCTATGGAAGAGAATTCCAAAGAATACTGACCCTCTGAGGGAACAAATTGGGAGGCTGCTTATTTTGAAATTGTTTCCCCTAGTTCTGGATTCCCCATGAGGGGAATATCTTCTTTGCATCTACCCTGCCAAGCCCCATCAGAATAAGAACATAAGAACATAAGAACTAGGAGCAGGAATAGGCCATCTGGCCCCTCGAGCCTGCTCCGCCATACAATGAGATCATGGCTGATCTTTTGTGGACTCAGCTCCACTTTCCGGCCCGAACACCATAACACTTAATCCCTTTTTTCTTTAAAAAACTATCTATCTTTACCTTAAAAACATTTAATGAAGGAGCCTCAACTGCTTCACTGGGCAAGGAATTCCATAGATTCACAACCCTTTGGGTGAAGAAGTTCCTCCTAAACTCAGTCCTAAATCTACTTCCCCTTATTTTGAGGCTATGCCCCCTAGTTCTGCTTTCACCCACCAGTGGAAACAACCTGCCCGCATCTATCCTATCTATTCCCTTCATAATTTTAAATGTTTCTATAAGATCCCCCCCTCATCCTTCTAAATTCCAACGAGTACAGTCCCAGTCTACTCAACCTCTCCTCGTAATCCAACCCCTTCAGCTCTGGGATTAACGTCGTGAATCTCCTCTGCACACCCTCCAGTGCCAGTACGTCCTTTCTCAAGTAAGGACTGAACACAATACTCCAGGTGTGGCCTAACTAACACCTTATACAATTGCAGCATAACCTCCCTAGTCGTAAACTCCATCCCTCTAGCAATGAAGGACAAAATTCCATTTGCCTTCTTAATCACCTGTTGCACCTGTAAACCAACTTTCTGTGACTCATGCACTAGCACACCCAGATCTCTCTGCACAGCAGCATGCTTTAATATTTTATTGTTTAAATAATAATCCCATTTGCTGTTATTCCTACCAAAATGGATAACCTCACATTTGTCAACATTGTATTCCATTTGCCAGACCTTAGCCCATTCACTTAACCTATCCAAAGCCCTCTGCAGACTTCCAGTATCCTCTGCACTTTTCGCTTTACCACTCATCTTAGTGTCATCTGCAAACTTGGACACATTGCCCTTGGTCCCCAACTCTAAATCATCTATGTAGATTGTGAACAATTGTGGGTCCAACACGGATCCCTGAGGGACACCACTAGCTACTGATCGCCAACCAGAGAAGCACCCATTAATCCCCACTCTTTGCTTTCTATTAATTAACCAATCCTCTATCCATGCTACTACTTTACCCTTAATGCCATGCATCTTGATCTTATGCAGCAGCCTTTTGTGTGGCACCTTGTCAAAAGCTTTCTGGAAATCCAGATATACCACATCCATTGGCTCCCCGTTATCTACTGCACTGGTAATGTCCTCAAAAAATTTCACTAAATTAGTTAGGCACGACCAGCTCTTTATGAACCCATGCTGCGTCTGCCCAATGGGACAATTTCTATCCAGATGCCTCGCTATTTCTTCCTTGATGATAGATTCCAGCATCTTCCCTACTACCGACGTTAAGCTCATTGGCCTATAATTTCCTGCTCTCTGCCTACCTCCTTTTTTAAACAGTGGTGTCACATTTGCTAATTTCCAATTCACCGGGACCACCCCAGAGTCTAGTGAATTTTGGTAAATCATCACTAGTGCATCTGCAATTTCCCTAGTCATCTCTTTTAGCACTCTGGGATGCATTCCATCAGGGCCAGGAGGCTTGTCTACCTTTAGCCCCATTAGCTTTCCCATCACTACCTCCTTAGTGATAACAATCCTCTCAAGGTCCTCACCTGTCATAGCCTCATTTCTATCAGTCGCTGGTATGTTATTTGTGTCTTCCACTGTGAAGACCGACCCAAAAAACCTGTTCAGTTCCTCAGCCGTTTCCTCATCTCCCATTATTAAAACTCCCTTCTCATCCTCTAAAGGACCAATATTTTCCTTAGCCACTCTTTTTTGCTTTATATATTTGTAAAAACGTTTGCTGTCTGATTTTATATTCTGAGCAAGTTTACTCTCATACTCTATCCTACCCTTCCCGTATGCTTCACCAGATACCTGTGTCTCATATGTTCTAATAAGACCACCTCTCATCCTTCTAAATGCCAATGACTTTAGGTTCAATCTGCTTACCCTGTTCTCATAAGACAACCCCTTCATCACAGGAATCTCTCTGCAGGTTTTCCAACCTGTTTCTAATGTAAGTATATCTCTCCTTATGTAAGGAGTCTAAAACTGTCTTTAAAAGCCTCACCCTTTAACATGCTCAATACAACAACACATTTAGACAGTGCCTATAATATAGGAAAACAACCCAAGGTGCTTCACAAGAGGATCATAAATAAAATCTGACACTGGGTCACAGAAGGTGATATTAAGACTTGGTCACAGAAGCAGAAATCTAGGAGCATCTTTAGGGAGCGAGGGGTTGGAGAGGTTTCAGGAGGGAAAGCGAGAGTTTAGGGAGTCCCGGTGGCCGCCAATGATGAAATGATTCAAATTGGGAATGCTCAAGAGGCTAGAATTAGAGAAGAGGAGAGCTGAGGCTAGATGAGATTATAGAGATAGCTGAGGCCTTGGGGAGGTTTGAAAACAAAAATGACCATTTCAAAATTGAGGTGCTGCTTATCCGGTAGCCAGCGTAGGCCGGCAAGTGATTGGTGAATGTGAATTTGGACGTGGGAAGCTGTTTTGGGTGACTCAAGTTTATCGAGGATAGAATGTGGACTACCTTCAGGAGTTACAAATAGAATGTCTCCAATGAAAATCCTCACGCATTGTTCAGAGTATATATTAGTAAATCATTACAAACTAATGCCTCTGAGTCAATGTTGACTAAATCCTTTGGTAGCTGTGCAGTTACCACGTATATGGTTAACATCTTGCTATTTTGCGCCACAATATGCACTGGGTTATGTGGCTTATAATATCCAGGCTCCTGCTTCACTATTGTTTTTTTTTAAATATTGGGATAACATTCTCTATTGTGCGCCCGTCATTTGATGTTCCTGTTGCAGCTTTGCCTATTTCCTCACTCACGGCCTTAACAATTGTAGGGTATATCCTGTCTGTTCCAGTGCCTTGCAGACATTTCATTTCTGGAGCAGAGCAAAATGTCTGACTGACTGCTGCAATGTAGAATGCAAAATAACTGGATCAAGGATAGCCTTTATCCATCTGTGACATGAAACCGCATCATTTGCTCACGGGTCCCAAAGCGTGCGGACATTTTAAAATTAAATTTTCAGAATTTGTGCAGGAAACTTTAACCATTTGTAAAGTTGCACTTGGGTGACCTTCTAAAAAACGTGTCCAGACATTGCAGGACTGACGAGCGAATTGTGATTGTTGGCTGCAAAACAGCATTTCCTGATCCTCACAATGGTCAGATGTATGCAATATAGTAAGCGGTTTACCATCGGTGTCTGCTCTCTCATGGGATGATTGTCACTGAGTCAATTTGAGAAAAGAGTTAAGTTAGCTTTAATGCAATTAATACAGCAGATCTGTTCGACTGCTGGAAGCCATTAGATCTTGGCAAATACAATGGAAAAGCAGTTGTTTTAATTTGGTGATGCAAAACTGCATGTTTGTTTTGTAGTAAAGATTCACATTCATATAGAAACTCATCACATCTCACAGGAACCTCTCAAAGCACTTTGCGTACATTGTGTTACCTTGAAGTTCAAAGGTTACTCATATGGACAAACACAGCAGCGCACATGACGGTCCCAGAAACAACAATAAGACAAATGGACAGTTATACAGTTTTGGTTTGGTGACACGATCGCCCAGGAGATCTCAAGAACTCCATTCTTTTTGATTAGCCGGATCTTTGGCAGTGACCTGAATCAGCAGAGATGGCCTCCGACAACAGTCTACTGAGTGATAAAACGATGCTGTCAATTCAGCATGGACAGTAATGTTTAATTTACAAGGTGTAGCCTCTCCACTTTGTAGCACTAGTGTCACTATCAGGCATTTTTAGACCTTTCAGGAAAAACAAGAAGGATTAACAAAGAAAGACATAACTTGCATTTATATAATGCTTATCGCAAATGTAGGATGCCCCCAAACCCCTCATAATCAATGACGTACTTTCGAAGGTCTATCACTGTTGTAGTGTGGGAAACATGGCAGCCAATTTGCTGTTTGTGGGAGCTTGCTGCACGCAATGTGATAATGACCAGATACTCTGTTTTTTAGTTTTGAGGAATAAATATAGGACGTGGATAAATCCGCTGATTTTTTTCCAAAGTAGTGCCAATGGATCTTTGCCGTGCACCATGGGGGAGATAGGGCCTCAGTTTAACCGATCTGCCAGCACTTGCTACTGTGCACTCCCTCAATATTGTTGAAGGGGGTCAGCTTGGATTTTTGCTGCATTCGCTGGACTTTGAATTGGACCCACAACCTGAGGTGAGAGTGTTACTGACCGAGCCACGGCTGACCACGTAAAGATCTTTTACCTCTCCTCCATTTGAGTGTTTTAACGCCAAATGTGAAAAAGCATCTACCACTCTGTCATGATATGCAAACATGCAGCTAATGAACACATAGAATAGAACACGGCCAATGAGCAGTCAGGACACTCAAGGGTGGTATCTCACTATAAAAGGGATGAGGCACTCACACCCCGCCTCTTTCCACAGACCAACATCTACAGAGTGAGACAGGGTGTATCCTCAGCATCAGGGCCGGTTTTAAGCCTATTTGACCAATTTCATCAAATTGGGCCCCGCACCTTAAGGGGGCCCCGCGCCAGCGGCGACAGAGTTACCGTTTGAAGCCTTTTCTGTATTCTAAGAGGAACTATAGGGTAGTTTTTACTTTTGGGGAACGCACCGCATTACCGTCGACAAATCCTTCAGCCCTGCGCCGCCAAATCCTTCCGCCCGGGTAAGTAAGTTTCAAAATTTTAGTATATCAAGCATTTAATGTTTTCTTTTGGTTAAAGACGAGCATACTACACGAAATATAAACATACATAAATTTTTACTTTTGTAGAGTAGGGGCCCCGCCATCACTTTTCTAATTGGACCCGCAATTCCTAGCACCGGCCCTGCTCAGCATCACACCCCAGCACGTGGCTGAGAGCAAGGCTGGTTCAGTTAGACTGAGTTACTACATTTAGATTAGCAGAGAGTCGAACTCATTGAGAACTGCGCTAATAGTTCAATAAAACACATTGAGCTCACTTCAAAGTCTGGAGCATCTTTTACTCAAAACTGCATCAAGTGGCAGCTTGTGTTATTCCAAATTACATAACACAACACCACTCCACCAAATTCCATAACTAGACGCTTGAGTTTTCTCCGTATTGCAATTGCCAATTTACTGCCAACCAGTCAATGCCAGATGAGCCAGCTCAACACGGACACAGGAAAAACAAGAAGAACTAGCTTTTAAATAGCTTCTTTAACAGATTCAAATTGAGCAAGAGATATTTCTTTTTTTTAAAATAAATTTAGGGTACCCAATTCATTTTTTCCAATTAAGGGGCAGTTTAGCACGTCCAATCCACCCACATTGTCCATCTTTGGGTTGTGGGGGCGAAACCCACGCAGACACGGGGAGAATGTGCAAACTACACACGGACAGTGACCCAGAGCTGGGATCGAACCTGGGACCTCAGCGCCGTGAGACTACAGTGCTAACCACTGCGCCACCGTGCTGCCCGAGCAAGAGATATTTCTGAGAGTTGGACATCAGACTTGAGCAGGTGAGAGAGACGACTGAAGGCAAAATGGATGGGTAGGTTTTAGGTCGGAAGCTGAGGAGAGATGTAGCAAGAGAGAAGGATTTGGGAAGAAAATTCCAATGGGATGGTTCTGCCACCGATGGTGAACTGGAAGGTGCAGGGAACATAACGTAGACGAAGGACAGAAAACCAGCGTTTGCAGTGGGAAATACATTGCTGGAGGAAGTTGCAAGTGCCTCAAGGTTAATTTACCGTATAGTTCGCTCTTGAATTGGATCTTCCAAAATGCACCACCTCGCATTTGCCCGGATTGAACTCCATCTGCCATTTCTCCGCCCAACTCTCCAATCTATCTATATTCTGCTGTATTTTCTGACAGTCCGTTCACTATCTGCCACTCCACCAATCTTAGTACCATCTGCAAATTGCTAATCAGACCACCTATACCTCCCTCCAGATCATTTATGTATATCACAAACAACAGTGGTCCGAGCACGGATCCCTGTGGAACACCACTGGTCACAGTTCTCCATTTTGAGAAACTCCTTTCTACCACTACTCTCTGTCTCCTGTTGCCCAGCCAGTTCTTTATCCATCTAGCTAGTACACCCTGGACCCCATGAGACTTCACTTTTGCCATCAGCCCACCATGGAGAACCTTATCAAATGCCTTACTGAAGTCCATGTATATGACACCAACAACCCTTCCCTCATCAATCAACTTTGTCACTTCCTCAAAGAATTCTATTAAGTTGGTAAGACATGACCTTCCCTGCACAAAATCATGTTGCCTATCACTGATAAGCTCATTTTCTACCAAAGGGGAATAGATCCTATCCCTCAGTATCTTCTCCAGCAGCTTCCCTACCACTGACGTCAGGCTCACCAGTCTATAATTACCTGGATTATCCCTGCTACCCTTCTTAAACAAGTGGACAACATTAGCAATTCTCCCGTCCTCCGGTACCTCACCCGTGTTCAAGGATGCCGCAAAGATATCTGTTAAGGCCCCACCTATTTCCTCTCTCACTTCCCTCAGTAACCTGGGATAGATCCCATCCTTAACCACGTTTGCTAAAGATATTTCATGACCCCTTTTAGCCCTCTTTTTTTTTATAAATTTAGATTAGCCAATTATTTTTTCCAATTAAGGGGCAATTTAGCGTGGCCAATCCACCTACTCTGCACATTTTTGCGTTGTGGGGGCGAAACCCACGCAGACACGGGGAGAACGTGCAAACTCCACACGGACAGTGACCCAGAGCCGGGATCGAACCTGGGACCTCAGCGCCGTGAGGCTGTTGTGCTAACCACTAGGCCACCGTGCTGCCCTCCCTTTTAGCCCTCTTGATTCCTTGTTTCAGATTAGTCCTACATTCCCGATATTCTTCCAAAGCTTTGTCTGTCTTCAGTTGCCTAGACCTTATGTATGCTTCCTTTTTCCTCTTAGCTGGTCTCACAATTTCACCTGTCATCCATGGTTCCCTAATCTTGCCATTTCTATCCCTCATTTTCACAGGGACATGTCTGGTCCTGCACTCTAATCAACCTCTCTTTAAACGCCTCCCACATATCAAATGTGGATTTACTCTTAAACAGCTGCTCCCAATTCACATTCACTAGCTCCTGCCGAATTTTGGTATAGTTGGCCTTCCCCCATTTTAGCACTCTTCCTTTAGGACTACTCTCATCTTTGTCCATGAGTATTCTAAAACTTACGGAATTGTGATCACTATTCCCAAAGTCATCCCCGACTGAAACTTCAACCACCTGGCCGGGCTCATTCCCCAACACCAGGTCCAGTATGGCCCCTTCCCAAGTTGGACTATTTACATACTGCTCTAGAAAACTCTCCTGGATGCACGTTACAAATTCTGCTCCATCTAGACCTCTGACACTAAGTGTATCCCAGTCAATGTTGGGAAAATTTAAATCTCCTATCACCACCACCCTGTTGCTCCTACATCTTTCCATAATCTGTTTACATATTTGTACCTCTATCTCACGCTCGCTGTTGGGAGGTCTGTAGTACAGCCCCAACATTGTTACCGCACCCTTCCTATTTCTGAGCTCTGCCCATAACACCTCACTGCTGGAGTCCTCCATAGTGCCCTCCTTCAGCACAGCTGTGATATCCTCTCTGACCAGTAATGCAACTCCACCACCCCTTTTATCTCCTTCTCTATTCCGCCTGAAGCATCGATATCCTGGGATATTTAGTTGCCAATCATGCCCTTCCCTCAACCAAGTCTCAGTAATAGCAATAACATCATACTCCCAGGTACTAATCCAAACCCTAAGTTCATCTGCCTTACCTACTACACTTCTTGCATTAAAACAAATGCACCTCAGACCACCAGTCCCTTTGTGTTCATCATCTGCTCCCTGCCTACTCTTCCCCTTAGTCACGCTGACTTCATGATCTAGTTCCTTACAGGCTTTAGTTACTACCTCCTTCCTGTCCACTAACCTCCTCATTTGGTTCCCACCCCCCTGCCACATTAGTTTAAACCCTCCCCAACAGCGTTAGCAAAAGCACCCCCAAGGACATTGGTTCCAGTCCGGCCCAGGAGTAGACCGTCCAATTTGTAGTACTCCCACCTCCCCCAGAACCGGTCCCAATGCCCCAAAAATCTGAACCCCTCCCTCTTGCACCATCTCTCAAGCCACGCATTCATCCTGCCTATTCTTTCATTTCTACTCTGACTACCACGTGGCACTGGTAGAAATCCTGAGATTACTACCTTGGAGGTCTGGCTTTTTAACTTGGCTCCTAACTCCCTAAATTCTGCTTGTAGGACCTCATCCTGTTTTTTTACCTATATCATTGCTGCCTATATGCACCACGACAACTGGCTGTTCACCCTCCCCCTTCAGAATGTTCTGCAGCCAATCTGAGACATCCCTGACCCGTGCACCCGGGAGGCAACATACCATTTGGGAGTCTCATTTTCGACCACAGAACTGCCTATCTACTCCCCTTACAATTGAATCCCCTATGACTATAGCCCTTCCACTCTTTTTCCTGCCCTTCTGTACAGCAGAGCCAGCCACAGTGCCATGAACCCGTCTACTGCTGCCTTCCCCTGGCGAGCCATCTCCCCAAACAGTATCCAAACCGGTATACCAGTTTTGGAGGGAGATGACCACAGAGGACACCTTCACTGCCTTCCTGCTTTTTCTCTGCCTTTTGGTCACCCATTCCCTTTCTCCCTCAGCAATCCTAATCTGTGGTGTGACCAATTCGCTAAACGTGCTATCCACGACCTCCTCAGTATTCTGGATGCTCCAAAGTGAGTGCATCCGCAGCTCCAGAGCCGTCACGTGATCCAACAAGAGCTGCAGCTGAACACACTTCCCGCACATGAAGGAGCCAGGGACATCAGCCACGTCCCTGAGCTCCCACATTGAGCAAGAGGAGCATAACACGGGTCTGAGATGTCCTGCCATTTTTAATCTTAAGCTTAACTTAGTCCAACTATAATATCAAATGATAGATAAATGAAAAAGGAAAAAAAAGAATAATTGTTACCAATCACACGGAAAAAAAAAAGAAATAGAAAAACCTTACCTTATCAACACACCTCAGGGAAAAGAAAAACTACATACCAGTCACCAGCCAATCACTTACCCGCTGGCTGTGATGTTACGGTTCAACTTCTTTCTACTTCTACCTGCCCTCGAGTCTTCCTCTTGATCTTTACTCAGCTGGGATCCTTACAGTGATTGTTTTTTTATTTTTTGGGTTTTTTTTAGTTAGAGGAGGAGGTAGGGAGGGAAACACTGAAGAAGTGTTTGGGGTTTAACTGTCACTTGACAACAGCTCCTCCACAAACCACCTTCTGGATATAGTGACCGCAATGCACAGATGCAAACTTTCCCCGCGACAGCCAATCAGCGGCTCCGCTCTGCTGCCCTCTGCTGGATGCTTGCCTTCACTTGAACACGAAGGGTGTCTTGCTCAGGTACACCTTCTGGATACAGTGACCGCAATGCACTGATGCAAATTTCCCCTGCAACAGCCAATCAGCGGCTCCGCTCTGCTGCCCTCTGCTGGATACTTGCCTTCACTTGAACACAGGGGGCACGTTGAAACAAACGCTGACACTCAGTTTGGGTTACCCAGGGCCACTCAGCTCCTGACCTCATCACAGCCTTGGCTCACACATGGACAAAAGAGCTGAATTCAAGTGCTGAGGTTAGCCAAGTGTTCCACTCAGGAGTGGATTCAAAGACCAGGGGGGTAGCGATCTTGATCAACAAACAAGTGGCATTCAAGGCAGGGAGAACCGTGTCAGACAATGGGGGTAGGTACATAATGGTGAGTGGGAAGCTGGAGGGGGTGCGAGTGATACTTGTGAACATGTATGCTCCGAATTGGGATGATGTGGAATTTATGAGGCGGGTTTTAAGTAAGATCCCAGACTTAGAGTCACATAACCGGATCATGGGAGGGGACTTCAATACAGTCATTGATCCGGAATTGGACCGGTCAAAATCCAGGACAGGGAGGAGGCCGGCTGCGGAAAAGGAACTGAAGGGGTTCATGGAACAGATGGGGGGCAGTAGACCTGTGGAGGTTTGCACGGCCGAGGACGAAGGAGTTTTCCTTTTTCTCACATGTTCACAAGGTATACTCTCGCATCGACTTTTTTGTTCTGAACAAGGTGCTAATACCGAAGGTGGTGGATACGGAGTACTCGGCAATCGCAGTGTCGGATCATGCCCCACATTGGGTGGATCTACGGGTTAGCGTGGAGAGAGGGCAACGCCTGCTGTGGAGACTGGATGTGGGGTTGCTAGCGGACGAAGTGATCTGTGGGCGGGTTAACAAGTCCATCCAGAACTACCTGGAAACAAATCATACGGGGGAGGTCTCTGCAGGACCGTCTGGGAAGCTTTGAAGGCAGTCGTCAGAGGGGAATTAATCTCGATACTGGCCCATACAGAAAAGGCGGAACGGCCTGAGAGGGATAGATTAGCTGAGGAAATACTCCAGGTGGACAGGAGATACTCGGAGGCCCCGGACGCGGGCTACTGAGGGAGCGCCGGAGATTACAGTTGGAGTTTGAGTTGTTGTCCACAGGGAAAGCAGTGGAACAGTTGAAGAAGGCAAGCGGGGGGAGGGGGGGGGGGATCTATCGGGGAGAAGGCAAGCAGAATGTTGGCGCACCAGCACAGGAAAAGAGAGGTGGCCAGGGGGATAGGTAAAGTAAAGAATAGAGACGGTAATACTATCCTGGACCCAGTGGGGGTGAACTAGGGGCGGGATTCTCCAATCCCGCGGCAGAGTGTCCACGCCATCGGGTTTTACGACGGCGTGAACGTGCCGCTCCTACGACTAATTCTGGCCCCTCCAGGGGGCCAGCACGGTGCTGGAGCAGTTCGCGCCACTCCAGCTCCAGATCCCGGCGCGAACTGTGCGCCGTGGGATCCGCGCATGCGCAGTTGCGCCGGCGCCAACGAGGACATGCACAGTGGCCTCCATCAATGCGCCGGCCCTGATGTAGCGTGGCGCAGGACTACAGTGGAAAGGAGGCCCCCAGCCACAGAGGCCAGCCCGCCGATCGGTGGGCCCCGATCGGGGCCAGGCCACATTGGAGGCCCCCCCTCCCCACCAAAGGCCGCCACCCAACCCTTACCTGCCGAGCTCCCGTCGGCCCAGAGCAGGTTAGAATGGCGCCGGCGGGACTCGGCTCTTTTCTTACGGCCGCTCGGCCCATTTGGGCCAGAGAATCTGTGGGCCGGCCACGTAGGACGGTCCGCGACCGGTACCGCGCCAGAGACAATGGCGCCGATTCTCCATGTGGCCCGCCGGCGATTCTCCGACCCGCCGCAGGGTTGGAGAATCCCACCCCAGGTGTTTAAGGACTTCTATAGTAAATTATATGAGTCGGAACCCCCGGATGGGGTGGAGGGGATGAGGCAGTTTATGGATCAGTTGAGGTTCCCGGGAGTAGATGAGGATCTGGTGGAAGGGCCGGGAGCCCCAATTGAGATTGAGGAAATAATCAAGTGACTGGAGGGCATGCAGTTGGGCAAGGCCCCGGGGCCTGACGGCAATCCAGTGGAATTCTATAAGACGTTTTCAGAGATATTGAGCCCACTGCTGGTGAGGACATTTAATGAAGCAAGAGAGAAGGGAGTCCTCCCCCAATAATGTCACAGGCCTCGATTTCATTGATCCTGAAACAGGAGAAGGATCTGGAGCAATGCGGGTCATACAGGCCAATTTCTCTACTGAATGTGGACGCCAAACTGCTGACTAAGATACTGGCCACAAGGATAGAGGACTGTGCCCCGGGGGTGATAGGGGAAGACCAGACGGGATTTGTTAAGGGCAGGCAACTCAAGGCCAATGTTCGAAGGCTGCTCAATGTTATTATGATGCCCTCAGAAGGGGAGGAGGCTGAGGTGGTGGTAGCGATGGATGCGGAGAAGGTTTTTGATCGGGTGGAGCGGAATTACCTGTGGGAGGCGCTGGGAAGGTTTGGGTTTGGTGAGGGCTTCATTGACTGGGTACAGTTGCTCTATCAGACACCAGTAGCGAGTGTGTGTACGATCCGGCTGAGGTCGGGTTATTTTAAACTACACCGAGCAACGAGGCAAGGGTGCCCCCTCTCCCCGTTACTGTTTGCTCTGGCCATAGAGCCATTGGTCATGGTGTTAAGGGCCTCTAGGAACTGGAAAGGGCTGGTTCAAGGGGATGGTGGAGCACCGGGTCTTGCTCTACGCAAATGACCTGCTCTTGTACATTTTGGACCCACTGGAGGGGATGGGGGAAGTAATACAAATCCTGGGGGAGTTTGGCAATTTTTCGGGGTATAAATTGAACATGGGGAAAAGCGAGATGTTCGCGATCCAGGCAAGAGGACAGGAGAAGAGACTGGGAGAGGGGCCGCTTAGAATGGTCGGGAAGAGCTTTCGATATTTGGGAATCCAGATGGCGCAGGGAATGGGAGGCACTGCACAAGTTAAACATTTCCCGGTTGGTGGAACAAATAGAAGGGGACTTTAACATATGGGACATGCTCCCGCTATCACTGGCGGGGAGGGTACAGACCGTGAAAATGACGGTCCTCCCCAGATTTGTCTTTAAGTGCCTCCCCATCTTCATCCCTAAGATTATTTCGGGCTTTGTGTGGGCGGGGAAAACCCCGAGAGTGAAGAAAGTGTTGCTGGAGGGCAGTCGGGGGTAGGGTGGGTTGGTGCTGCCAAACGTCTGCAATTACTACTGGGCGGCTAATATAGCCATGATTAGGAAGTGGGTAGTGGGGGAGGGGTTGGCATGGGAGCGGATGGAGGCGGCGTCATGTAAAGACACCAGTCTGGGAGCACTGATAACGGCACCTCTGCCGTTCTTGCCGGCCCGATACTCCACAGGTCCGGTGGTGGTAGCGGCTCTGAGAATCTGGCGGCAATGGAGCAGATATAACAGAGTGGAGGGAGTGTCGATTTGGACCCCAATTTATAATAATCATCAGTTTGTACCGGGTAGGCTAGATGGCGGGTTCCGCAGATGGCAAAGGGCAGGAATTAGAAGGATGGGGGATCTATTTATAGATGGGAGCTTTCCCAGCTTCAAAGCTTAGGAGGTTAATTTGAATTGCCAGCAGGGAATGGTTTTATGTATTTGCAGGTGCGAGACTTCCTGAGAAAACAGGTGCCGCACTTTTTGCTGCTGCCGCCACGGGGGATACAGGATAGAGTAGTTTCCAGTAGCTGGGTGGGAGAGGGGAAAGTTTCAGATATTTACCAGGAACTTTGGGAGGCGGAGGAAACCCCGATGGAGGAGCTTATGAGCAAATGGTAGGATGAGTTAGGAGGAGGGATAGAGGCAGGTCTATGGGCGGATGCCCTAAGCAGGGTTAATACCTCCTCATCATGCGCCAGGCTCAGCCTGATACAATTTAAGGTAGTCCACCGGGCAGACATGACGGCGGCTAGGATGAGTAAGTTCTTTGGGGTGCAGTAGGTGTGCGAGGTGTGCAGGAAGCCCAACAAATCATGTCCACATGTTTTGGGCATGCCCGAAGCTCAGAGGGTTTTGGCAGGGTTTTGCTAAGGCAATGTCCACGGTGCTAAAAACACGGGTGGTGCCGAGTCCGGAGGTAGCGATCTTTGGAGTGTCGGAAGATCCGGGAGTTCAGGTTGGCGAAAGAGGCCGACGTCTTGGCCTTT